>NC_091284.1:817306464-817615353 GCF_032444005.1 Ranitomeya imitator | reverse complement strand
GTGGGAAATATATTGTTAGTCTGGACCAGGCTAAAGCCTTTGACAGGGTTGATCATGACTATCTGTGGGCCACTTTGTCAAAGTACGGTATTCCGGGACAATTTGTGGATTGGCTGAAGACATTGTACAGAGAGGCAGTGAGCTTTCCTCTGATTAATGGTTGGCAGGGTGACAGTTTTGGAGTTGGGGCAGGGGTGAGACAGGGTTGCCCACTGAGTCCGCTCCTGTATGTTTTTGCCCTAGACCCGTTTCTGAGGTCACTGCAGGAGTGTGATTTTCAGGGGGTGCCGGTCCCCCATTGCCAGCCTCTGAATGTTGTTGCCTATGCGGATGATGTGACGTTGGTGATCTCTAATCCTCGAGAGGTGCAGATGTTATCTTCGTCTATCAGAAGTTACTCAGAGGCCTCCGGGTCTCTGGTCAACCTTGAGAAGAGTCAAGCTCTGTGGACATTAGATACTGATCCCAGCTATGATCTGCGGCAGTTTGCCAAAGCCTCCACCCATATTAAGATCCTAGGGGTTCAATTTGGAAGGGATGATAATGCCACGCTAAATTGGGAGGAGAAGTTGGAAACCGGAAATGCAAAGGTTCAGCGATGGAAGAACTGGAGGCTGACCTACAGAGAAAGGGTCGCAATGTTGAAGACTTATCTGGTCCCTGTTTTCTTGTATGTCTCTGTCATTTTCCCTTTGCCAGAATCTTTCTCAGCGAGGCTCTTCAGCCTGTTCTTCCAGCTCTTGTGGGGGAATAGGTTGAATCTAATAAAGAGGGGAATAACGTACCTACGGCGGAGAGAGGGTGGGCTGGATATGTTGAATCCAAGGGTTTTCTTTGACTCCTTGTTTCTAAAGGTAAATTTTGGGAACATGGACTCAAACAGTAGCTCCCTGTGGGTAAATAGTATCAGGTACTGGATATTGCCTTTCGCAGAATCTTGGGTGCGAGGCGGCAGTCTCAAGAGGAGGAGATGGACAGGTGACCACCTCCCCCAGTATCTGGACTATGGTCTGAAGTGTGTTAGGAGGTGGGGACTGGAGAAGTCTTACATTGAGAGCAGTACGAGAAGAGACCTGTATGCTCATGTATGTAGGACTTTCTTCTACTCTCCACTGGCCCTGAGAGATTGTGTCACCACCACCCTGCAGGAAAGCCTTAGGTTCCTAAACGGGAAACGACTTCCTCCTAAACTGTTTTATGTCACTTGGCTTTCACTGCATAGTCGGCTCTTTGTCAGGGGGAACCTGAAACACTTGAGTGTCGCCGATCGGAATTGTCCCCTTGGTTGTCAGCAGGAAGAGACTATGGAGCACTTTATATGTGATTGCTGGGGAGGGAGGAAGATCTGGGAGGAAGTGTCTGATAATCTAAGAATCCCCAGACTGCGGACTCTAAAGTATTCTGACATAATCTATGGTGTCCCCTCCACTGTTAGTAACATCGACAGAGAGACGATGTACATTATAATAAGCGTCATTAAATACTATCATTGGCACATGAGAACCCGGGTGTCACTGCACAATGAGCTGTTCGATCACACCGCTGCGGCTGGTCAGGTAATGTCAGAACTCCGGTGGATAAAATCGCTAGAAGTTGGAAGGAGTACGAGAAATATTAAGCTATGGAGGAATGTTAAATTCAGTTAGAAAATATGATATGACTTATTTTTTTTTTTTTTTTTTTTGTTTTTGTTTTTGTTTGTTTGTTTTGTTTAGTTTAATTTTCTTCTACCTCCAGGTGTGGACACTTTAATTTATGTATCAATATGATCTGATTATGTAGTACTTGTGTATATATGACCAAAGTGAATTGTGTTTTGTAATTTTTGTAATTCTGGGTGATTTTTGTTTTTATTATAATTGTATTTATGTTTGGTTTTTATAATAAAAATTGCCCCTATGTACAAGAATATAACTACTATAATACTACTCTTATGTACAAGAATATAACTACTATAATACTGCTCCTATGTACAGGAATGTAATCACTATAATACTGCTCCTATGTACAAGAATATAACTATTATAATACTGCTCCTATGTACAAGAATATAACTACTATAATACTGCCCCTATGTACAAGAATATAACTACTATAATACTGCCCCTACATACAAGAATCTAACTACTATAATACTGCCCCTATGTACAAGAATATAACTACTATAATACTGCCCCTATGTACAAGAATATAACTATTGTAATACTGCCCCTACATACAGGAATCTAACTACTATAATACTGCCCCTATATACAAGAATATAACTACTATAATACTGCCCCTTTGAACAAGAATATAACTACTATAATACTGCCCCTATGTACAAGAATATAACTACTATAATACTGCCCCTATGTACAAGAATATAACTACTATAATACTGCCCCTACATACAAGAATCTAACTACTATAATAATGCCCCCACATACAAGAATATAACTACTATAATACTGCCCCTGTGTACAAGAATATAACTACTATGATACTGCCCCTATGTACAAGAATATAACTACTATAATACTGCCCCTACATACAAGAATCTAACTACTATTGTCAAGGTAAAAATATACAGTGGGGCAAAAAAGTATTTAGTCAGTCAGCAATAGTGCAAGTTCCACCACTTAAAAAGATGAGAGGCGTCTGTAATTTACATCATAGGTAGTCCTCAACTATGGGAGACAAACTGAGAAAAAAAAATCCAGAAAATTGTCTGTTTTTTTAACAATTTATTTGCATATTATGGTGGAAAATAAGTATTTGGTCAGAAACAAAATTTCATCTCAATACTTTGTAATATATCCTTTGTTGGCAATGACAGAGGTCAAAAGTTTTCTGTAAGTCTTCACAAGGTTGCCACACACTGTTGTTGGTATGTTGGCCCATTCCTCCATGCAGATCTCCTCTAGAGCAGTGATGTTTTTGGCTTTTCACCTGGCAACACGGACTTTCAACTCCCTCCAAAGGTTTTCTATAGGGTTGAGATCCGGAGACTGGCTAGGCCACTCCAGGACCTTGAAATGCTTCTTACGAAGCCACTCCTTCGTTGCCCTGGCGGTGTGCTTTGGATCATTGTCATGTTGAAAGACCCAGCCACGTTTCATCTTCAATGCCCTTGCTGATGGAAGGAGGTTTGCACTCAAAATCTCACGATACATGGCCCCATTCATTCTTTCATGTACCCGGATCAGTCGTCCTGGCCCCTTTGTAGAGAAACAGCCCCAAAGCATGATGTTTCCACCACCATGCTTTACAGTAGGTATGGTGTTTGATGGATGCAACTCAGTATTCTTTTTCCTCCTAACACGACAAGTTGTGTTTCTACCAAACAGTTCCAGTTTGGTTTCATCAGACCATAGGACATTCTCCCAAAACTCCTCTGGATCATCCAAATGTTCTCTAGCAAACTTCAGACGGGCCCGGACATGTTCTGGCTTAAGCAGTGGGACACGTCTGGCACTGCAGGATCTGAGTCCATGGTGGCGTAGTGTGTTACTTATGGTAGGCCTTGTTACATTGGTCCCAGATCTCTGCAGTTCATTCACTAGGTCCCCCCGCGTGTTTCTGGGATTTTTGCTCACCGTTCTTGTGATCATTCTGACCCCACGGGGTGGGATTTTGCGTGGAGCCCTAGATCGAGGGAGATTATCAGTGGTCTTGTATGTCTTCCATTTTCTAATTATTGCTCCCACTGTTGATTTCTTCACTCCAAGCTGGTTGGCTATTGCAGATTCAGTCTTCCCAGCCTGGTGCAGGGCTACAATTTTGTTTCTGGTGTCCTTTGACAGCTCTTTGGTCTTCACCATAGTGGAGTTTGGAGTCAGACTGTTTGAGGGTGTGCACAGGTGTCTTTTTATACTGATAACAAGTTTAAACAGGTGCCATTACTACAGGTAATGAGTGGAGGAAAGAGGAGACTCTTAAAAAAGAAGTTACAGGTCTGTGAGATCCAGAAATCTTGATTGTTTGTTTCTGACCAAATACTTATTTTCCACCATAATATGCAAATAAATTGTTAAAAAAACAGACAATGTGATTTTCTGGATTTTTTTTCTCATTTTGTCTCTCATAGTTGAGGTCTACCTATGATGTAAATTACAGACGCCTCTCATCTTTTTAAGTGGTGGAACTTGCACTATTGCTGACTGACTAAATACTTTTTTGCCCCACTGTATGTCTTTATACACTTTTGTACTTTTATATATTCTTATGCTGTGAAACAATAAGTTTTTCCTCTTCGCTTGCTAATTCATATGTAATTGTATTTAACATGGCTGCCAGTATTCACCTTTGCCCCAGATTCACTCGGCTGAAGGAACAAGTTACACATTCCAGAAGCCAAGTATCATTTCTCTGGAAATCGAAACTTAACAAGATGTGGACAAAGGAAGATTCATCATATGACGTCAGACCAACCAGAAGGACTGAATATTAGATACATTGCTTAAACCCTGCCTATCCCCGCCCTCTACACACCTTCCCCCAATAGGTCATATAGTGTTGTGTATCAGGAAATAAAGTTCAGTTCCTGTGACGTTACACACGAGCATGCAATGAGTTTGAACCAGCATTGTGTCTGACTCATTCTTATCCGGTACCAACATGCTCTTAATCTGATTTGGAATGACTCGTGGATGAAGGGTATTGTCATGACGACCCCGACACTATAATACTGCCCCCACATACAAGAATATAACTACTATAATACTGCTCTTATGTACAAGAATATAACTACTATAATACTGCCCCTATGTGCAAGAATATAACTACTATAATACTGCCCCTGTGTACAAGAATATAACTACTATAATACTGCCCCTATGTACAAGAATATAACTACTATAATACTGCCCCTACATACAAGAATCTAACTACTATAATACTGCCCCCACATACAAGAATATAACTACTATAATACTGCTCTTATGTACAAGAATATAACTACTATAATACTGCTCTTATGTACAAGAGTATAACTACTATAATACTGCCCCTATGTACAAGAATATAACTACTATAATACTGCCCCTATGTACAAGGATTTAACTACTATAATACTGCCCCTATGTACAAGAATATAACTACTATAATACTGCTCCTATGTACAAGAATATAACTACTATAATACTGCCCCTATGTACAAGAATATAACTACTATAATACTGCTCCTATGTACAAGAATATAACTACCATAATATAGCAAGGCATCATGGAGAAGCTCGCACAGTTGAGCCTGAGTTCTCTGGTTCTTGCAATCTTTTGCTTTGTGTAAATTGACAGTGGACAAATATCAAAGATTCCCGCCAAATCGAATTGTAAGTACCGTACTTCTTCTACGGGTATAGTAAAGTTCACCACCAATTAGATTTTAATTGTTACCTTTGGTACTGAGGTTGTCAGAGCAGTGCGGGAGGTTAGTCATGTTCTGCAGTAAATACAGGTGGTTTTGTAAGAATGACTGAGACGTGGCATTATCCTCTTGTCAGATGTAATATCGGTGAAAGAATAATCTAAAGATATTCCTGCATCATAGCAGAGAACATAGAAAAAAATAAATTCAAATCTTCTCCTACACTGCCACTGTAGGTGAAATCCAGATTGGCGCTGAGAAACATAACGTCCCATATTACGATACCTTGACCAGGAGATTAGCATTTAGGAGACCCCAAAATATCACTTGCAATGTTCCCCCCACTAAACTTACTCATTACCAGCTTGGCAAAGAAATAAAAAAAAATAGGCAAATTATGCCTAAAAACGCATTGTGGCACAATATTTACAATAAAAATATGAAAGTATTCCACATTTTTAAGTCTTCAACCAATATGGGTAAAACTAAATGTTTTGTCCAGAACTAGAAAAAAACCATGGCTGCTTATCCCAATCTCATACCTCATGGACGGTAGCAAAGTAAGCGATGCAATCATTGAGCTTACCATGAACAAACCAGAAAAATCTCTGATGTCTGGTCAGTCCATGTTCCTACCCGAGTAACCATTGGAGCCAATTACTTTTTGTACGATAACATAACCATTACTGTTGACGACCAATCGTAAAAGTCGATATCGTCAATCATGTTCTTCACGCCATGGCCAACTTTACACTAGACCTGGCTTGCCTTATAGTTCACGTTCTCCGAAAACTCAAGTTATCCTAAAACACCCAACACGACTCAGTTGACCAAAGGAGTTTATCCACCACAGTAAGTGGTGAAAAGACCCATGGACTTTATCTTTGAGAGGCCATGAAAACTGAACCAAGTATTTTTCTTCACAGATATTGCCAAAAAAATTGGAAATATTGGTCTGGAAAACAAATTTTGTGAATTGACTGTATAGTGTAAGTATATTTTGGACATAACAGACTCTCCAAACCCTTCAGAGATTTTCTTGATAGCTAATGGACTGGTTTCAGTTAGAGTCAAAGTGACATGACCCAGGTACATATTTATATGGTCACACGGCACAGTTAAAAATGATCATCTGAGGTCATCCATAGGACAACAGATTGGCGAGTTTTTGGAAATGGCAGACCATTTCACCAAGAATCTTCATCAGTTTGGATTTTCTTACAAAACAACAAGTGACAACACAATTTTCCACAAAAATTGGTTGAACCAAAATACTTTTTTTTTATTGTTTAGAACTTTATTGATTACTGAAAACCCAATGTATAAACTTTCTAACTTCTCCAGTTAAAAGGAAACTATTTAAACCAAGCAGAGCTGTGGCCAAACAGTTCGGTGCACCTTCCCATCTATTTGGCCACTTCTTCGTCGATTGATAGCTTGGCTTTTCAGGAGCCTGAGAAGGTCGGAGATAGATGGAAAACAGCTAGGTGGTAGGGTTTACAGAGCTGCTAGGCCACTCCAATGGTGCACAAAGCAGCTGTTCTTGAATTGAGCAGACATTTTGTACTGGCAGACTTCATTTATGGATCCCGTTGAGGTCTCACAGTCTCATTTTCCCTGAGGCTCATTGTAAACAGTGATTGCGCTTTTTCAGTAGACCACAGAGCATAACTTTGATTAATCGTTTTTTGTCTAAATTTTTTTGACAGAACTTCAAAAATATTGTTTCATTTTTAATTTTTTGGAAATTCTGCTATACATGGCATTTCCTAGTTACATAGTACAAGATGGCTTTGAGGACGTTTGGACATCTAAACCAAAAAAATGCTAATTTTATTTAAGAAGTCCCAATTCACTTACTCAACTAAAAGTGTCACAGAGGTCACCAGATAGATGGTGAATATATTGGACTACTATGGAGTTTGACATAGGGTAGACCATGGTGTAAGGTCTAAAGGCCCAGCTTTTTTCACATCACTGGGACCTAATGAACTTATCATTAAGCATAGAAAAGTATGCCAGAAACGGTCCTCATCAGAGTTAACCCCTTTCAGAATGACCCCGTCACCACCAGCTGCTTTATATTCCTGTAGTAGATGGAGTTTACAAGACTGGAAGCAAGTCGTACAGGGCAGCTCTCCTTTCTCGTTCATCAGTGGTCTTCCCAAAGTAAAACACTTTTCACAATATCAATATGAACTAATAGGACTTATGGACATAGGTCTTGTTTATTAGACAACTCATTTGAATAGTATAATATACACTGACAGTGACAAAGGTGGGACATTCACTGACTTCCAGTTATAAACTGCTCACCACTGATATTGCAACACCAAGAAGGAAAAGTGATGGAGTAATAGAAATCATGAGATGGGCAGACATGTTGATGATCTGCAAATGATCAAAAGATGGAAAAAACTTTCAAAACGTCTCGATATATTCAGTGTGGAGTATGAGCGGCTTGTGCAGAAATCTCAGTACTTCCTGCCTCGGCTGCTATCGATGAGGTTATTAATGGTCATCTGAGGAAGGTTCTGCAGTGCTGAATGCACTTGATCATGGAAATCATCAGCATCAGCTCCTGGCAGCTCCCTTTGCGATTGGCAATCAAAGACAATTCAGATGTGATTGATGGGATACAAGTCAGGAGATGTTGAAGATCATGGTAGCATCTTTAGATCATGCAGGCTGCTCATAGTAGCATATGCAAAATGTAGCCTGGCATTGACAAGTTGAAAAACGGCTCCTGGGACACTTTCACACTCCATCACGAAAGCCTCGTCATGTGTTGCCCACTTGGTCTCCAGACAAATGTCCGGCTATCATTACATCCAAGACAACAGCGGGACTCATCACTGAGGGGACAGACCTTAATTCCAGGCTTCATCGCCATCTAGCTCTTCACCATGATAACATTTGAGAGTGGTGGCATGGGGTCAATGAACCACCTATAGATGGACATCTGGCTTGTAGCCCAACTTCAGGCGGGTGCCTTTTGATGGTTTGAGAAGACATTGTGTGACGCCTTGGACTCGATGTGTGACGTCTGATTTCACTTACAGTATAGAATAGATCATTTTGTACCATTCTTTGAAGCTGACATGGTCAAGTGGGCAACGCCGTGAAGAGGACTTCATGGGAGAACATCACATACCTTTCCCTTGCATTATGGTGAGGGGTGACATAATTTAGGGTGTCCGGACTATATATTCTTTATTCCAGGTTCATTAACAGCTCGACTTTACATTGATTTGGGTGTGGACCCAGTGCTTCAGCCATTTCTCTAAAGTGTACCAGGAGCCGTTTTTCAACACGACAACCCCGGTCACACGTTGCTAGTGCTACTGTTAGCATCTTGTGTGGCATTAACGTAATCCCATGGCTGCAGGGTCTACAGACTTGTCTCCATTTCATCACTTACATATCTTTAACATATCTATCCATCCTTTGATTTGTATCATTCCACAACTTTTTTTTTTCTTGATGCTACAATTTCAATGTTGAGGAGTGAAGATAACAACATCTTCTAAACTCCAGTAGGTGGTGTCACGGATCCCTTCTCCGTGGTGTCACTTATTCGTCACGTGCCTGCTCTCACACGTGACTTGGGGTTGTGCCTGCAAGGGTTAATCTATCTCCCCACTCTCAGTCCAGCATTCAACCACTGTCCTATGCTGTAATGGGAGCATAAATCACACACTGCCCAGGCCACACACCCGCTCATACCACCACTCATCGAATACACGGGCGATGAGTCCCGGAACTAATAAAACTAATAATGTCTATCACTCATAAGGCTCACACACCTTAGGCTATGGATTCTTTTAGAACATTCAAGGTTCAAGTTGTTAAAGTTTTATACTTTAATAAAAGGTTCAATGCTTACAATAAGAAAAAGGTATACAAATATGATAATAAAAAGACATACAACTTATGCAAAACAGTATAAAATAAAGAGGAGAAACTTACAGAAATTAACTAAATGGTAGTTGCTTCTGCTCCCTGAGGGTAGGATGAATGTAGAATGGATCACACCAGCTTCTCAGGCTGCCCCCATCATGTGAACACAATTCTCTGTCTGCAGCCTAAATTTATAACTTTGGTCTGGAGGTCAGGTTTCTAGACTGGCCCCTCAGGTTAATATCATAATTGCTGGCTTTCTGATTGGACACGGCCGCGCTACTAATGAATATATTATTTTTCTCTTGAGACACTTACATAGTAACATAGTAACATAGTTAGTAAGGCCGAAAAAAGACATTTGTCCATCCAGTTCAGCCTATATTCCATCATAATAAATACCCAGATCTACGTCCTTCTACAGAACCTAATAATTGTATGATACAATATTGTTCTGCTCCAGGAAGACATCCAGGCCTCTCTTGAACCCCTCGACTGAGTTCGCCATCACCACCTCCTCAGGCAAGCAATTCCAGATTCTCACTGCCCTAACAGTAAAGAATCCTCTTCTATGTTGGTGGAAAAACCTTCTCTCCTCCAGACGCAAAGAATGCCCCCTTGTGCCCGTCACCTTCCTTGGTATAAACAGATCCTCAGCGAGATATTTGTATTGTCCCCTTATATACTTATACATGGTTATTAGATCGCCCCTCAGTCGTCTTTTTTCTAGACTAAATAATCCTAATTTCACTAATCTATCTGGGTATTGTAGTTCTCCCATCCCCTTTATTAATTTTGTTGCCCTCCTTTGTACTCTCTCTAGTTCCATTATATCCTTCCTGAGCACCGGTGCCCAAAACTGGACACAGTACTCCATGTGCGGTCTAACTAGGGATTTGTACAGAGGCAGTATCATGCTCTCATCATGTGTATCCAGACCTCTTTTAATGCACCCCATGATCCTGTTTGCCTTGGCAGCTGCTGCCTGGCACTGGCTGCTCCAGGTAAGTTTATCATTAACTAGGATCCCCAAGTCCTTCTCCCTGTCAGATTTACCCAGTGGTTTCCCGTTCAGTGTGTAATGGTGATATTGATTCCCTCTTCCCATGTGTATAACCTTACATTTATCATTGTTAAACCTCATCTGCCACCTTTCAGCCCAAGTTTCCAACTTATCCAGATCCATCTGTGAAAAGGTTCTCAGGAATAGATACCCTCAGGCCGCAATTAACATCTCCCCTCCAAGACCTAGGAGGTGCCAAATGTTACCTTTCTTCTTGGCCCTAGCTAGACCTCCTGGTGAGATATGGAGACACAATTTCTACTAGTCCCAAGGAAGTACCTATTAACACCTAGGTGCGACTTGCCTTCAGGACAGATGTTCCATTATCACTAGTCACACATATAACCCTAGACATATGTCACTACACACATATAGATATATATATATATATATATATACACATATTTCACCACAGGTGGATTTACCCTTTAGAAGAAAAAAAACCATTTTATCATCTCCGATAATCCTCTACAATACTCCTTATGGTTACATTATTGACTGAACAAACAACCTAAACCAGCGAAAGAAAAAAAAAAACACAAAACAAAACCTTTACAATAACTGTTATTCTCCCGTACAAGTGCATAAAATGTCAAACCAAATAATCACATGACATGAAATATACCAGGTGGAAATGCCAGGTCATGTTGTATCACCCAGGCATTAAAAAAGGGGTTAAGACGGTGATTAATAAATGCAAAGTCATAGATTTGTCCTTTTGAAAACAAAAAAAGAGAAAAAACATGCTTTTTTTTTACACTTTTCAAACCTGTTGTAAAAATGTGCCATTCATTTTTGAAGAAACCATGGCTTCCTATTTATTCAGGCCCTGCTGTGCCGTAATGTCACCTCACTTAACAATGCCCGGCTAGACATTTTGACAGTGTCAGGAGTCATTCAGAAAGGAAAGCAATAAAAAAAGCTTTGAATAACTCCGTGAAATATCCGTTCAACTTGAAGCTTTGCAATATATATTTTTTTATTTCGGCCAACCACCACTGAATAAAAAGTTTCTCCACCACTTTTGGCTGTAAAATGCTTTCTTGCATAACTTTTTGTTTTCTTTTTGTATTCTCGGAGTTCAATAACCAATGCAACCTTTCAATTAGTAATTAATGAGCAGACGGGGAGGACTCGTTAGCAGTTTTGGCGAGAAGGTGTTGTTGCCTTTTCCAGACAAGAATCAAATCAACACACAAAAGAAAACAAAAAAACTTGACAACTCAGCTGCAGTTTTTTTGGAAAAGTCGATCTGAGAAAGGTTCCCCGCCATGTGTTAGGTTTGTTGCTGGGTCTACGAGTCCTTTGAGGTACGCAGCTGGTGCCTTTGAAGAATCTGGATGGAATTTAAATTTCGTAGATATGTGTGGCGGTGGGGAGGAAAGTCAGAACATTAAAGTCAGCGGCAGATGTTGACACGAAACGTAAACAGAGGGAACAATATGTAGAAAAATATAGTAAAAAAAAAATATATCCATTTGTCCCATTGTCTGGTAGTCATTTTGCCGGTGGATTTCATTATCTGCTGTCACTTCCCGCATTCGAGAAAGGCCACAACTCCACATGAAGAGTGATTTCCACTAGCGGAAGTTGTATTGTGATGAAACGAACAAATGATTTTGTTTTTAAAGTCTATATTTTTCAAATTTTTGCATCCAACACATTTTAACTTTACTTTGTGCATTAAGTTCGAGGTTTGTAATATTCAGTTGTCAGGGGTAGACATGTGTATTTTGTTGGCGCGTAAAGATGTCCATTCTATGTTTCTCTGCATTCAAGAGACGTGGGATGAATGTCTGAACGTCTTGAAGATTTTGGAGGAATCCAACCCATTGCTAAATTTGTGAAACCTGGTGCTCCATCTACGCCAACTGTAAGTCGATGTTGATCAAGAGTTTCGAGCACCGAAACAAGCCAACATCTCTTCGGACATATGGACATCATGGTTGCGTGGTTCCATTGTATGAACAGCTCCTGTTTTGCTGGGCTTGGTGTATCCATTCATTTCAGGGGGAATGTTGGGCTGCTCATGGTTTCCTTCACGCATCAATATCAATTGGTTACAGAGGGCTGACCCATAACCATCAGTTGAACATGATGCCATTTCTTTTAGAAAGACTTTTTCTCAACAAGATGGACCCTTTCAATTCTGCAAGTACAGGACCACTCACAACAAATTTCTATGATTTGATTTCCATCAAACAACCAAGATCTCAACTTCCTAAGCATCATAAGAGGAGTAAGAGCGATTCCTAAAAGTTCGTATTTTTGAGTAGAGTTTTACGACAAAGTTAGGGACTTGAATTGGAGACCGAGATGGGTGGAAGCCCCAAGGAATAAGCTACTTTCCATGATTGAACCAGCAGAAACTTTCAACGGTCAACAGTCACAATTTCTTCAGACCAGAAATCAAGGCGATAAAATAAATACATTATAACAATGACAATGTATCGGGGGATTACTTCACATACACTTTGGTCACTTCACCTTTAATACTGGGAATATAGATAAAAATGTAAAAGCCTGGAGGCTCTGGAATCCGCCACCCTCAAATCCTCTTTAACTAGACATCTTGACCTCATGGAAAAAAAATAATATAGCCCTAGGAAGATTTAAAGCAGCGCTGGCTTGTTCAAGTCATTTCATCTCAATTCGCCACTCAAGGGATTGATGAAAAACTATTACATGCAAGGTGAGATATGGCGGCACTGAATGCTAGCCTATTTGCTGAGAAGGGATTTCAAGATGAGTGGGTCTAACAAAAATCCAGATTACCATCAATATACTTCTATAAACTCATCATATCGCAATGTGTGGTGGTGGTAGAGTCTACAAGTTTTATATGTTGGATGAAAAACCTCTGTTAGTGATTTTTGTATTTACGGGGATGGACTTGGTAATGGAAGCTTATCTTAGGTTCCCTATTTCAAGCACCATACATAACATTGATTTAAAAGAGTAGTATAATGAAAAGTATAAAATGGCTACCATGTAGGAGTGAAATGATGACATTTTTAACACTTTATTCAAAATACTTTAATTGTTGTTGTAAAGTCTGTGTAACCCCTCTGTATGGCTGGCTGTGCTGCTGCTTCTGAAATAGTTGCCGAAAGCACAAAGCCCTAATTTTCTGCTTTCCCCCCCCCCGGGAATGACATCTATATACTTTTTTGTGAGCATGTTATCCCTGCTCTATCCCTCACTTCTTACAAAGTAGCATAGTGAAGGTAGGAGAGAAATACCAGCATGGAGTGCAGGCAGAAGATTGTACCCAACAGATAAGATATATCAGAGTGAGGGACCACCCACAGTAGGGTGTGAGAGATCACACAGACTGTATCCAATGCTCCGTTATCGAGTGAAGATTATCTTTTGTTGCCCCAAAATAATCATTTCCAGCAGCACATCGCCCTGTGTAAACAGGACCTGTGCTGCCGAATACAATGCCAGCCTATATGCACAAACTGATCGCCTAATATTATGTGATCTGTCTGTCTAAACAAATTGTTTAATTGCATTATGTAAATTGTAAAGCAACCACAACAGAGTCTGCAGGGGATGAGAGATCGAACAGGCTGTATCCGAATGTAGAGAGGGAGGAGAGCACTTATAACAGAGTCTACAGTGGGGATGAGAGATCGAACAGGCTGAATCATAATGCAGAGAGGGAGGAGAGCACTTATAGCAGAGTCTTCAGTGTGGGTGAGAGATGAAACAGGCTGTATCCGAATGTAGAGAGGGAGGAGAGCACTTATAGCAGACCCTTCAGTGGGGATGAGAGATGAAACAGGCTGTATCCGAATGTAGAAAGGAAGGAGAGCACTTATAGCAGAGTCTACAGTGGGGGTGAGAGATCAAACAGGCTGTATCAGAATGTAGAGAGGGAGGAGAGCACTTATAGCAGAGTCTACAGTGTGGGTGAGAGATGAAACAGGCTGTATCTGAATGTAGAGAGGGAGGAGAGCACTTATAGCAGAGTCTACAGTGTGGGTGAGAGATGAAACAGGCTGTATCCGAATGTAGAGAGGGAGGAGAGCACTTATAGCAGACCCTTCAGTGGGGATGAGAGATCAAACAGGCTGAATCAGAATGTAGAGAGGGAGGAGAGCACTCATAGTAGAGTCGTCAGTGGGGGTGAGAGATCAAACAGGCTGAATCATAATGCAGAGAGGGAGGAGAGCACTTATAGCAGAGTCTTCAGTGGGGGTGAGAGATGAAACAGGCTGTATCCGAATGTAGAGAGGGAGGAGAGCACTCATAGCAGAGTCGTCAGTGGGGGTGAGAGATCAAACAGGCTGAATCATAATGCAGAGAGGGAGGAGAGCACTTATAGCAGAGTCTTCAGTGGAGGTGAGAGATCAAACAGGCTGAATCCGAATGCAGAGAGGGAGGAGAGCACTTATAGCAGAGTTTACAGTCGGGGTGAGAGATCAAACAGTCTGAATCAGAATGTAGAGAGGAAGGAGAGCACTTATAGCAGAGTCATCAGTAGGGATGAGAGATCAAACAGGCTGAATCAGAATGTAGAGAGGGAGGAGAGCACTTATAGCAAAGTCTTCAGTGGGGATGAGAGATGAAACAGTCTGTATCCGAATGTAGAGAGGGAGGAGAGCACTCATAGCAGAGTCGTCATTGGGGGTGAGAGATCAAACAGGCTGAATCATAATGCAGAGAGGGAGGAGAGCACTTATAGCAGAGTCTTCAGTGGGGGTGAGAGATGAAACAGGCTGTAACCGAATGTAGAGAGGGAGGAGAGCACTTATAGCAGAGTCTACAGTGGGGGTGAGAGATGAAACAGGCTGTATCCGAATGTAGAAAGGGAGGAGAGCACTTATAGCAGAGTCTACAGTGGGGGTGAGAGATGAAACAGGCTGTATCCGAATGTAGAAAGGGAGGAGAGCACTTATAGCAGACCCTTCAGTGGGGATGAGAGATCAAACAGGCTGAATCAGAATGTAGAGAGGGAGGAGAGCACTCATAGTAGAGTCGTCAGTGGGGGTGAGAGATCAAACAGGCTGAATCATAATGCAGAGAGGGAGGAGAGCACTTATAGCAGAGTCTTCAGTGGAGGTGAGAGATCAAACAGGCTGAATCCGAATGCAGAGAGGGAGGAGAGCACTTATAGCAGAGTCTACAGTCGGGGTGAGAGATCAAACAGGCTGAATCAGAATGTAGAGAGGAAGGAGAGCACTTATAGCAGAGTCATCAGTAGGGATGAGAGATCAAACAGGCTGAATCAGAATGTAGAGAGGGAGGAGAGCACTTATAGCAAAGTCTTCAGTGGGGATGAGAGATGAAACAGTCTGTATCCGAATGTAGAGAGGGAGGAGAGCACTCATAGCAGAGTCGTCAGTGGGGGTGAGAGATCAAACAGGCTGAATCATAATGCAGAGAGGGAGGAGAGCACTTATAGCAGAGTCTTCAGTGGGGGTGAGAGATGAAACAGGCTGTATCCGAATGTAGAGAGGGAGGAGAGCACTTATAGCAGAGTCTTCAGTGGGGGTGAGAGATGAAACAGACTGTATCAGAATGTAGAGAGGGAGGAGAGCACTTATAGCAGAGTCTACAGTGGGGGTGAGAGATGAAACAGGCTGTATCCAAATGTACAGAGGGAGGAGAGCACTTATAGCAGAGTCTACAGTGGGGGTGAGAGATGAAACAGGCTGTATCCGAATGTAGAGAGGGAGAAGAGCACTTATAGTAGAGTCGTCAGTGGGGGTGAGAGATTAAATAGGCTGAATAAGAATGTAGAGAGGGAGGAGAGCACTTATAGCAGACCCTTCAGTGGGGATGAGAGATCAAACAGGCTGTATCCAAATGTACAGAGGGAGGAGAGCACTTATAGCAGAGTCATCAGTGGGGGTGAGAGATCAAATAGGCAGAATGAGAATGTAGAGAGGAAGGAGAGCACTTATAGCAGAGTCTTCAGTGGAGGTGAGAGATCAAACAGGCTGAATCCGAATGCAGAGAGGGAGGAGAGCACTTATAGTAGAGTCTTCAGTGGGGGTGAGAGATCAAACAGGCTGAATCAGAATGTAGAGAGGGAGGAGAGCACTTATAGCAGAGTCATCAGTGGGGGTGAGAGATCAAACAGGCTGAATCCGAATGTAGAGAGGGAGGAGAGCACTTATAACAGAGTCTTCAGTGGGGGTGAGAGATGAAACAGGCTGTATCCGAATGTAGAGAGGGAGGAGAGCACTTATAGCAGAGTCTACAGTCGGGGTGAGAGATCAAACAGGCTGAATCAGAATGTAGAGAGGGAGGAGAGCACTTATAACAGAGTCTTCAGTGGGGGTGAGAGATCAAACAGGCTGAATCAGAATGTAGAGAGGGAGGAGAGCACTTATAGCAGAGTCATCAGTGGGGGTGAGAGATCAAACAGGCTGTATCCGAATGTAGAGAGGGAGGAGAGCACTTATAGCAAAGTCTTCAGTGGGGGTGAGAGATCAAACAGGCTGAATCCGAATGTAGAGAGGGAGGAGAGCACTTATAACAGAGTCTTCAGTGGGGGTGAGAGATCAAATAGGCTGAATCAGAATGTAGAGAGGGAGGAGAGCACTTATAGCAGAGTCATCAGTGGGGGTGAGAGATCAAACAGGCTGTATCAGAATGTAGAGAGGGAGGAGAGCACTTATAGCAAAGTCTTCAGTGGGGGTGAGAGATCACACAGAGGGAGGAAAGCTTGTGCAATAGAGTCTTTGGGGGTGAGCAAAAGAGTGAAAAAAGTGTAGAGAGGGAGAGCACCAACAGCACACTCTTCAGAGAGGAGGAGAGAAGACATACAGTCCGTATCAGTGGTTGTAAAAGGTCAGACGTGTCTAGATCCTGCTCCTATTTTAATCCACTGCTCCCCTCAGTATTTTTTTTTCCAAGTCCGCCATTTAATTCCAGAGAAATTGAACTTTTTATTTAATGCCAATTTTTAAGGCCTTTAAGGAGATATAGCTGACAGGATCCTCTGGGGCGTATGTTTCAGCTGTTCTGCATAAGCCACACCCTGTTGTACAAATCAGCACTACATTGTAAGGCCAATATCTATGGAACAGCATGGCCGATTTTCAGAAAGAAAAAATCAGAATAATCAGGGAAGCAGTTCGGAATAAAATAAGAGCAAAAACAGTCCACTTTTTGTCTGATGAAAGACCCTCTTCCCTCGGACAATATGGTTATTGTATTGTTATTTTATGTTTTCTCTCATCATTTTGTTAATTTTTAGCCCCTTTTTTTGGTTATATTGTGTTTTCTAGGATTGGGTAAGGTTTTTTTTATACTTCTTAGATACGTCCACAGTTAGTATTGTGTTGCAAGCAATGTGACATCTGACGTGTTGGTAATTTTAGGTCTAGATGTAAAGGGTTCTGTTTTTTTTCCCCATGCGGTGATGCCGTGTCTGCAGCATGTGAGGTCTGGTTGGTTCATGAGTGACATAAAATGTCCATTACATTGGTTAATAAGAAATTTTCCTTAGCTTGGAAAAAGAGCCAGGAAGAACCCCTGTGGGATACTCGGCTTCTTCTGAAGCACATTCACAGCAGGAACCTACCCTATTAGTGACTTCATTATTGGAGTGCACAAGACAGAAATTATATCTTCTCCTAGAGGTGGAAGTAGACAATGAGGTGGTGGAGAACTTTCCCAGTAAAGGATATATGAAATATAATGAGAATGACATTAACCTGTGCTACAGACATTGAGTTCTTCCAAGTCTAGATGATATATAAATGTATATACAATGAACTTCTCAGAAAAATTCACCTCTAATACCAAGCAAATTTTTTTCCAGCACACTATGAGCCCAATTTATCATTCACGTTTTTTTTTTTTAAAGTCACTTTACTTTTTTTGATTTGGTTTTCACTGCCTTCATTTGCACCAAATTCATCAAAATGTGACAAGCGATTCATACCTTTTTGTGCAAAGTTGTATTTTTTTTTTCCTGTCTTTAACTTGTTTTGCTCTTGTTAAGAAGGACAGGTTGCATTTTTTCGCAAATTCTTGCAAAAAGTGCGAAAAAAAAAATCATGAATATAATACTGTGTCATTCGATTAGGGGCCGGAAAAAAGTTTTGCAAATTTTGCAACTTTTTTTTTTTTAATGTCTCGTTTGATGAATATGCCTCAAACATCTGGAAAAGAAACACTGATTTCAAAATCAGAGAATTAACTAAACCACAAATAGGTTGCAAATCAAAAAGTCACCAGTTGAGAGAAGTTCATGCCAAAAACAAACTGGTGGAAATGCTGGGATGAATGGGACCCAGTAGGGGTGATTCATCAAAGTTCTTTTTGCCTGATTTCTAGTGAGAAAAAGCTGTGAAAAATCTAATTTCTTGGTACAAAAGTGAGGTTGCATAAAAAATCCTACTTCTGTTCATGTCATTTCCACCACAGCTCTGACAAAGGGGCTGGAGTAAGGTTTGTAGCAAGGCACGCATTGAGGTATGGCTATAGACTCAACACCATGCTAAATGAACATTGACTCAATATTTAAGAGGTTGTTCACTACTTTTCATTGATGACCTCTCCTTAGGATAGGTCATCAATGTCTAATCGGCCAGGGTCCAACACCTGGCACCCCTGCCGATCAGTTGTCATTGGCGTCGGTGGCTGCCAGCCAGAAGTGTTCACTTGCAGAGCAGGCCATCTTCTGATAGTGACCGCCGCAGGTTACTAGACATCCACCTCCTATTCAAATCAATAGGAGGCGGATTTGTAGTACCCTGCGGCGGTCACTGTCAGAAGACAGGTCTACTCCACAAGCGAGTACTTCCAGCTTACAGCTGCCACCAATAGCAGCTGAGCCTACAGATAGGTTATCAATGAAAAAGTAGTGGACAACCTCTTTAAAACTCCTGTCTAACTAATTGAGGGTTTGAGATCATGCTTGACCCTGCGGCGGTCACTGTCGAAAGACAGGGCTACTCCGCAAGCGAGTACTTCTGGCCCACGGCTGCCACCAATAACAGCTGAGCTTACAGATAGGTTATCAATGAACAAGTAGTGGACAACCTCTTTAAAACTCCTGTCTTGTTAACTGGGGGTTTGAAAACATGCTTGGACTTTCTGCTGGAAAGGGGCAGGAAGAGCTTTCTCGTTAAGAATCCAAATTCTCAGCTATTACCCAATTCTTAACATTGCTAACATGCTGATTCTGACTCACTGTTCAATGTTGATTGACATTGGCACACGGGTAAAACTCATGCCATGGTGACAGGTTCTCATTATTTAGACTACGACATTAAAGGGATTTTCCAAGACTACAATATTGATGACCTGTTCTCAGGATACATCATTAATAGAAATAAGTGAATCTTTTAAAAAATCAAATTTACCGACTTCGTCGAAGCTTGATTTGCTGCTAATCAAAAGTACACCAATGTCTCTAATTGCCCTAAAAAGACAGGGTTGACCCTCTGAAGTCTCCTACGAGGGTATTCAACCCTTTTCAATCATCAACACAAAACCCAGCCTAAGTAATGTCCAAGTAACCTCAACATATATGGCTATCAGTATACGGATGGCAAGGAGTTACACAGTGCCTCTCCTATCACTCTCTTTTTATCACACACTAATTTTCTTCACTGCTTTGCTGTCGCGCACACTGTCTGTATACTTTATTCAGTGTTTTATTAACTAGTATTTAAAGGGAATCTGTCATCTGATTCATGCTGCCCAAATGCTCCAATGTTTCATAGAAAATATTCTTAGAAGAGCAAAAGAGGGAGAGAATTGTCAATCACCTGCAACAATGCTGGATATAACCGGCCGTGGGCGATGTTGGACCTGTTTGGTCTCTGACTGGATCTTTAAAGTATACTTTCCAGTTGTGCAGCCAGGTTCTTAATCATTCTGCCCGAAATTTGAACAGCATGAATCAGATGACAGGTTCCCTTTCAAGTGATTCAAGATAGTTGAAGTTATTGCAAGGACACCAGATGTTTTCACGCCTCCTGTTAACCACAGAAGTATAAAAACAATGGGACCCAACTCAAACATTCCCCTATAAACTAAGCCATTATAGCCCTTTTTATCTACAGTCTTTATTTGAAGCCTGGCTCTCAAACTAAAGATGGTCGCTACGACACATAACCACATTAATAACCACCCACGACACAATTCTGGTATTTTGTAGTCTAATATTCGAAAGCATAAACAGCCAAGAACAAGTCCATCTGGAAATGCTGCCAAACCTTGCAACTGAATAGTCAGAGTCACAGAAAGTTCCCTTTGTCTGTTCCCTAAGTGTTGGATCCTATCGAGTCCTTTGATCAATGCTCTTCCTTGCTCCGACCAAGTGGTGACACTCTACTGAACTTGGCTGATTGGTCCAGGAACGTGTCAAGCCAGCTCGTGATTACATCTTCATCCGATGGACAAGATTGCCATCCCATTCTACTCGCTGCCACTCTCCTCAGACATTGGAAGACTTTGAAAGCTTCCCCGAGTGCCGCAGAAACATGTTTTGTCCTGCAGCCAGATCTGTAATGACTGAGTCTTTAATCCCGCTGTTTTTTTTTCTCTTGGCACTTTCCAATTGATGGACAAATTAAGAAGCCAAATTCAAGGGCTTCCCGGTCTTTCAATTTTCCTTTTTTTTTTGTACATCTGCAATGGCTGTGACAGCGATAATTAATCTCCCTCTGTCGGCATTGACTTTAGATGTAAATCATTACAACCCCAATATCGGCGAAAGAAGAGATCTGTGGATGATATCAACTAATCATAATTTCACATGAGAAGGCCTATGATGCCGTGTCAAGTGGAAATATCTCCTGACGTGCTTCAATGACAATACATGAAAATACTAATACGCATGGTAATAACATTCCGAGACTCTTAAGAGTCCTTCAATGTCATCAAGATTTACAGCCAAGAAAATCATGCTTTCGAATACCGAAGTAGGTGTTACCGTAGTGCAGCGCCCCAGGGTCCTGGTTGTTGCAGTAATGTCATTCTTCCACCAGGGGGAGTGATGTTATGTCTGAAGGCAATAAAGGAGATCTCTTTATCAGGTAGCATAATGCATGCAACATGTTCACACTCCAGACCAGAAGGGGGAGCTCTAAGCCTGCTTTAGGTAAACTCCCCTATAAAACATCCTGATCTGGAGGGAAAAGGGGTTCAGAGTTCAGTTCCTGTCAGGAAGACAGAGGGAGAGGAAGGAGTCCTGGAGCCTGAAGTGCTGCAGCTCCTGGAAGAAGACACTAAAGCAAACATATTGCAGAGAGTGTGCAGGAAAGCAGAGCACAGAAGAAGAATATCAGAGGGAGACCAGCCAGGAGCAGGCTGCTTCCTTCTGAGGCTCAGGAATCCGGTAGCCAGAATACCGAGGGAGAAAGGATCTCTACACTTTACTTCAGACACTGGCAGGACAGATAATTCAGATAATTGCTCATTGCTGATCCACACCTACACCCAGTAGGCATGGTGGCAACTTGTGGAGGCTGGGGCATGCTGGAGTCCCTGTAAAAAGCCTCAGGCCATCAGTCATACGGGTTGTTCCTATCCATCTGGGGGACAGAGAGAAAGACATAACATCTAGAACACCAACATCAGTTGTGAGGACCTTATGAGAAGCTTAGCAGTAAGGTACTACAACATTCAGGCGCTAGAGGAAGGCTACTGATTTCCCACCTAGATAAGGGGACTCTGGATTTGCCTTCAGACCGGCCGGACTCTGCCTGCCCTGTGATCTGGTGCTTTGGACTGTGGATGCTGAAGCCTTCAGTAAAAAGGTAAAGAGACTGCAACCTTGTGTCCTCGATCTTCACTGCGCCTTACACCATCACCATCTACACTCTGGGAAGCCCTGGGGACATACTTCACCTGTGGGAAGGTATACCATCTAGCTGCCATAACATCACCCCAGCGGACCCCTAAGCAGCGTTGGTCACTCTGACCGAATACCACAGGTGGCATCACGAACATTTCCCCTTTAAAGACCTTCCCCATTTACAACGGACTTCCCTAGGGCCACGGACCGGGTCAGCCACTGTGACATCCCCCTTGAGAACCGAAGGGCCCGGTGCCGAGTACCCCACTGCCCTACGGGGGTGCTCCAGTAGCTTGATGTCAAGAAGATGTATCGTAGACCTTTAGTGAGTACCCTTTGGGTTTAAGAGGGTTCTTCAGCAGAGGTTCAAGAGGAAATGTGAAAACAAAATGACTTATACTCACCTTGGAAGGTCACTGTGAATCCACCACCACTAATCGGGTGGCTTCTCCAATCTTCATCCTAAGTTGATGAGTTGACCACCATGTCCACGTGATCTTTGCAGTTTTATCTTCTACCATACGCATCAATAGAGCAGTATCTGTAGTTTCACATCAATGGTCAGTGAGCAGCAGGCAGCAAACACAGCTCTGCCTCTGCTTTGTGGAGAAGTCCAAAGGAGTTGAGCTATGCTAGAACTAACTAACGATGTAAAATCCCACAGGCAGCTCTACTAACGTAGATGGAAGAAGATATCAGCCAGGCAGGGTACTGCACAGGAAGCAGAATAAGGTGACTTGCCTACTTAAATTAGCTTGATGATTACTCAAAGAGGTGGTGCTAGTCGGGGAACAGCCGGGGAATCAGGCAGATATCCCACCACTGCCTCCAATTTCTAAAGGGAACAAACAGGAAGATCATGGAGATCCCACTGCTGCCACCAATTTTTGTCACAAACAACACTCCGCTGCCTCCAATGATCAGGATAATCATGCAATTGACGAGACCATGGCTGCTTTCGCTACTAGGCATGTACATATCCAACTCATGGAATATATATATATATGTATATACTTCGGTACGGTCACCGCCAAGCTCCACAAATGCTCAAAAAAACTAGCTGCGACCACCAATCATTTATACCCGTAACTTGTAACGTATGACCTCACGAGGCTTGATAGATGTGGTTTGTAGAGCAAAAGTTATTAAATTTTACATATTTCATATGAAAATTAGGCAGTGTGCACAAAAATAAAAAAAAAGATATTAGTAAAGGGGACAAAACAATACAGTACATATGATAACATCAAAATAAATAGGGATGACAAATGAAAATGACTAGATCTGATATTATGGAAATTGCACAAATCTTAGCGGAGGGGAGCGCTCGGATTGGAAAATAGCATAGACCTACAGTGAGTTGTATCTCCCAACACTAAACAATGACAATAATTCAGAATCTGCTTTTCTTAGATTCATTTTGACATACATCCCCTTGGTGACTTCAATTGGAAGTAGGTCAATGGGATGTGGCTCAGGTCCCAAAAATTTAACAGATCCACAGGCTTCAGGATAACTGCCCCCCTGGAGGACCCAGGTGGAAGATATGTTTCCAATCGTGATTTTAGCTTTCTATGGATAGGATACAAGGCATATATAACTTTGTCCATCTGTATGATATTAACTCGGGGCTGATGAGCAGACTGCACAGTGATGTAAGTAAATGCGTTATCTTCGACATTTTGTCACACCACCGAAAATATGTCTTCCATAACTCACAAAACCTCCAAAATTCATAAATGGAATCCGGAGCCAATGAGTTTACCATCATTGGCCGAATGTTGTTTTTGAAGACAGGAAAAGTTATCCACACAAGTGTGAGAAAGTTTCACCTCCCAGTCTCCTATTAAAATTACTGTATGTGTTCACAGCAAGGGTTCTTAGCTGAACAGTGGTTAGTTGTAGTATTAGAGTGATAGCTCTATTTCCCTTCAATTAATGATGAAGCCATGATTCAGTCCTCAATTTGAGGGTGACATGTCCCTTCTCAAGAGATAGCTTTATAGATTGGTCCTTATTTTACCATTACATTATACAGGCTTATCAAGAGAGGGAGGGAGGGGTCTGCAGCACTAAGGAGAAGCAGTGTGTTGCTGGAAAATGGACTACTTGAAGCTGGATGCATTGATAGACTTTACAAACGATAACAGAGGTACAAGAAATAAACTTTATGTTGGACTTAGTCTGTATATTAACAATAATAATGCATGCACTGAAAAATATGAAATATAAATATTTCAGCCGTACCAGTCTGCACCTATCATGCCCACCTGCATGCCAGTCGTTCCTGTCTGCACCTGCCAGTACCCGCCTGTATATCAGCCGTTCCCACCAGCACCTGCTGTTCCTTTATTCCTGTTGTGCCATCTTGTACCAGCCGAGCTTTCCGTTTGTAGACCATTCCATCTCCGTGTCCTTGGGGGTCAGCTGCCATGCGTCCGAGGTCCGTCCTGGAGCATCACCTGGTGTCTATCTGGAGCCAAGTCTAACCCCACCATCATGGCCTCTAGTAAAGAGTCAGGTGTTCACCTAGTTACGCCCCTCCAGGCTCTCCTCGGACCATGGCGCAGTGGTTCCACAACTACATCCGTTACACACAATAATATGCAAATGCCTTCACACGTGTAGATGTTTGATGCCTTAGACTTGGAAACTCATGCCTAATTTTATTTGCATCATTCGTAGAACCAGTGATGAGGACATTTTTCCAAAGTGTCCTAGGAGCTGTTTTTCTACCCGACAACAGCCGAGGCGCATGTTGCTGATACTACTGTGAGCAGCCTGCCTGGGCTAAACGTGCTCCCATCGCTGTACCATCTCTGGACTTTTTTCATTATCAAGCACATTTGCACGTCAATGGTCGGTGAATACGCAGGAGCTGCCAGCAGAGGATCTTGATGATTTGCCCAAATGCATTCAGAGGCAGAACCTTCCTCAGTCGACAATTAATAATCTCCCCTACAAGTGAGAGGATTTCTGCACATGGTGCTCATAAAGTGAGATGTTTTGAAAACGTTATTTCCACTTTTTCACCATTTGAAGGCCAGTAACATGTCTCTATCCTATGATTTCCATCATTGCACGACTTTTCCTTCAATGATTTTGGAATGTATATACAAAAATCCCAAAATGAATATATTTTTGTTGTCATTTACCGGAGTCGATAAAAGTTTCCATTGATAGAAATTCGTTGAGCAGATTATTTGCCAACAAAGAGCATCTGTGCGGAGCGGCGCGACCCAGGAAAACCTTTTGTTGAACTTGACAGCTAGAAGGTTTTGACTGATTAATTACTCTGGGAATTCATAAATGAAAGAAAATAATAAAACAAAAACACCCCTGAAACTGTCCTTAAAAAAGAATAAAACTAAAAAAAACAGACAACAAAAAACAAAAACAAAAAAATGTAAATTTACCATTTTGAAAATTCTTGGTTTAGAAATTTACAGCGCTAGGGAATGAAAAAAAAAGAAGTTTGAATCTTTGGAGAGTTTGGTATAAAAGAAGCCACCAGTAGAGGAATAAAAAATCCTCTATGCTAATGTTATTACGAAGCGAGGAAATGAGCGTCGCGAGGCGGCCAGGACTGAAGTTCATTGTTTTACTCACAAAGAGCTGATCCCGATTGAGCCTCGCTTGTCATCTGCTTTGCATATTCTTTATTTCTTTTAATTGTTATTATGCAAGAAACTTATCTCTCCGACCATGGGAACTAAAAGCCAGGCCTTTCAGCGGGCACAGTCCAATTAATGCGCAATTATCTAAGTTTTACTGTAGATGCCTTGTCTGAGGGAATCAAGTACCAAGGAAAAAATGTACAAAAAAAAAGTGATCGGCCCTTGTCTACACTTCTCATAAAAGTAGAAGTAAAACAGTGAAGGAAGACGGTGCAACATTGGTCTATTCAAGGCCTCGAGTGGCAGAGACGGGAAGTGTGACGGCGCATTCTCCAGCGGACAACGGTCCCCATCTCTGACTATGAATGGCGCTGTCGTGTCAGCGGAGGGGCGCACCGTGTGCAAGAGACCAAGACAATGGGGGTGAAGTGCAGGCACCCACAAGAGATGAAAGGACATGTGCATGCAAGTAATTGGCTCCGCAGGCATCTCCTGCTGGGGTCTTGGGGCCCTGTATTGTGTCGGGGCCCAGAGGAGTCTACAGTACTCAGATCTGAGGGGTCAGAACGGAATTATCCTGAGGATCTACAAGACTCTGGAAGAAAGTTACAGAACTGGGTCATTCTATTCCAAATCTATATCTATCTATTATTATTTATCTATCATCTATTATCTATCTATAATCTATTATCTATCATCTAGAAACTATTATCTATTATCTATCTTCTATCTATCTATTATTTATTTATCATCTATTATCTATCTATTATTTATCTATCTATTCTATTATCTATCTATCATCTATTATCTATCTATTATCTATTATTTATCTATCAATAATCTATTATCTATCTATAATCTATTATCTATATATAATCTATTATCTATATATAATCTATCTATCATCTATCTATTATTTATCTATTATCTATCTTATCCATTATCTATTATCAATCTATCTACCTATCTATTATATCTATTATCTATCTATCTATTATTTATTACATACAGTACAGACCAAACTTTGGACACCATCTCATTTAAAGATTTTTCTATATTTTCATGACTATGAAAATTGTACATTCACACTGAAGGCATCAACACTATGAATGAACACATGTGGAATTATATACTTAACAAAAAAGTGTGAAACAACTGAAATTATGTCTTATATTCTAGGTTCTTCAAAGTAGCCACCTTTTGCTTTTATTACTGCTTTGCACACTCTTGGCATTCTCTTGATGAGCTTCAAGAGGTAGTCACCGGGAATAGTTTTCACTTCACAGGTGTGCCCTGTCAGGTTTAATAAGTGGGATTTCTTGCCTTATAAATGGTGTTGGGACCATCAGTTGTGTTGTGCAGAAGTCTGGTGGATACACAGCTGATAGTCCTTCTGAACAGACTGTTAGAATTTATATTATGGCAAGAAAATAGCAGCTAAGAAAAACGAGTGGCCATCATTACTTTAAGAAATGAAGGTCAGTCAGTCCGAAAAATTGGGCAAACTTTGAAAGTGTCCCCAAGTGCAGTGGTAAAAACCATCAAGTGCTACAAAGAAACTGGCTCACATGAGGACCGCCCCAGGAAAGGAAGACCAAGAGTCACCTCTGCTTCTGAGGATACGTTTATCCGAGTCACCAGCCTCAGAAATCGCAGGTTAACAGCAGCTCCGATTAGAGACCAGGTCAATGCCACACAGCGTTCTAGCAGCAGACACATCTCTACAACAACTGTTTAGAGGAGACTTTGTGCAGCAGGCCTTCATGGTAAAATAGCTGCTAGGAAACCACTGCTAAGGACAGGCAACAAGCAGAAGAGACTTGTTTGGGCTAAAGAACACAAGGAATGGACATTAGACCAGTGGAAATCTGTGCTTTGGTCTGATGAGTCCAAATTTGAGATCTTTGGTTCCAACCACCGTGTCTTTGTGCGACACAGAAAAGGTGAACAGATGGACTCTACATGCCTGGTTCCCACCGTAAAGCATGGAGGAGGAGGTGTGATGGTGTGGGGGGGCTTTGCTGGTGACACTGTTGGGGATTTATTCAAAATTGAAGGCATACTGAACCAGCATGGCTACCACAGCATCTTGCAGCGGCATGCTATTCCATCCGGTTTGCGTTTAGTTGGACCATTATTTATTTTTCAACAGGACAATGACCCCAAACACACCTCCAGGCTGTGTAAGGGCTATTTGACCAAGAAGGAGAGTGATGGGGTGCTACGCCAGATGACCTGGCCTCCACAGTCACCAGACCTGAACCCAATCGAGATGGTTTGGGGTGAGCTGGACCGCAGAGTGAAGGCAAAAGGGCCAACAAGTGCTAAGCATCTCTGGGAACTCCTTCAAGATTGTTGGACGACCATTTCCGGTGACTACCTCTTGAAGCTCATCAAGAGAATGCCAAGTGTGTGCAAAGCAGTCATCAAAGCAAAAGGTGGCTACTCTGAAGAACCTAGAATATAAGACATAATTTCAGTGGTTTCACACTATTTTGTTAAGTATATAATTCCACATGTGATAATTCATAGTTTTGATGCCTTCAGCGTGAATGTACAATTTTCATAGTCATGAAAATACAGAAAAATCTTTAAATGAGAAGGTGTGTCCAAACTTTTGGTCTGTACTTTATTATCCATCGATTATCTATCTATTATCTATCTATTCACTATGTAACACATTTTAATTTATTTTTTGTTCCTTCCTTGGCCCAAAGTGTGTTTTCCTGATCCGTTATGCCTAAAACAAATAGAAAATAGTTGTTGTTCCACAATAACTTTGATCCTGTGATCAGGACAATGAAGACTACTCAGTATTGAATACGAATGGAGAATTTTCCCGAAAACAGACACATTTTCAAAATGTCATTGTCCTGATCACAGAAGCAAAGTTTTTGTGGAACAACAACTATTTTCTATTTGTTTTAGGCATAACGGATCAGGAAAACACACTTTGGACCAAGGAACAAAAAATAAATACAAATTTGTTATAGTGTAATTTCCTTTTTGTAACACAATAAATACGACATTTTTCTGCCCTGTGGTCATAAAATCAAAGTTTGTACTGAATGAAGTCATTTGTCCATAATCTTTAAACATAACCAGTTGAAATATTACACTTGGAAGCCAGGAACAAAAATTGTGTTACATAGTGATCTAACTCTTATCTATCTATCATCTATCATCTATCTATCTATTCTATTATCTATATATTATCTATTATCTATCTAATATCTATCATCTATTTATATATTATCTATCTATCTATTATCTATCTATTATCTGTCTATTATCTGTCTATTATCTATTATTTATCTATTATCTATCAATCATCCATGTATAACCATTATCTATTTATTATCTATTATCTATTTTTTATCTATTTTCTATCTATTATTTATTATCTATCGATCATCTTTATCTATATTTATTATCTATCTATTATCTATTTATTATCTATTATCTATCTATTATCTATCTATATTTATCATCTATTATCTATTCTGTCCACTAGGGGGCACACACACATTTTTTATTTTTTATATTAAGTGATAATGAAAATAAGATTCTTATTTCTGTCAGACGATAAGACATGCCTCTCATGTGGTCCGGCTCATGTTGGGCCAGTGAAACTTTAACCCGTTCTTCCCCCTGATCCTCCTTTTTCTTTTCACTTTCTCTATACTTTCAGGCATTTATTTCATTTATTATTATATTACCATTCATTGTACTCACTTACATAGCGCCATTGTATTCTGCAGCGCTTTAGAGACAATATAATCTCCGTCCCCGATGGGGCTCAAAATCTACATTCCCTATCAGTCTTTGGAATGTGGGAAGAAACCGGAGAACCCGGAGGAAACCCACGCAAACTCCGGGAGAACATACAGACTCCTTGCAGACGAAGCTATGAATCCTGAAATGAGAGAAATTATATTCGGCGCTCAACAAGTAACGCTTTATAACAGATTTGGCTTGAAACAGGCATGTTAATGCCGAAACGTCGCAGCGCAGCCGATCTGTGCACACCAGCGTCTTATGTGCTCTGAGCATCGGAAGAACACAATGATATAAAAGAGTCCGGCAGCATCCAGACAATGGGGTCACATTGTAGGCTGCTCGATACGGACGCAGGACCACTCATGGATCCTACGAGTCCTGTTCTGTTGCCCCCCATAGTAATCCGATCTCATCAGCTGCTCTCAATCTCGGGGATTTGTTTTGAGAGAAATGCTTAAATATTATAATGGGGTCCGAGCAAATGTAAGACGGTCAGTAAATTATTAACCATATTTCATTGCTGGTGCGGACAGATTAATAAATTACATCAGAACAATGTATTACACGAAGATTCAATAATTCACAGAAATAGATACATTTTTTAAAGCTTTTACCTTTTCTTTGTAGGATTTATGAGTAACCCATTCACCAGAGGAGGTTTAGTCTCTTCTAATTATCGAAGTCTACCTGTGGGATCAGAAGAAAAGAAATAATGACATTCCCATAAAAAGAAAAGATAGATAATCAATAGATAAATAGATAATAGATCGATGATAGATAGATGATAGATAGACAATAGATAGATAATAGATCGATGATAGATAGATAATAGATAATAGATGATAGATAATAGATAGATAGATAATAGATACATGATAGATAATAGATAGATGATAGATAATAGATAGATAATAGATATATAGATAATAGATAGATAGATAGATAATAGATAGATGATAGATAGATAATAGATAGATAGTAGATAAATAATAGATAGATAATAGATAATAGATAGTTAGATAATAGATAGATAATACAGTAGATAGATAATAGATAGATGATAGATAGATAATATATTGATAATAGATAGATAATAAATGATAAATAATAGAGAGATAATAGAAAGATAATAGATAGATAGATAATAGATAGATAATAGATAGATAGATAATAGATGATAAATAGATAATAAATGATAGATAATAGATGATAGATAATAGATGATAGATAATAGATAGATAATAGATAGATAGATAATAGATAGATGATAAATAGATAATAAATGATAGATAATAGATGATAGATAATAGATGATATATAATAGATAGGTAATAAATAGGTAGATTATAGAAGATATTAGATAGATAATCAATAGATAGATAGATGATATATAATAGATGACAGATTATAGATAATACATGACTAGATATAGTGGAATAAATGAACCTGTCACCTGTTTTGTCATATAACAACTAAAGCCATCACCTTATTCAGCGTCTGTGCATATATAGCCCCCTGGTTCCCCCTGTATACCCCTAAGAACCTATTTCGGTTTTCCCTGTTATGATAAGGTAATACAGTACCACAATGGACATAGAGGTCAGAGCACATACAGTGACCTGACAATAACCCAAAAACATAGAACGAGCTCTGAGACGTGGGAACTCTGCTGACCGCAATCCCTAATCCTCTCCACACTAGAGGCAGCCGTGGATTGCGCCTAACGCTCCCTATGCAACTCGGCACAGCCTGAGAAACTAGCTAGCCTGAAGATAGAAAATAAGCCTACCTTGCCTCAGAGAAATACCCCAAAGGAAAAGGCAGCCCCCACATAAAATGACTGTGAGTTAAGATGAAAAGACAAAGTGAGGCCCGACTTTCTGAACAGAGTGAGGATAGGAAAGGTAACTTTGCGGTCAACACAAAACCCTACAAAAACCACGCAAAGGGGGCAAAAAGACCCTCCGTACCGAACTAACGGCACGGAGGTACACCCTCTGCGTCCCAGAGCTTCCAGCAAGCAGGAAAAAACAAATAGACAAGCTGGACAGAAAAAACAGCAAACAAAATAGCAAAGCAGAACTTAGCTATGCAGAGCAGCAGGCCACAGGAACGATCCAGGAGGAAACAGGTCCAATACTAGAACATTGACTGGAGGCCAGGATCAAAGCACCAGGTGGAGTTAAATAGAGCAGCACCTAACGACTTCACCACATCACCTGAGGAAGGAAACTCAGAAGCCGCAGTACCACTTTCCTCCACCAACAGAAGCTCACAGAGAGAATCAGCCGAAGTACCACTTGTGACCACAGGAGGGAGCTCTGCCACAGAATTCACAACATTTCCCGCACCGTATGGTAATCCGGTTGGTCCGGGCCGATGAGCGAGGTTTCAGGCCTCTCCATCCCTCCCCCCGGCTGCTGCTCGCCGTCCTCCTTCTGTAACTGACATTATCCACATTGCTGAGCGAAATCTTACACCTGTGCACATAAATCGCGGCTCGCTCCTGCGCACTGTGCCTTGCCCTACTGCGGGCAGAGCTGAAAACATAAGTGCACCTACGCCACAAAGCTCCTCTTCATAAGATAAATGATTCAGCCCAGCGCCCATTAAAGCCTCATTACCCCTGATGAAGCCAGCAGTGGCGAAACAATAAGCAATATAGTGTGGGCTAACAGATGGAGAGCAGTAACGCGTGGTCCGCGGCCACTACAGAGAGAGACGAATCTACACAATGATCTGAAGCTAGTGGAGACAATTATAATTAGAATTAATTAGTTATTTCTCACTTTAGGAATTTGTAAATAAAGTTCTATCTGAGCCTGTCATGGACAGTTTCGCTTTTTGTTCCTGGACTGATAACAACAATCTTAGGCAATGTGGACATGACGTTTTTCTAGGAGATTTTAAAGCGGAAACTCTCCAAATCCTCCTAAAAATCTAAAAACTTTTCAAAAACGTTGAGTTTTCGCTTCAAAAATCTATTGGAAACACTCTGTCTGCACATAGCTTTACAAGAATATCATTAGGAAAGACCGTCAATGTGTGATCAACCAACATTGGGATCTTCACTGATCGGTGGAAGAAATGTGCAAAATTGCCAGAAAAAAAAAAACAGATTCTTATAGTTTTTCAGAATTCTATTATTTTGTAGCATAATCCTACAGAGATCGTGGAATGTTTGCTGAAGGCTTCTCTACATGCACAGCAGCTTATCGAAAAAGTAGAGCTGGAGTTAGTCCTTTTGCAACTTGCCAAATTTTCCAATTTTGTGCTTTTGCCATTTTCTTCCTTCGTTCATGAGCAGTAGTTTTTTTTCATATTTTTTTTCTACACAGCTGTATGTGGTTTTGCTTTTTTTTCCCCAGGACGAGTTGTAGTTTTTAATGCTGCTACAAGCCGTGAGGCAGGGTGATCAAATGTTCCGGAATCAGATAACAAGATACAGTGTAGTAAACTAAAGCGAAATAAAAAAAAAAAGGTGAAGTCTGGTCATGGCCCGAGTTCAGAATACCAGTACGATAGAAGATCAAAGCAAAGGGGCTAGGCAAATGGATGCTCAGAATGAAGTACAAGGCAGCAATAGATCAACAAAGCACAGGAAGGCAAGACAAACATGCACCACCAAGAGAAAGCTACGTCTGGCAGAGACCTGGGACTGAGAGCTCAGCTAAGCAGCTGGGTAGTCATTTGGAACAGGGAGCACCTGAAGGAAGCTCAGCACCTCCCAGTCTGACTTTGGACAGCTGAGCTGTCAATCAAAACTCTGACAGCTCAGCACCTCCCAGTTTCAGATTGGATGACTGAGTTGTCAATCAAAACACCGACAGCTCAGCATACCCCTGCACTAGACTGGACGATTGAGCTGTCACTCATTGCACACACTGAATGGAAGAATTGAGACACTAGCCAAGGTTTGCGCGGACTGCACTCGTACTCGTGATAGTCTATGGGGCCATTCACTTGTCTGTGATTGTTCCGGGACCGAGCAGTCCATGCAAAATAGTGGAGACAAGTCCGATTTTGATCCAAATTTAACTATAATAGGTGCATGAGTTGCAATCACTTGGGTCCTGGAGCATAAAGGGGCCAAAAAGTTTCTTTTGGCCCATATGAATTGACTGCTGCTATTAAAAATCTCCAGTAGCAAGGGACCTTGCTTTAACTTTTGAATTGGGGCACACAAGGGTCATGTTCGATTTTGTACCATTTTTAGGTATATATGATATTTGAAGAATTTTGCTTGTTTTTTTTTTTTTTTTTAACAAAAACTGAAATTCTAACACTTGGATCTTTTTTATTTTACTGAGATAAATAATTTTGATCGGTCAAACTTTTGAAGATGTAGCAAGGGGGGAAGGTGGGTGACATAGAGAAAAAATAAAATCCATAAAGACACCTCCAGAGAAGGGAGAAGAGTTGACACTTGAAGTAGTAGTACTTTGAAGTAGGACTACACATTGAACATACAGTAACTAATTATTCGTAGATAGAGAGAAATTAATTAAAACAGGGGAAATAGAGAGAGATATGACTATTCGACCTCCTTTGAAGCAGAGACCCCCTGCAGTGGCCATGTAATTAAGACAGGACATCTACTCAGGGAACCAGATACCACAATGGACATTTGAGGAGAACTGCCTTGCCAGGCAGAAGCTTCCTCTCAGCAATGAATCTTTTGTAGACCAGCAGGTGCTAATGTCCAGATATGAATATTGGGGTTTATATTGATCCAATAGTTGTGGGAGATACATTTTAACGAACAGAACGCATTCACTCACATCACTATAAGCCCTCCATGATCTGAAAGATGATGCTAACCAGCTCATGTTTGATCCCTACGTAAAGGTAAAATCACAATTAAAGATATGACAATATCCACCGCCTGGAACTCCCAGGGATGAAGATATCCTGTAAGTCGGGAATCTATTAACATTCTGCCAGACCCAGCACATCCCACAATCAGTCCCCACATGATATCATAAGGAGAGGTATGTGGGAATATCCTTGGGCTAAGAAAAAGCAGTCTTTGGTTTTGGGTCATCGTTCATTCTGGAAGTCATAGTTTGCTATGAGGATGGTACATTTTCCCTCCACTAAGCTTAGTAATTCTCTTTCGTTATTCCTTTTTATGTCATGTAATTATATATATCGTATTGTTTTTTTTCCCATTTTCTATCTTTGTATATTTATTATAAACACTGCCTACGTTTCTGGATTAAATATGTAAAATTTAACAGCTCTGTTCCTCTTGTTCTGTAAACCGCACCCCTAAAGCCATATACTACCTGATACGGGTGTGTAAACGATTGGTGGTGGCAGTTAGTAGTGGTTCCTTTCTTTTTCTTATTTGGCAGTGGCCGTACCGGGGTATATATTTATATTCCGTGCATTGGTGTTGGAGATGAATATACCATACGCTCACTGTGAATTCCCCAATAACCGACCTTGTAGTGGAAGCAGCCGTGACCTCGTCCATCACTCATCAGTCAATTGAGCAACTACCCTGACGAATGGAGCAGCAGAGTTGCGTTCCCTTGGCAGTGAGTGACTCTAATTTTTGTCATTTTGATTTTATTTATTCATTTTATTATTTTTGTATTTTTTCTCTTCCATAGGTAACTTGAACCTACAATGTCTGGACTTGACAAAGGTGTCAAGCTGGAGACCTCGGGAACCTTTTGCAAGCCTCGGTTACTTTAGCAACTCATTGGCACGCTATAACAGTGCGGGGTGGGTGTAAGACAACTGGACCCTTTTAGTGGCACTTAATGGGTTAAACAGCATGCCAAGTCACTGCTGATAGTGGTGGATGCAGTCAGTCAAATAATAATAAAACATTAATTCAAACACATCAATTAATAATATTAACCCCTTCATGGCCTTGGGATTTTTCGTTTTTCCGTGTTCGTTTTTCACTCCTCTCCTTCCCAGAGCCATAGCTTTTTTATTTTTCCGTCAATTTGGCCATGTGAGGGCTTATTTTTTGCGGGACGAGTTGTACTTTTGAACAACATCATTGGTTTTAGCATATCGTGTACTAGAAAACGGGAAAAAAATTCCAAGTGCGGTGAAATTGCAAAAAAAGTGCAATCCCACACTTGTTTTTTGTTTGACTTTTTTGCTAGGTTCACTAAATGCTAAAACTGACCTGCCATTATGATTCTCCAGGTCAGTACGAGTTCATAGACACCTAAGATGACTAGGTTATTTTTTACCTAAGTGGTGAAAAAAAATTCTAAACTTTGCTAAAAAAAAAAAAAAAAAATTTGCGCCATTTTCCGATACCCGTAGCGTCTCCATTTTTCATGATCTGGGGTCGGTTGAGGGTTTATTTTTTGCGTACCGAGATGACGTTTTTAATGATAGCATTTTGGTGCATATACGTTCTTTTGATCGCCCGTTATTGCATTTTAATGCAATGTCGCGGCGACCAAAAAAACGTAATTCTGGCGTTTCGAATTTTTTTCTCGCTACGCTGTTTAGCGATCAGGTTAATGCTTTTTTTTAGTTGATAGATCGGGCGATTCTGAGCGCTGCGATAACAAATATGCATAGATTTGATTTTGTTTTATTGATTTATTTTGATTGGGGCGAAAGGGGGGTGATTTAAAATTTTATATATTTTTTTCACATTTTTTTTTAACTTTTTTTTTTTTAACTTTTGCCATGCTTCAATAGCCTCCATGGGAGGCTAGAAGCAGGCACAACGCGATCGCCTCACAGCTGCCGGCGATCAGTAACCATAGAGGTTTCAAGGACCTCTATGGTTACAATTCTGAAGCACCGCCGACCCCCGATCATGTGACGGGGGTCGGCGATGACGTCATTTCCGGCCGCCCGGCCGGAAGCAGTAGTTAAATGCCGCTGTCTGCGTTTGACAGCGGCATTTAACTAGTTAATAGGTGCGGGCAGAGTAGGGGTGATGCACGAGAGAAATCTTGTATACGATTGTGGGAAGAGGAGATAAGAGGGGAGTAGAGAAGGAGATCTTGTGAGGATCGGAGGTTGCGTGCAGGTAAGTACCGGGAGACGAGGTCACAGATGTATGGAGTATAAAGAAAAAGAACCCAGCACTCAACTGATGCTTTAGTGCAATTTTAATCGTAGTAGTACCCAATAAACGTTTCGGTCCTTGAATGGACCTTCGTCAGTAACTACATGTGAAAACCAAAAACAAGTGTGAGCTGCACACTGAGGTAGTCCTCACAGCGCGCCGTCACTTCCTGTCTGCCACCCAGCCGCTGATTGGCTGTTGGAGCTGGCTTGTCCCGCCCCTTTCTTATAAGATGGCGGCCGCACTTACTTCTGATCAGACTAGCGGTGGACACCGCGTCTGACAGCACCACCATCCAGCTCGGTCTCCTCAGGTAAATCCCCTGCACTAGAGCGTTTCTCTGATCGGCCGGTTTTTGCGGTATGTAATTTTATTTTATTTATTTATTTTTTTTTTTCTCTTCGGTATGTAATTTCTTTTTCATTATCCACCCACAGTACCGCTCCTATCTGACTCACACATAAGGTATGTTTTACCTTATATCCCCTGACACCATGTGCTTACCGGTCCATGGGAATTTTATGGGACTTTCTTACACTTACAGACGCTGCTTTTTTGTACCCTATGACCATACGGTCTATTCTATTATTCTACAGTACGGTATGTACCTCCTCTCCCACTATTATCTTTCTGGTGTATCTTTCCTTATTTCATCCTGAGTGGAACATAATTCAGCCTAGATATTCGGGTTATTTTCTCCCCAGCATATACTCTATGTATAGATTGACCAGAGTTTTGTATCGATGCTATTGTCCTTTTCCAAAATACCTTGTATATACTTTATTTTGTATGCATCTTTATTTTCTGTAATTTTTGTTTACACTTGTTTTTGGTTTTCACATGTAGTTACTGACGAAGGTCCATTCAAGGACCGAAACGTTTATTGGGTACTACTACGATTAAAATTGCACTAAAGCATCAGTTGAGTGCTGGGTTCTTTTTCTTTATAGTCTATGAAGGTGTGGGAACCTAACCTAGCACCATTCTTCTCCAGTAGTGCACACGGTTTTTGTATCTGATAATCTTCCCCTACGTGATTGCACACTGACGGGTCATGTCCACATTCTCCTATAATGCTGAGGAGACCTCGAATATCCTGGCACGTTCCACTTTCAGTAGCGATTTTTTAAAAATCCCTCCTAGGGAAGCAAGGGGGAGAGATCTAGAAAGGGAACTTCGAACTTCACTGTGCCACACTCTCTGAGTATCTTCGAGCACAACGGATCCCTAGGGGTCTACGGGTTCCACTACGTCCCACACTGTTTCGGGACTCTCCCGAGTATTGCACCAGATATGAACAAATATTAAATAAATGTTCTTTCGACATTATTACCCTGACGATTGAGCACCTGCAGAAAGCGATCTCCACAAGCTCCGAGACCATCAAATCCATCGAGGCTCAACTGTCTTCATCTGGGACCCCCGAGGAACTGATTACCCTCAAGGACCAAATATCCAGAAACATCGAGAAGCACCGACGGGAGACAGAGGACAGAAAACGTAGCAAATTCAATAGGGACACGGAGGACTACGAGCGCCAACAGGTATACAGATGGCAGGACAATTATGCCGGACGTCGAAACCCATCTCGCCAGGCCCAGCGTACCTCCCTCGACTACTCAACATCAGGCTCAGAACAGGAGTTGGGTACCCCTGCCACACTTCCACCCCGTTTTTTAGGCCAACGACAACGCTTCCCGAGAAGAAGACCACGAGGCGCGGCCACGGACATAGGAGGAGACTCGGCCCAAGGGAGGATAACGAGATCTCAGGTACCAATCCATTGGTAATTAACATCTCTGATAGATTACTTGGTGTAGCGGAATACAAAGTCCTGCAGAAGGGTTTGTCTTTTTGTCCATCATACCAATGTCATACATTTGATCTTGAAATGGATCTTCAGAGATTCTTTCGATCACTTAGACTTAAGGCCTTTTTCTCCACATCTCCCGAATCTTCTTCTACCCTACCCTCCACGGGCTCATCTGACGGTCCTCTCTCTTCACGGAGCCTAGGGCTCTACACCAAAAGTCATTTCAGACCTCCCCAAGGCTCACACGCCATGGAATCTTTCATAGGTTTTGTGAAAGAATCATTTAAATTACTATGTGAGGATATCAGAAAGGGTAAATTGTTTTTTCCCCCCAATCTCTCTCCCATGGAACGACAAGCCATACGGGGCCTACAAAACGACAACAACCTCATTTTCAAACCTGCAGATAAAGGGGGCGCCCTTGTGATTATGAATAGATCGGACTACCTTCTTGAAATCAAACGCCAACTAGGTAATCCCACGATCTATGTTAAATTACCACACGACCCCCTATCCGTGACTCGTCAAATCATCTCGGACACTCTTTTGAAATATATTGAGTTAGGGGTCCTAGACCCTAAGACACGGGACTTCCTCACCAAACTACACCCTATCACCCCAGTATTTTATACCATTCCCAAAATCCACAAAAACTTAGAGAAACCCCCAGGGAGGCCCATAGTCGCCTCTACCGACTCTATCCTCTCCCCACTGGCCATTTACCTAGAAAAAATTCTCACCCCATTGATTAGGACATCAAAATCCTTTATCCTGGACACAGGATCCTTCCTTAACATCCTGAAAGACATAAGTCCCATTCCTCCACACTCAATTCTGGTAACAATGGATGTAAAAGACTTGTATACATCTATCCCCCATATAGAAGGCATCAATTCGGTCCATAAACTCCTGACCCAGTCCGGCTTGCTACCCAACCAGATCAACTTGTGTATTGACCTACTAACCATCATTCTTACCCGTAATTATTTTTTGTTCCAGGATGACTTTTATCTACAAATCCGTGGTACCGCGATGGGCTCCAACGTAGCACCCCCGTATGCTAATTGCTACATGGCCGATTTTGAGGAGAGTCTGATATACCCTCACCCACTATTTCGTGACCACGTCCTTGTATGGAAACGTTACATCGACGACGTATTTTGCATATGGGGGGGCTCGTTGGAAGCCCTCGCGTTCTTCTTCGACTGGCTGAACACGGCCTGGCCAGGTATCTCTTTCACCATGTCTCACAGTACTACACAGATCAATTTCCTAGACACCTTAGTCATTCTACAACCTGATGGCTCTTTCACTACCGACCTCTACACTAAAAGCACTGACCGTAACAGTTTGTTACATTTTACGAGTTTCCACCCTCCGGCCACAAAAAATTCAGTACCTAAGTCCCAATTTTATCGGGTCTCTAAGATTGTGCCTGACACAGAGCTTAGATCGATCCGCCTCCAGGAAATGGCTTCTAAGTTCACTCAACGGGGTTACCCGCCAGCAATACTGGAAAAAGCCGCTGCCCCCCCTACCCCACGACCCAATAGAGCCTCTAATCGGATCCCGTTTGTTCATTCATATCACCCGTTTGTGTACATTCTACATAGGTCAATACGCCGGAATTGGCACCTGCTGTCCAAGGGTTACCCCAACGTTACTGAGTTTCAGAACCCTTTTCTTCCCTGTTTCAAACGTCCACCCAACTTAAAGGACTCGTTGGTCAGGGCAGATTTGGGATCAGGTATTCCATCCCCCCGCCAACGGTTCTTACAGAGTCCACGTACCGGGACCTTCCCATGCCTGAACTGCTCTCAATGTCATAATGTCCTTAAAGGACCCCGCTTCCATCATCCTCGCTCTGGAAAGTCATTCCGAATCCCGGAGTATTTCACATGCGCTTCATCATGGGTTATATACTTAATCAAATGTCCCTGTGGACTTCTATACATAGGTGAAACAACGCAACCTATTCGCGATCGGATTTCCAAACATAAATCCACGGTCCGCTGTAAGAACCTGTTGTTACCCATCCCCCTCCACTTCCATAATTTGGGTCATAATATCTCACAGCTACAGTTCCAGGTAATAGAACATATCCCCCCCATCCGGCGGGGTGGTGATCGGGTTGCTCGCCTAAAGCGGAGGGAAGCGTTTTGGATCCACACATTGGAGACCCTCCACCCACTGGGACTCAATAGAGACTATGATTTAGCCTCTTTTCTCTGAGACTGTATGGTACTATCGGGTGATTTGCTCTGCAATGTGGTATCATGTTATTTTCCCACAGGTCATTACGGACTTCTTCTATCTTACTGGTTTTGTTATTTTTACCATTGTAAGTCATTGATGCAATTTTTACCATGGTCTAATTCTTCCTTTCTTTTACCTCTAGAGTCGTCTGTACTGATCACTTCGGTCTACCCGCACACCTCACTGGACCAAGCTGGTTATCCTCACCTAGCTGATCATATCACTAATCAGACCTATAGACCATAGGAGCACCTATCACCATGGAGATTGTTCACCCAGCATATCATCTCCGTATAGGCACTTCAGCTCCATATCACTTGTCCTATGTTGCCTGTATTGTCATTCCTTTTCTACTTTCTCCTTGCCGCACTTTCCGTAGCGCTCGTGGTTTTTTTTTTTTTTTTTTCCCATTGTATTGCCCTATCCCTATGACAACGTGATGTCACTTCCGGTCACCATACACAGGAACTCTCATTGAGCTGCACACTGAGGTAGTCCTCACAGCGCGCCGTCACTTCCTGTCTGCCACCCAGCCGCTGATTGGCTGTTGGAGCTGGCTTGTCCCGCCCCTTTCTTATAAGATGGCGGCCGCACTTACTTCTGATCAGACTAGCGGTGGACACCGCGTCTGACAGCACCACCATCCAGCTCGGTCTCCTCAGGTAAATCCCCTGCACTAGAGCGTTTCTCTGATCGGCCGGTTTTTGCGGTATGTAATTTTATTTTTATTTTTTTATTTTTTTTTTTTTTTTCTCTTCGGTATGTAATTTCTTTTTCATTATCCACCCACAGTACCGCTCCTATCTGACTCACACATAAGGTATGTTTTACCTTATATCCCCTGACACCATGTGCTTACCGGTCCATGGGAATTTTATGGGACTTTCTTACACTTACAGACGCTGCTTTTTTGTACCCTATGACCATACGGTCTATTCTATTATTCTACAGTACGGTATGTACCTCCTCTCCCACTATTATCTTTCTGGTGTATCTTTCCTTATTTCATCCTGAGTGGAACATAATTCAGCCTAGATATTCGGGTTATTTTCTCCCCAGCATATACTCTATGTATAGATTGACCAGAGTTTTGTATCGATGCTATTGTCCTTTTCCAAAATACCTTGTATATACTTTATTTTGTATGCATCTTTATTTTCTGTAATTTTTGTTTACACTTGTTTTTGGTTTTCACATGTAGTTACTGACGAAGGTCCATTCAAGGACCGAAACGTTTATTGGGTACTACTACGATTAAAATTGCACTAAAGCATCAGTTGAGTGCTGGGTTCTTTTTCTTTATAGTCTATGAAGGTGTGGGAACCTAACCTAGCACCATTCTTCTCCAGTAGTGCACACGGTTTTTGTAACAGATGTATGGAGGACACAGGTTGTGGATGGCTTTGTACGTCATGGTTAGGGTTTTTGTAGTGGAGTCTCTGGGCAATGGGGAGCCAGTGAAGGGATTGACAGAGAGGAGAGGCCGGGGAATAGCGGGGGGACAGGTGGATTAGTCGGGCAGCAGAGTTTAGAATAGATTGGAGGGGTGCGAGTGTTAGAGGGGAGGCCACAGAGCAGGAGGTTGCAGTAGTCAAGGCGAGAGATGATGAGGGCATGGACTAGGGGTTTTTGCAGATTCTTGGTTGAGGAATGTACGGATTCATGAAATATTTTTGAGTTGAAGTCGGCAGGAAGTGGAAAGGGCTTGGATATGTGGTTTGAAGGAGAGATCAGTGTCAAGGATTACCCCGAGACAGCGGGCTTGTGGGACTGGGGAGAGTGGGCAGCCATTTACTGTAATGGATAGGTTCGTTGGGGGGGTCGCGTGAGATGGGGGAAAGACGATGAATTCTGTTTTGTCCATGTTACGTTTTAGAAATCTAGCGGAGAAGAAGGATGAAATAGCGGACAGACATTGAGGGATTCTGGTTAGAAGGGAGGTGATATCTGGTCCAGAGATGTAGATCTGTGTGTCATCAGCATAGAGGTGATACTGAAAGCCGTGAGATTCTATGAGCTGTCCCAGGCCGAAGGGACATAAGGGATATAAATGAATAATTGTAATAGTAATATAAATTTAAAATAATTAAAATATGTAAATGAATAATAATAAAAAATAAAGTGTAATCTATTCAATAATAATTAAAAAAAGAATTCAAATATATAAATGAATAAATGCAAAGAAAAAAAAATAAAATAAATCATTTAAAAGTGACAGAATTCGGCAAGCTTAAAAAAAGTCAAATTTAAAAACAGTTATTAGACCCCTAGTGCAGTTCTCACATTTGTCAGACTCACGTCCGCTTTGAGGATTTTCTGTAGCGCACGATCTGGCTTCAAAGGACTGTGAAATACCAAATATTGGTTTTTAAATGAAAACTAAATAGTAATGTGCCACTTCAAAGGCAGTCGGGGTCCACACAGAACTGACTGACACTTCTGTGATTAGGCTCCTTCTAATCTTTCTGGAGTCCGGGGAACAATTAGGTCAGTAATTGTGCTGTCATACAAATGTGTTGATAGAAAGAAGTAAAAAATAAAAAAAAAAACACTAAAAATGCGAGTAATCATATTTATTAGACTCTCATTGTTGGTGGTATTTTTTTTTGACAGAATTTTATTTTTGCATAATTTTATTGTGAATTAAAGTATTCACGTTATAGACGGTGACGGCTTTGTGGGGAGCTTGTGACACTTTGATGTGAGCAATTTTCAGCTTTATTGTGAAAATTTGAAGCAATTAACTTTAGTTGGAAAAAAAAAAAACTGAAAACTTTTTAATAACCATCATCAGATAATAAAGAAGATCCAAACTGGTGACCAGGAGAGGAATCGAGTGCACAAAGAAAGGGAACAATGCACCAGACTTCTGCACACTTGCCTGGTGGTCTGGAGTAGGTAAGGCCACCAGCCACAGTCTATAGAAATGGATGAGATCCTGGTGGTCTGGAGTGGTGGAAACGATAATACCACTCTCCCTGGTGGTCTGGAGTGGTGGAAACGATAATACCACTCTCCCTGGTGGCCTGGAGTGGTGGAAACGATAATACCACTCTCCCTGGTGGCCTGGAGTGGTGGAAACGATAATACCACTCTCCCTGGTGGTCTGGAGTAGATAAGGCCACCAGCCACAGTCTAGAAATGGATGAGATCCTGGTGGTCTGGAGTGGTGGAAACGATAATACCACTCTCCCTGGTGGTCTGGAGTGGTGGAAACGATAATACCACTCTCCCTGGTGGCCTGGAGTGGTGGAAACGATAATACCACTCTCCCTGGTGGCCTGGAGTGGTGGAAACGATAATACCACTCTCCCTGGTGGTCTGGAGTGGTGGAAACGATAATACCACTCTCCCTGGTGGTCTGGAGTGGTGGAAACAATAATACCACTCTCCCTGGTGGTCTGCAGTGGTGAAAACGATAATACCACTCTCCCTGGTGGTCTGGAGTGGTGGAAACGATAATACCACTCTCCCTGGTGGTCTGGAGTAGATAAGGCCACCAGCCACAGTCTAGAAATGGATGAGATCCTGGTGGTCTGGAGTGGTGGAAACGATAATACCACTCTCCCTGGTGGCCTGGAGTGGTGGAAACGATAATACCACTCTCCCTGGTGGCCTGGAGTGGTGGAAACGATAATACCACTCTCCCTGGTGGTCTGGAGTGGTGGAAACGATAACACCACTCTCCCTGGTGGTCTGGAGTGGTGGAAACAATAATACCACTCTCCCTGGTGGTCTGGAGTGGTGGAAACGATAACACCACTCTCCCTGGTGGTCTGGAGTGGTGGAAACGATAATACCACTCTCCCTGGTGGTCTGGAGTGGTGGAAACAATAATACCACTCTCCCTGGTGGTCTGGAGTGGTGGAAACGATAACACCACTCTCCCTGGTGGTCTGGAGTGGTGGAAACAATAATACCACTCTCCCTGGAGGTCTGGAGTGGTGGAAACGATAATACCACTCTCCCTGGTGGTCTGGAGTGGTGGAAACGATAATACCACTCTCTCTGGTGGTCTGGAGTGGTGGAAACGATAATACCACTCTCCCTGGTGGTCTAGAGTGGTGGAAACGATAATACCACTCTCCCTGGTGGTCTGGAGTGGTGGAAACGATAATACCACTCTCTCTGGTGGTCTAGAGTAGATAAGGCCACCAGCCACAGTCTAGAAATGGATAAGATCCTGGTGGAAACGAGAATACCACTCTCCCTGGTGGGCTTGAGTAGAAGAGGCAATATCAGAGCTTGAGATATATATACAGTTAGGTCCATATATATTTGGACAGAGACAACATTTTTCTAATTTTGGTTATAGACATTACCACAATGAATTTTAAATAAAACAATTCAGATGCAGTTGAAGTTCAGACTCTCGGCTTTCATTTGAGGGTATCCACCTTAAAATTGGATGAAGGGTTTAGGAGTTTCAGCTCCTTAACATGTGCCACCCTGTTTTTAAAGGGACCAAAAGTAATTGGACAATTGACTCCAAGGCTATTTCATGGACAGGTATGGGAAATCCCTTCGTTATGTCATTCTCTATTAAGCAGATAAAAGGCCTGGAGTTGATTTGAGGTGTGGTGCTGCATTTGGAAGGTTTTGCTGTGAAGTAAACATGCGGTAAAGGAGCTCTCCATGCAGGTGAAACAAGCCATCCTTAAGCTGCGAAAACAGAAAAAACCCATCCGAGAAATTGCTACAATATTAGGAGTGGCAAAATCTACAGTTTGGTCCACCCTGAGAAAGAAAGCACTGGTGAACTCATCAATGCAAAAAGACCTGGGCGCCCACAGAAGACAACAGTGGTGGATGATCGCAGAATAATCTCCATGGTGAAGAGAAACCCTTCACAACAGCCGACCAAGTGACCAACACTCTCCAGGAGGTCGGCGTATCAATATCCAAATCTACCATAAAGAGAAGACTGCAGGAAAGTAAATACAGAGGGTTCATTGCACGGTGCAAGCCACTCATAGGCATCAAGAATAAAAAGGCTAAAAAACATCTAAAAAAGCCGCACAGTTCTGGAAGAACATTCTATGGACAGATGAAACCAAGATCAACCTCTACCAGAATGATGGAAAGAGAAAAGTATGGTGAAGGCGTGGTACAGCTCATGATCCAAAGCATACCACATCATCTGTAACACACGGCGGAGGCAGTGTGATGGCGCGGGCATGCATGGCTGCCAGTGGCACTGGGTCACTAGTGTTTATGGATGATGGGACACAGGACAGAAGAATGAATTCTGAGGTCTTCAGAGCCGCCATACTGTGTGCTCAGATCCAGCCAAATGCAGCCAAACTGATTGGTCGTCGTTTCATACTACAGATGGACAATGACCCAAAACATAAAACCAAAGTAACCCAGGAGTTTATTAAAGCAAAGAAGTGGAATATTCTTGAATGGCCAAGTCAGTCCCCTGATCTCACCCCAATTGAGCAGCATTTCACTTGTTAAAGACTAAACTTCAGACATAAAGGCCACAAACAAACAGCAACTGAAAACTACCGCAGTGAAGGCCTGGCAGAGCATCAAAAAGGAGGAAACACAGCGTCTGGTGATGTCCATGAATTCAAGACTTCAGGCAGTCATTGCCCACAAAGGGTTTTCAAGCAAGTACTAAAAATGAACATTTTCTTTAAAATTATTGAATCTGTCCAATTACTTTTGGCCCCTTTAAAAACAGGGTGGCACATGTTAAGGAGCTGAAACTCCTAAACCCTTCATCCAATTTTAATGTGGATACCCTCAAATGAAAGCTGAAAGTCTGATCTTCAAGTGCATCTGAATTGTTTTGTTTAAAACTCATTGTGGTAATATCTATAACCAAAATTAGAAAAATGTTGTCTCTGTCCAAATATATATGGACCTAACTGTATATATATATATATATATATATATATATATATATATATATATATATATATATATATATATATACATATACATATATAATTATATATGTAGAGCTGGTATAACCTGGACATCTCCTGTATATAATTATATATGTACAGCTGGTATAACCTGGACATCTCCTGTATATAATTATATATGTACAGCTGGTATAACCTGGGTATCTCCTGTATATAATTATATATGTACAGCCGGTATAACCTGGGTATCTCCTGTATATACCGTAATTATATATGTACAGCCGGTATAACCTGGGCATCTCCTGTATATAATTATTTATGTACAGCTGGTATAAGCTGGGTATCTCCTGTATATAATTATATATGTACAGCTGGTATAAGCTGGGTATCTCCTGTATATAATTATATATGTACAGCTGGTATAACCTGCGTATCTCCTGTATATAATTATATATGTACAGCCGGTATAACCTGGACATTTCTTGCATATAATTATATATGTATAGCTGGTATAACCTGGGCATCTTCTGTATATAATTATATATGTACAGCCGGTATAACCTGGGTAACTCCTGTATATAATTATATATGTACAACTGCTATAACCTGGGCATCTCCTGTATATAATTATATATGTACAGATGGTATAACCTGGGTATCTCCTGTATATAATTATATATGTACAGCTTGTATAAGCTGGGTATCTCCTGTATGTAATTATATATGTTCAGCTGGTATAACTTGGGTATCTCCGTATATAATTATATATGTAGAGGTGGTATAACCTGGACATCTCCTGTATATAATTATATATGTACAGCTGGTATAATCTGGGCATCTCCTGTATATAATTATATATGTACAGCTGGTATAACCTGGGCATCTTCTGTATATAATTATATATGTACAGCCGGTATAACCTGGGTAACTTCTGTATATAATTATATACGTACAACTGGTATAACCTGGGCATCTCCTGTATATAATAATATATGTACAGCTGGTATAACCTGGACATCTCCTGTATATAATTATATATGTACAGCTGGTATAACCTGGGCATCTCCTGTATATAATTATATATGTACAGCTGGTATAAGCTGGGTATCTCCTGTATATAATTATATATATGCATGTCCCCTCTATAATTTGTAAAGCGCTGCGGAATATGTTGGTGCTATATAAATAAAAATTATTATTATTATATATGTACAGCTGGTATAAGCTGGGTATCTCCTGTATATAATTATATATGTACAGCTGGTATAACCTGCGTATCTCCTGTATATAATTATATATGTACAGCCGGTATAACCTGGGTAGCTCCTGTATATAATTATATATGTACAACTGGTATAAGCTGGGTATCTCCTGTATATAATTATACAGTTAGGGCCAGAAATATTTGGACAGTGACACAAGTTTTGTTATTTTAGCTGTTTACAAAAACATGTTCAGAAATACAATTATATATATAATATGGGCTGAAAGTGCACACTCCCAGCTGCAATATGATAGTTTCCACATCCAAATCGGAGAAAGGGTTTAGGAATCATAGCTCTGTAATGCATAGCGTCCTCTTTTTCAAGGGACCAAAAGTAATTGGACAATGGACTCTAAGGGCTGCAATTAACTCTGAAGGCGTCTCCCTCGTTAACCTGTAATCAATGAAGTAGTTAAAAGGTCAGGGGTGGATTCCAGGTGTGTGGTTTTGCATTTGGAAGCTGTTGCTGTGAGCAGACAACATGCGGTCAAAGGAACTCTCAATTGAGGTGAAGCAGAACATCCTGAGGCTGAAAAAAAAGAAAAAATCCATCAGAGAGATAGCAGACATGCTTGGAGTAGCAAAATCAACAGTTGGGTACATTCTGAGAAAAAAGGAATTGACTGGTGAGCTTGGGAACTCAAAAAGGCCTGGGCGTCCACGGATGACAACAGTGGTGGATGATCGCCGCATACTTAATTTGGTGAAGAAGAACCCGTTCACAACATCAACTGAAGTCCAGAACACTCTCAGTGAAGTAGGTGTATCTGTCTCTAAGTCAACAGTAAAGAGAAGACTCCATGACAGTAAATACAAAGGGTTCACATCTAGATGCAAACCATTCATCAATACCAAAAATAGACAGAAAAACACCTCAAGAAGCCAGCTCAGTTCTGGAAAAGTATTCTATGGACAGATGAGACAAAGATCAACCTGTACCAGAATGATGGGAAGAAAAAAGTTTGGAGAAGAAAGGGAACGGCACATGATCCAAGGCACACCACATCCTCTGTAAAACATGGTGGAGGCAACGTGATGGCATGGGCATGCATGGCTTTCAATGGCACTGGGTCACTTGTGTTTATTGATGACATAAGAGCAGACAAGAGTAGCCGGATGAATTCTGAAGTGTACCGGGATATACTTTCAGCCCAGATTCAGCCAAATGCTGCAAAGTTGATTGGACGGCGCTTCATAGTACAGATGGACAATGACCCCAAGCATACAGCCAAAGCTACCCAGGAGTTCATGAGTGCCAAAAAGTGGAACATTCTGCAATGGCCAAGTCAATCTCCAGATCTAAGCCCAACTGAGCATGCATTTCACTTGCTCAAATCCAGACTTAAGACGGAAAGACCCACAAACAAGCAAGACCTGAAGGCTGCGGCTGTAAAGGCCTGGCAAAGCATTAAGAAGGAGGAAACCCAGCGTTTGGTGATGTCCATGGGTTCCAGACTTAAGGCAGTGATTGCCTCCAAAGGATTTGCAACAAAATATTGAAAATAAAAATATTTTGTTTGGGTTATGTTTATTTGTCCAATTACTTTTGACCTCCTAAAATGTGGAGTGTTTGTAAAGAAATGTGTACAATTCCTACATTTTCTATCAGATATTTTTGTTCAACCCTTCAAATTAAACGTTACAATCTGCACTTGAATTCTGTTGTAGAGGTTTCATTTCAAATCCAATGTGGTGGCATGCAGAGCCCAACTCGCGGAAATTGTGTCACTGTCCAAATATTTCTGGCCCTAACTGTATATGTACAGCTGGTATAACTTGGGCATCTCCTGTATATAATTATACATGTACAGCTGGTATAAGCTGGGTATCTCCTGTATATAATTATACATGTACAGCTGGTATAATCTGGGCATCTTCTGTATATAATTATATATGCACAGCTGGTATAACCTGGGCATCTCCTGTATATAATGATAGATGTACAGCCAGTATATCCTGGGTATCTCCGTATATAATTATATATGTAGAGCTGGTATAACCTGGACATCTCCTGTATATAATTATATATGTACAACTGGTATAACCTGGGCATCTCCTGTATATAATTATATATATTCAGCCGGTATAACCTGCGTATCTCCTGTATATAATTATATATATTCAGCCGGTATAACCTGGGTATCTCCTGTATATAATTATATATGTAGAGCCGGTATAACCTGGGCATCTCCTGTATATAATTATATATGTACAGCTGGTATAAGCTGGGTATCTCCTGTATATAATTATATATGTACAGCTGGTATAAGCTGGGTATCTCCTGTATATAATTATATATGTACAGCTGGTATAACCTGCGTATCTCCTGTATATAATTATATATGTACAGATGGTATAACCTGGGCATCTCCTGTATATAATTATATATGTACAGATGGTATAACCTGGGCATCTCCTGTATATAATTATATATGTACAGCTGGTATAACTTGGGTATCTCCGTATATAATTATATATGTACAACTGGTATAACCTGGGCATCTCCTCTATATAATTATAAATGTACAGCCGGTATAACCTGGGCATCTCCTGTATATAATTATATATGTACAGCTGGTATAAGCTGGGTATCTCCTGTATATAATTATACAGTGGGGCAAAAAAGTATTTAGTCAGTCAGCAATAGTGCAAGTTCCACCACTTAAAAAGATGAGAGGCGTCTGTAATTTACATCATAGGTAGACCTCAACTATGGGAGACAAACTGAGAAAAAAAAATCCAGAAAATCACATTGTCTGTTTTTTTAACATTTTATTTGCATATTATGGTGGAAAATAAGTATTTGGTCAGAAACAAACAATCAAGATTTCTGGCTCTCACAGACCTGTAACTTCTTCTTTAAGAGTCTCCTCTTTCCTCCACTCATTACCTGTAGTAATGGCACCTGTTTAAACTTGTTATCAGTATAAAAAGACACCTGTGCACACCCTCAAACAGTCTGACTCCAAACTCCACTATGGTGAAGACCAAAGAGCTGTCAAAGGACACCAGAAACAAAATTGTAGCCCTGCACCAGGCTGGGAAGACTGAATCTGCAATAGCCAACCAGCTTGGAGTGAAGAAATCAACAGTGGGAGCAATAATTAGAAAATGGAAGACATGCAAGACCACTGATAATCTCCCTCGATCTGGGGCTCCACGCAAAATCCCACCCCGTGGGGTCAGAATGATCACAAGAACGGTGAGCAAAAATCCCAGAACCACGCGGGGGGACCTAGTGAATGAACTGCAGAGAGCTGGGACCAATGTAACAAGGCCTACCATAAGTAACACACTACGCCACCATGGACTCAGATCCTGCAGTGCCAGACGTGTCCCACTGCTTAAGCCAGTACATGTCCGGGCCCGTCTGCAGTTTGCTAGAGAGCATTTGGATGATCCAGAGGAGTTTTGGGAGAATGTCCTATGGTCTGATGAAAACAAACTGGAACTGTTTGGTAGAAACACAACTTGTCGTGTTTGGAGGAAAAAGAATACTGAGTTGCATCCATCAAACACCATACCTACTATAAAGCATGGTGGTGGAAACATCATGCTTTGGAGCTGTTTCTCTGCAAAGGGGCCAGGACGACTGATCCGGGTACATGAAAGAATGAATGGGGCCATGTATCGTGAGATTTTCAGTGCAAACCTCCTTCCATCAGCAAGGGCATTGAAGATGAAACGTGGCTGGGTCTTTCAACATGACAATGATCCAAAGCACACCGCCAGGGCAACTAAGGAGTGGCTTCGTAAGACGCATTTCAAGGTCCTGGAGTGGCCTAGCCAGTCTCCAGATCTCAACCCTATAGAAAACCTTTGGAGGGAGTTGAAAGTCCGTGTTGCCAAGCGAAAATCCAAAAACATCACTGCTCTAGAAGAGATCTGCATGGAGGAATGGGCCAACATACCAACAACAGTGTGTGGCAACCTTGTGAAGACTTACAGAAAACGTTTGACCTCTGTCATTGCCAACAAAGGATATATTACAAAGTATTGAGATGAAATTTTGTTTCTGACCAAATACTTATTTTCCACCATAATATGCAAATAAAATGTTAAAAAAACAGACAATGTGATTTTCTGGATTTTTTTTTCTCAGTTTGTCTCCCATAGTTGAGGTCTACCTATGATGTAAATTACAGACGCCTCTCATCTTTTTAAGTGGTGGAACTTGCACTATTGCTGACTGACTAAATACTTTTTTGCCCCACTGTATATGTACAGCTGGTATAAGCTGGGTATCTCTTGTATATAATTATATATGTACAGCTGGTATAACCTGCGTATCTCCTGTATATAATTATATATATGCAGCCGGTATAACCTGGGTATCTCCTGTATATAATTATATATGTACAGCCGGTATAACCTGGGCATTTATAGTGTACACAGCCTATGATAATGACATTTTCCCTTTACAGGTACCACACAGGGATCTCTGAATGATTTCTTGGCTGTTAAAATGGAAGTCGAGTCAAAATAGAATTCTGACAATTAATTTTAAACAAGCACCAAACGCTCCTTTCATTTCCCGGCCGTGAGTCTCAGGGTGCAGCTCTGCGATTCCCAGGTGTATGGAGACCTCCTGTACAGGCCACACTGACATCGGATGGAAACTTTGCCAGAAACTGACTTTCCGCAACAGATGCAGGAACACAGAGTGGCAGAAAAAAAAACCCATGAAAAATAATTTAAAAAAATCCTTGGGTTTTACCCTGAGAATGTTCTCATTATTTTGTTCTCCTGCAGAGGACACAACGCTAAGTGGCGGCTGAACTTAAATGATCTTCGCCTGGACCACAAGCCTGGACCATAACAGCTGGGAGCGAGGAAATGTGCAAGGAGACATAAAGTTCCATCTTTACTAAACTTGCTGGAGGTTTTCACAACAATCTCAACCCTGACAAAGAAAGGTTAAAATTTTCCCTGGGATATTTACGTGTCTTTTTCGTTTCTTGCTTTTTCCTGTTTTTTTTTCTTTTTAAAGGGAACCTGTCACCTGAATTTGGCGGGACCGGTTTTGGGTCATATGGGCGGAGTTTTCAGGTGTTTGATTCACCCTTTCCTTACCCACTGGCTGCATGCTGGCCGCAATATTGGATTGAAGTTCATTCTATGTCCTCCGTAGTACACGCCTGCGCAAGGCAATCTTGCGTGCACGTGGCTGGAGGCGCATGGCAGGGACGTCACACGCTTCCGTAGCTTGCTAGCTGAAGTCAGCCGTCGGCTTCGGAAGATGGGAGGTGAGTATTTTTTATATTTTTAAATCATTGAGTAAAAGGTGACCATATTACTACATGGATGACTATGCGCTGTGCATTATACTACATGGATGACTATGCGCTGTGCATTATACTACATGGATGACTATGGGCTGTGCATTATACTACATGGATGACTATGGGCTGTGCATTATTCTACATGGATGACTATGGGCTGTGCATTATACTACATGGATGACTATGGGCTGTGCATTATTCTACATGGATGACTATGGGCTGTGCATTATACTACATGGATGACTATGGGCTGTGCATTATTCTACATGGATGACTATGGGCTGTACATTATTCTACATGGATGACTATGGGCTATGCATCATACTATATGGAGGACTATAGGGGTGCATTATACTGAATGGAGGACCATAATGTTGTATATTCCATAAGGAGGACTATGGGGAGTGCATAATACTATAGTGAGGACTGGGCTGTGCATTATACTATATGGAGGACTATGTGGAGTGCATTATACTTCAACTATGGGGCCCCATGACTTATATGTACTCGTCTGGTGAATATAATGCTTTATTTTTGAACAGGGGACATATACCAGAATGGGATACATCTACTAAATAATTGTCTACGGGTCACTTCCGTCTTTCTGTCTGTCTCGGAAATCCCAAGTCGCTGATTGGTCATGGCAAAACGGCCACGACCAATCAGCAACAGGCACAGTCTGGCAGCAAAATGGCAGCTCCTTACTCCCCACAGTCAGCGCCCGCTCCATAATGCCCTCCAGTCAGCGCTCACAAAGGGTTAATAGCAGCGATAACGGACCGCATTATGCTGCGATGTAACGCACTCCGTTACCGCTGCTGTTAACCCTGTGTGACCAAGCTTTGTAGCTGTGTTATATACTACATCGCTGTGCTATATACTACGTGGCCTGTTTTATATACTGCATGGGCTGTGTTATATACTACGTCTCTGTGCTATATACTACGTGGCTGCTTTTTTCTTGCCATAATACAAATTCTAACAGTCTATTCAGTAGGACTATCAGCTGTGTATCCACCAGACTTCTGCACAACACAACTGATGGTCCCAACCCCATTTATAAGGCAAGAAATCCCACTTATTAAACCTGACAGGGCACACCTGTGAAGTGAAAACCATTCCCGGTGACTATCTCTTGAAGCTCATCAAGAGAATGCCAAGAGTGTGCAAAGCAGTCATCAAAGCAAAAGGTGGCTACTTTGAAGAACCTAAAATATAAGACATAATTTCAGTTGTTTAACACTTTTTTGTTAAATATATAATTCCACATTTGTTAATTCATAGTTTTGATGCCTTCAGTGTGAATTTACCATTTTCATAGTCATGAAAATACAGAAAAATCTTTAAATGAGAAGGTGTGTCCAAACTTTTGGTCTGTACTGTACATACACCTGGATGATATATATAAAGATGGTCCCCTTGTGTGGCATTTGACCTGTCGGTTAAGGAATACTGGGGTCATCATACTGTGTGTGGGTGTATGTACTATGAGGACATCATACTGTGTGTGGGTGTATGTACTATGAGGACATCATACTGTGTGTGGGTGTATGTACTATGGGGTCATCATACTGTGTGTGGGTGTATGTACTATGAGGACATCATACTGTGTGTGGGTGTATGTACTATGAGGACATCATACTGTGTGTGGGTGTATGTACTATGGGGTCATCATACTGTGTGTGGGTGTATGTACTATGAGGACATCATACTGTGTGTGGGTGTATGTACTATGAGGACATCATACTGTGTGTGGGTGTATGTACTATGAGGACATCATACTGTGTGTGGGTGTATGTACTATGGGGTCATCATACTGTGTGTGGGTGTATGTACTATGAGGACATCATACTGTGTGTGGGTGTATGTACTATGAGGACATCATACTGTGTGTGGGTGTATGTACTAGGGGGGTATCATACTGTGTGTGGGTGTATGTACTATGGGGACATCATACTGTGTGTGGGTGTATGTACTATGGGGACATCATACTGTGTGTGGGTGTATGTACTATGGGGGCATCATACTGTGTGTGGGTGTATGTACTATGGGGGCATCATACTGTGTGTGGGTGTATGTACTATGGGGACATCATACTGTGTGTGGGTGTATGTACTATGGGGACATCATACTGTGTGTGTTGGTGTATGTACTATGGGGGCATCATACTGTGTGTGGGTGTATGTACTATGGGGTCATCATACTGTGTGTGGGTGTATGTACTATGAGGACATCATACTGTGTGTGGGTGTATGTACTATGAGGACATCATACTGTGTGTGGGTGTATGTACTAGGGGGGCATCATACTGTGTGTGGGTGTATGTACTATGGGGACATCATACTGTGTGTGGGTGTATGTACTATGGGGACATCATACTGTGTGTGGGTGTATGTACTATGGGGGCATCATACTGTGTGTGGGTGTATGTACTATGGGGGCATCATACTGTGTGTGGGTGTATGTACTAGGGGGGCATCATACTGTGTGTGGGTGTATGTACTATGGGGGCATCATACTGTGTGTGGGTGTATGTACTATGGGGGCATCATACTGTGTGTGGGTGTATGTACTATGGGGGCATCATACTGTGTGTGGGTGTATATACTATGGGGACATCATACTGTGTGTGGGTGTATGTACTATGGGGGCATCATACTGTGTGTGGGTGTATGTACTATGGGGGCATCATACTGTGTGTGGGTGTATGTACTATGGGGGCATCATACTGTGTGTGGGTGTATGTACTATGGGGGCATCATACTGTGTGTGGGTGTATGTACTATGGGGGCATCATACTGTGTGTGGGTGTATGTACTATGGGGGCATCATACTGTGTGTGGGTGTATGTACTATGAGGACATCATACTGTGTGTGGGTGTATGTACTATGGGGTCATCATACTGTGTGTGGGTGTATGTACTATGGGGACATCATACTGTGTGTGGGTGTATGTACTATGGGGGTATCATACTGTGTGTGGGTGTATGTACTATGGGGTCATCATACTGTGTGTGGGTGTATGTACTATGGGGACATCATACTGTGTGTGGGTGTATGTACTAGGGGGGTATCATACTGTGTGTGGGTGTATGTACTATGAGGACATCATACTGTGTGTGGGTGTATGTACTATGAGGACATCATACTGTGTGTGGGTGTATGTACTAGGGGGGCATCATACTGTGTGTGGGTGTATGTACTATGGGGACATCATACTGTGTGTGGGTGTATGTACTATGGGGACATCATACTGTGTGTGGGTGTATGTACTATGGGGGCATCATACTGTGTGTGGGTGTATGTACTATGGGGGCATCATACTGTGTGTGGGTGTATGTACTAGGGGGGCATCATACTGTGTGTGGGTGTATGTACTATGGGGGCATCATACTGTGTGTGGGTGTATGTACTATGGGGGCATCATACTGTGTGTGGGTGTATGTACTATGGGGGCATCATACTGTGTGTGGGTGTATGTACTATGGGGACATCATACTGTGTGTGGGTGTATGTACTATGGGGACATCATACTGTGTGTGGGTGTATGTACTATGGGGGCATCATACTGTGTGTGGGTGTATGTACTATGGGGGCATCATACTGTGTGTGGGTGTATGTACTAGGGGGGCATCATACTGTGTGTGGGTGTATGTACTATGGGGGCATCATACTGTGTGTGGGTGTATGTACTATGGGGGCATCATACTGTGTGTGGGTGTATGTACTATGGGGGCATCATACTGTGTGTGGGTGTATATACTATGGGGGCATCATACTGTGTGTGGGTGTATGTACAAACCAGGGATTCAAGCTTGAGGAGGCTAATTTGCATATTCCAGGTGCCTTCTGGGAAAGCGAAGAGTCTTCCTAAGCTAGAAGATCGTTGGGTACAGCCGGGATCAGCTGCTTGGAAAGAATCACCAAACCAGGGATTCAAGCTTGAGGAGGCTAATTTGCATATTCCAGGTGCCTTCTGGGAAAGCGAAGAGTCTCCCTAAGCTAGAAGATCGTTGGGTACAGCCGGGACCAGCTGCTTGGAAAGAATCACCAAACCAGGGATTCAAGCTTGAGGAGGCTAATTTGCATATTCCAGGTGCCTTCTGGGAAAGCGAAGAGTCTCCCTAAGCTAGAAGATCGTTGGGTACAGCCGGGACCAGCTGCTTGGAAAGAATCACCAAACCAGGGATTCAAGCTTGAGGAGGCTAATTTGCATATTCCAGGTGCCTTCTGGGAAAGCGAAGAGTCTCCCTAAGCTAGAAGATCGTTGGGTACAGCCGGGACCAGCTGCTTGGAAAGAATCACCAAACCAGGGATTCAAGCTTGAGGAGGCTAATTTGCATATTCCAGGTGCCTTCTGGGAAAGCGAAGAGTCTCCCTAAGCTAGAAGATCGTTGGGTACAGCCGGGACCAGCTGCTTGGAAAGAATCACCAAACCGCGAGTTTTTGCCTGTAGGACATTATTGCAAGAGAGCTTGGCTGAGTAGATTACACAAGAAGGAAAACACACAGCAAGTCAGCAGGATCTAGGAGCAACATGGCAGATGTGACAACCTACATGGTGAGCTGCAGCATGTGCTACATGTTCACAGATCCACCAGAAGAAGAATTAAATTTCACCTGTCAGAAGTGTAGACTAGTGGCCCTTTTAGAAGAAAAGGTGCGGGGTCTGGAAGAAAGAATAGCAACTTTGAAACTCATCAAAGAGAATGAAGACTTTCTAGACAGAACAGAAGCATCTCTACTGGTCACAGAAGGTGAAAAAAGTGTCAGAGAACCTCCAAAAGCAGATGAGTGGAAGCATGTGACCAAAAGAAGCAAGAAGACCATGGAGAAATCACCAACCACACAACTGAAGAACCGATATCAAATCTTTGTAGAGGATGAAGATGGCACACCTAAGGATGAAGCAATACCAGCAAGCAAAAAAGAAAAGGGCACACAGCAACAAGTGACAGCAAAAAGTACAGCCAAGAAGCAACGAAGAGTGGTGGTGGTGGGAGACTCACTACTGAGAGGCACAGAAGCAGCCATCTGCAGACCGGACATAACTGCAAGAGAAGTATGCTGCCTTCCAGGTGCGATGATCAAGGATGTGACCGATAGGATACCAAAGCTCTTCAACTCCAAGGACGTCCACCCATTTCTTCTGATACATGTTGGCACCAATGACACGGCAAGGAAGGACCTACCGACAATCTGCAAAGACTTTGAAGAGTTGGGGAAGAAAGTAAAGGAACTGGATGCACAGGTAGTTTTTTCTTCTATCCTTCCAGTAGACGGGCATGGCACCAGGAGATGGAACAGGATCCTTGATGCAAACAACTGGCTAAGACGATGGTGCAGACAACAAGGATTCGGATTCCTGGACCACGGTGTGAATTACTTGTACGATGGACTCCTCGCCAGAGACGGACTACACCTCAACAAACCTGGGAAACACACATTCGCCAGAAGACTCGCTACACTCATCAGGAGGGCGTTAAACTAGAAGAAGAGGGGACGGGAAGAAAAACATTAGACTTGAACAAAGAAGATCCAGGAAAACATACTCAGAAGGGCGGTAAGAACATTTCTAAAACAATCCACAGCGAGGAGATTGGAACAAAACAAAATCCTCTAAACTGCATGCTTGCAAACGCCAGAAGCCTGACAAACAAGATGGAAGAACTAGAAGCAGAAATATCTACAGGTAACTTTGACATAGTGGGAATAACCGAGACATGGTTAGATGAAAGCTATGACTGGGCAGTTAACTTACAGGGTTACAGTCTGTTTAGAAAGGATCGTAAAAATCGGAGAGGAGGAGGGGTTTGTCTCTATGTAAAGTCTTGTCTAAAGTCCACTTTAAGGGAGGATATTAGCGAAGGAAATGAGGATGTCGAGTCCATATGGGTCGAAATTCATGGAGGGAAAAATGGTAACAAAATTCTCATTGGGGTCTGTTACAAACCCCCAAATATAACAGAAACCATGGAAAGTCTACTTCTAAAGCAGATAGATGAAGCTGCAACCCATAATGAGGTCCTGGTTATGGGGGACTTTAACTACCCGGATATTAACTGGGAAACAGAAACCTGTGAAACCCATAAAGGCAACAGGTTTCTGCTAATAACCAAGAAAAATTATCTTTCACAATTGGTGCAGAATCCAACCAGAGGAGCAGCACTTTTAGACCTAATACTATCTAATAGACCTGACAGAATAACAAATCTGCAGGTGGTCGGGCATCTAGGAAATAGCGACCACAATATTGTACAGTTTCACCTGTCTTTCACTAGGGGGACTTGTCAGGGAGTCACAAAAACACTGAACTTTAGGAAGGCAAAGTTTGACCAGCTTAGAGATGCCCTTAATCTGGTAGACTGGGACAATATCCTCAGAAATAAGAATACAGATAATAAATGGGAAATGTTTAAGAACATCCTAAATAGGCAGTGTAAGCGGTTTATACCTTGTGGGAATAAAAGGACTAGAAATAGGAAAAACCCAATGTGGCTAAACAAAGAAGTAAGACAGGCAATTAACAGTAAAAAGAAAGCATTTGCACTACTAAAGCAGGATGGCACCATTGAAGCTCTAAAAAACTATAGGGAGAAAAATACTTTATCTAAAAAACTAATTAAAGCTGCCAAAAAGGAAACAGAGAAGCACATTGCTAAGGAGAGTAAAACTAATCCCAAACTGTTCTTCAACTATATCAATAGTAAAAGAATAAAAACTGAAAATGTAGGCCCCTTAAAAAATAGTGAGGAAAGAATGGTTGTAGATGACGAGGAAAAAGCTAACATATTAAACACCTTCTTCTCCACGGTATTCACGGTGGAAAATGTAATGCTAGGTGAAATCCCAAGAAACAATGAAAACCCTATATTAAGGGTCACCAATCTAACCCAAGAAGAGGTGCGAAACCGGCTAAATAAGATTAAAATAGATAAATCTCCGGGTCCGGATGGCATACACCCACGAGTACTAAGAGAACTAAGTAATGTAATAGATAAACCATTATTTCTTATTTTTAGGGACTCTATAGCGACAGGGTCTGTTCCGCAGGATTGGCGCATAGCAAATGTGGTGCCAATATTCAAAAAGGGCTCTAAAAGTGAACCTGGAAATTATAGGCCAGTAAGTCTAACCTCTATTGTTGGTAAAATATTTGAAGGGTTTCTGAGGGATGTTATTCTGGATTATCTCAATGAGAATAACTGTTTAACTCCATATCAGCATGGGTTTATGAGAAATCGCTCCTGTCAAACCAATCTAATCAGTTTTTATGAAGAGGTAAGCTATAGGCTGGACCACGGTGAGTCATTGGACGTGGTATATCTCGATTTTTCCAAAGCGTTTGATACCGTGCCGCACAAGAGGTTGGTACACAAAATGAGAATGCTTGGTCTGGGGGAAATTGTGTGTAAATGGGTTAGTAACTGGCTTAGTGATAGAAAGCAGAGGGTGGTAATAAATGGTATAGTCTCTAACTGGGTCGCTGTGACCAGTGGGGTACCGCAGGGGTCAGTATTGGGACCTGTTCTCTTCAACATATTCATTAATGATCTGGTAGAAGGTTTACACAGTAAAATATCGATATTTGCAGATGATACAAAACTATGTAAAGCAGTTAATACAAGAGAAGATAGTATTCTGCTACAGATGGATCTGGATAAGTTGGAAACTTGGGCTGAAAGGTGGCAGATGAGGTTTAACAATGATAAATGTAAGGTTATACACATGGGAAGAAGGAATCAATGTCACCATTACACACTGAATGGGAAACCACTGGGTAAATCTGACAGGGAGAAGGACTTGGGGATCCTAGTTAATGATAAACTTACCTGGAGCAGCCAGTGCCAGGCAGCAGCTGCCAAGGCAAACAGGATCATGGGGTGCATTAAAAGAGGTCTGGATACACATGATGAGAGCATTATACTGCCTCTGTACAAATCCCTAGTTAGACCGCACATGGAGTACTGTGTCCAGTTTTGGGCACCGGTGCTCAGGAAGGATATAATGGAACTAGAGAGAGTACAAAGGAGGGCAACAAAATTAATAAAGGGGATGGGAGAACTACAATACCCAGATAGATTAGCGAAATTAGGATTATTTAGTCTAGAAAAAAGACGACTGAGGGGCGATCTAATAACCATGTATAAGTATATAAGGGGACAATACAAATATCTTGCTGAGGATCTGTTTATACCAAGGAAGGTGACGGGCACAAGGGGGCATTCTTTGCGTCTGGAGGAGAGAAGGTTTTTCCACCAACATAGAAGAGGATTCTTTACTGTTAGGGCAGTGAGAATCTGGAATTGCTTGCCTGAGGAGGTGGTGATGGCGAACTCAGTCGAGGGGTTCAAGAGAGGCCTGGATGTCTTCCTGGAGCAGAACAATATTGTATCATACAATTAGGTTCTGTAGAAGGACGTAGATCTGGGAATTTATTATGTTGGAATATAGGCTGAACTGGATGGACAAATGTCTTTTTTCGGCCTTACTAACTATGTTACTATGTTACTATGGGGGCATCATACTGTGTGTGGGTGTATGTACTATGGGGGCATCATACTGTGTGTGGGTGTATGTACTATGGGGGCATCATACTGTGTGTGGGTGTATGTACTATGGGGGCATCATACTGTGTGTGGGTGTATGTACTATGGGGGCATCATACTGTGTGTGGGTGTATGTACTATGGGGGCATCATACTGTGTGGGTGTATGTACTATGAGGACATCATACTGTGTGTGGGTGTATGTACTATGGGGGCATCATACTGTGTGTGGGTGTATGTACTATGAGGACATCATACTGTGTGTGGGTGTATGTACTATGGGGGCATCATACTGTGTGTGGGTGTATGTACTATGGGGGCATCATACTGTGTGTGGGTGTATATACTATGGGGACATCATACTGTGTGTGGGTGTATGTACTATGAGGACATCATACTGTGTGTGGGTGTATGTACTATGGGGGCATCATACTGTGTGTGGGTGAATGTACTATGGTGGCATCATACTGTGTGTGGGTGTATGTACTATGGGGGCATCATACTGTGTGTGGGTGTATGTACTATGGGGGCATCATACTGTGTGTGGGTGTATGTACTATGGGGGCATTATACTGTGTGTGGGGGAACGTACTGTGGAGAAGTTAGAGCACTGGCCTAGTGCAAAGTGAAATCCGCTGCAGTGCACATAGCCGCATGTTTCCCTTTTATATTTTTACATTTGGGAGATAAGGTCGTGTTAAGCTCTCCTGCACCGCCTCACACAGGAAATTAAACCCAAACCAAGCAGAAACCTTGTAGGGGACATCACGACTAGAAAAATCACAGCTTTGTTTTAGTCACTGCTTCTGCTCTGCAAAAGTGTAATTAAATATGCTAATTAGGGCATTTGGTCCACTGTGGGCGTGGCCAAGAGGCTGGTTTCGCATGCTCCCGCCTCCATCACTTGTGAGTTACAGCTGGCACGCTCTGAGCAAACACTGACAGCCGGAGCTGTCAATCACCAGTGAGTCGGATATTTGCCAAACCCCAAGGTTGATTAATTGGCATTAATTAGCAGCGTGCTTGATTAAGCGTCAGTCTCCGCAGAACAGAGGCAGCGATTAGAGCGCTGGAGGCGGGATTTGTAGAGGGCCGATACCAACAAGGCTTTTTGCTTAGTTTACAAAACCAGTTTGGTCCAACAGATTTTCTTTAATTTTTGCACTGACTTTCCTATTTCCTCTTTGACCAAGTGGAATGAACACATGGTGCTTTTCCATTCCAGAAACAGCGCCACCTTTGATTTTAGGCTATGCCTGGTATTGCAGTGCAGCGTTTTTTGCTTGAATAGGTTTCAGCTGCAGTTCCAGACACAGCCTATAGGCAAGTGAGGCGCTGTTTCAGATCTACTAATACAGTGATTTATCATATCCCAGACTCAGCTCTGCTGCATCCCCATTACTGACCGTCCGCTCCTTCCTCACATTCACCCATCCACTTGTGAGTAGTTTAACCCCGTCTGCATTAATTTGTCTAAATAACAATTAGCCTTTTGAAGCCGACGGAAACGCTACGAAAGCGACTCAGCACTTTCCTGCCACAAATTTAATAATTCCTTCTAAAAAAAAAACAAAAAAACCCTTTTATTGGCAAACAATCAATGTCTGGTTTAAAAGGCCACAGCAGGAACATAATACACAGATTATCTCTGAAACCTGATACAGAGTTTCTGCTGAATATGCAGAAGACGACGGCGCGGAGGGCGCATGTATTGTTGTGTTCCGTGATGGAAGTACCTAACATTCTAGAATGTTTCCATAGGATACAGCACAGGACTCCTTTCTTTTAATAAACATACCTTTATATGGCGCACCCTCGCAATCCTGCAAAATTAGAAGTTGCGCCTGCGCAATAATCGTGGCTGTTACAAAAATTCCAATTTGTCACAGTCGATTGAAACTGCCGAATATGTGAGAAGCTTGTTAGGGGGAGAGGTCGTATCTGTGTGATCGTAGATAGAGATTAGAGAACCTGATCTTTAAAGTTTGGCGTTCGTACCGGACAGTTAAACGACTTCTTGCGGAACTTCGTTGCAATGTTTGCAGTTCCGGGAGGTGTTCGTTGCAGAAAGAGAAAGACTCAAAGTTTGGGTCTCGATTGTTTTCAATGGGGTTCTGGTTCAAGTTCAAGTTCCGATACAGTTCCGGTACCTGAACCAAACTTTGGAATAAAGTTATGGTCGGGTACCAGAACCCGAACTTCCACAGGTCCGTTCATCACTCATCGTAGGGTATCGATAGGTATCCAGCAGTCAGGGAAAGGTATTTACTGGCGGCAATTTGTGCCATCTTGTTTGCTTGGAATCTTAAAGGGGATCTTCCCACCTCCTTTTCGCAGGGTATGCCACAAACGTCTGCTAGATGGGGTCTCAGAATCTTTCTTGAGAATTAGGCCCATCTCATGCTGCAGAGGATGGAAAAGTGTCTGCGCATGCGCGGCTCAACCCATTAATGGAAGTTCAGAAATATTGCTGATTGGACGATGTTGGAGAGAACTAAGCATATGTGGCAAGCTCTCTATTCTTGGCGGAAGACGGGATTATGAGGATAGGTGCAATTCCCAGTTGTAGAACCTACATCTGTGGATAAGTCCAAGGAAGAGAATAGGAAAGAATAGGAAAGAAGGTGATCAAGAGTCCAAAAACTTTATTAGATAATAAAATACAGGCAGGGGAAACAGGAAACATACGTGCATGTGAGACAAAAGTGCACGGAACACACAGCATAGGAGCAGTATATAAATATATATGTTTATAGCAACCAATTAAAGAAGTCTCGTGTAATAATCAAGTATATTGTGCATTGCTGTAGCTAACCCTGCAGATACCACCAAGTAATTTGGCATCAAGGTCCATATATAAACACAGAACACAATTGTCCAAGAAAGATATTAACCAATGTTTTACGTTAGGTAGATAACAATATAAAGGGGGTCTCTACCCCGATGCACGTTTCTGAATACCCGTGTCTGATATGGGACAACCAAATTATCAAACTCAAAAGGATTATGGATATCCTAACTTTAAGGGGTTATTCACAAAATCTGTTGAGTAGTGGATAACTTGTTGATTGCTGACGGGTTCGACAGCTGGAATCCCTGATCCTAAGACCTGGGCTGTAGAACAAGGTACGGTCTTGAAGGGAACAGAGGTGCAAGCGCATGACATCCGCTCTATACGTTGTTTATGTGACAGAGTGTTGCACTCAGCTTTCTACTGCATGGAGCAGAGGCCGAGCATTGCGCATCTATGCTCCATTAAGGAAGAGGCCGCAGAGCCCCTAGCTTCGGACTACTGGGGGTCCTAGCAGTGGCGCCCTTACTATAAAGTATAACTGGATATTTTGGGAATGTATCACCAATTAAGGGTAGGGCTGTTTCCACCATAGACTTTGAATAGAGCAGCTTCACCTTGCCCCTCTGGGGAGGAGGGGTGGTATATTGGGATTCCCTTTGTAGGGGTCCGAAGCGGTTGGATTTAACATTTATCCGCAATCCAGTTGATTCTGGGAGAGAGTTAATTGGAACCAGGTTTTTCAAGTAACGTAATAAGTTTATAGAGGTTTTTTTTTTTTTCAAAAAGTTGAAAAAAAACCATATATTAAACAAATAGTAAAAATAGATAAAAGTTTGTAAATAGAACGTAATAATTCTATGGAGCTCGGAATCCGTTCCCTAAATGTGTTTCGCACATAACATTGCAGCCTGCTGTGCTCTGCGGAGGCCTCAGGCTGTTTAACAAGATCAGAGCGGCTAGAACATAGAGACCCGTTCTGCTAAATTTCAGGGAACACCTGTTCTACCAGCCAGGTGTGCGGTGATAAAACCCACAAAACAAGAGAACGCGGAATAAATAGCATCCTCGCTTCAATTGATTAAAGGGGATGTACCAGTTCTCAGGTGGATTAAATAATGATTATGTGCTGCCGAGCTCCGGCTGCGGGAAACAGCCAGGGGACTTATCATTGCATTTCAATTTTCAAAAATATTTTAAAAAAAAGTTTTCCCATACAGAGGTTGTCCATCATGATATGAAAAACATGGGCGCTTTCTTCCAGAAAGAGAGCCACATTATGGGTTGCGTGCAGCTCACCACGGTCATTGGGGATGAGCACCGGTACCACTCTCAAGCTCTGGACTGATTTGGTGCTTTTTTTTTAAAGAAAGAGAACAGTCAAGTTTGTAAAAAATGAAGAATATTTGGGACCCTGATTCCTATGAACAAAGCAACTTTGCATAATCAAAGTTGCTTTTGGAGCCCATTTACATGGGAACGCCTTGTTTAAACACCCTGTATGGTGGCCAAGGCAGGAATCCCTATGGGGCCTGTATTAAGAATCAGTGGGACTCTATGTGCCGCTATATAGTTCCAAAATGAGCACAGCAATTTTTTCAAGAAGCAATTCTAACTTCAAGCATTTCGACATTGTAATATTATTGTTTGTTCGTTTTTTTATTACTTTTTTTTTGTAAATTTTTAAGGAACAATTGTATTAGCCTAGCCTTACCCTTAACCCTGACTCTGAGCCTAGCCCTAAGAACAACACTAAGACTAAACCTGGCCCTAGCCCTAATTCTAAATCAATCTCTAGCCATATCCCTAAGCCTAAACAAAAAAAAAAAACAATCCCTAGCCCTAACTCTAACCCGAAGTGTTAAAGTGTAAAAGCAGCTCTCAGGCACTGGACTTGATTCAATACTGTCTTCAGTCATCACAAGCTCATCTTCTGTCATGTCCGTCACTGCTTGCAGACCACAACAGTGGAAATGAGCTTGTCATCGGCTGCTGCGCTCTGCAGATGGAAAAGCTCACTTTATTATACTGAGCTTGGTGAATTCAGTTGCTGCCTATGTAGAGCACGGCAGCCAATGTCAAACTCATCTCACCTGTTGTTCTCTGCATGAGCAGTGCAGGGTGGGCATCCACTGTGCATTTGTAGGTGCAGGCGGAATAAGCAGTAGGCTTGTCCGCCTCCGCTATGCCACTGTGTACACTATAGTCATATAGAATTCTTTGGACAAAAATAAGAAGCAGAAGTAGCAGTAGCACCTGGGACTTGTGAAATATTAGGAGAGGTCGCTCTTCCACACAAGAAGATTTCAGTGGTATACATTATCTGTCCCATGGTCAATGGGGGCACTGAAATAGATCTTGAATTTTGGCTCAGAGTTTCGAGTCACGTCTTTGGGCACCATATTATGGTTCCTGTCACGGGGCTACCGCGACCGAGAGGTTCCAGAGAACCACAGCGCTCTGGGCCTCGTTCACACACAGTGAACAGAAGCTCTTCACCTATACTCTGACCTGGCTGCTTTGTGCCAGCAGTGCAGGAGTTAACCTTATTGCTGAGTTGCTGAGAGCTGGGTCTCTCAGCTGAAGTGGATTTTGTAATCTGATCCTCTATATAGACCCAGTCCTGACTACAGCTATTGTCAGTGATCAGTTCTACTGCCTGGCTTGGAGGTTGAAGGAGCGTAGTGTTGGTGTTGGAGGTTTATTTACAGAGATTGGTGTCTGCTGTTTTGGTTGCATGTTTAACCTGTTTTCCTAGTTTATTCCTTCTCTTCCCTTCTCTGTGTTTCCTCTGTGGTTGTGTGAGCATTTGGTGAGTTTGAGACTTTTAGTTACCTTGTCTGTTTACCCTGTTATTTGTTGTATTATTACACTGGTGCAGTCCACCTCCTTTGGGGAAAGAGAGGGCCACTGATAAGGCCTGCACAGGAGACAGGGATATGCTGGCGGCTCGGGCCTCCTAACCATCATAGGTACCCCCGAGATAAGGGAAAGCCAGGGCCCCATTATAGTGGTAGGGACAGGTACGGGTCCCAGTACGCCGTCCTGCCCCTTTAACGCCACTTACGGCGCGACAGTTCCATTCTGCAAAGTTTCATAATATGGCAAGTAGGCTAGGAGGTTTTTATAATTTATTGAAGGGGGGGGGGTGACTGACAATTGCTCTGATCATAAGATCGTCACTAGAGTGAAAGCAGTGGATGCAGTTGAGATATAAGAAATTCCAACCATGAACAACTCTTGAAAATCTTGAGTGTTCTTCAAGCGTCCAACATCTGGTTCTAGAACATCCACACAGAGTGGTTCCATTATCTCCTTTCGATCCTGATATACCCATCACGGGGTATACTGTTGAGGACATCATGATGGTAATGAGCCTTTCATGTCATAATTAGAAGAACAAATAGACATGAAGAGAAAGAGGTCTATGTCTTGTAGAATCCAAGGTGATAAAGATTTTAGGGGCTTAGGGAAGGACCACGTTAGGTCTCATAGGTTTTTTACCTGTCATGGGTGTGACAAACATTCATCCGTGGTCTGTCTCTATAAGGATGGCTCTAAAAGGATAACAGCAGAAATATGCCAGAAAAATAACCCCCTGCTATAGATGCTTCATTATTATTATTATTACTATGCTTCATTATTGCTATGAATCTGACAATCGATCTGCTTCATCCTCAGGTATATCCACTGGCTGCAACCCTAATCCTATCACCGTCACCCAACTTTCCTGATCCTTCTCACCCTGTATATGTCTGCTATTCCTGGTATGTCCGCTGGCTGCAACCCCTGTTGTGAATTCTGTGGCTGAATTCACTCCTGTGGTCACAAGTGGTACTGCAGCTTCTGAGCTTCCTCCCTCAGGTGTTCTGGTGAGCTCGTTAGCTGCTTCATTACTTAACTCCGCCTGATGCTGCTATCCTTGCTCCTTGTCAATGTTTCAGTGTTGGATCTGAGCTTCTCCTGATTGTTCCTGTGACCTGCTGCTCTGTATAGCTAAGTGCCTTTTGCTTTTTTGTTGCTTTTTTTCTGTCCAGCTTGTCTTTTGTTTTGCTGGAAGCTCTGAGACGCAAAGGATGTACCGCCGTGCCGTTAGTTCGGCACGGTGGGTTTTTTTTGCCCCCTTTGCGTGGTTTTGCTTTAGGGTTTTTTGTAGACTGCAAAGTTCGCTTTACTGTCCTCGCTCTGTCCTAGAATATCGGGCCCCACTTTGCTGAATCTATTTCATCCCTACGTTTTGTCTTTTCATCTTACTCACAGTCATTATATGTGGGGGGCTGCCTTTTCCTTTGGGGAATTTCTCTGGGGCAAGTCAGGCCTATTTTTCTATCTTCAGGCTAGCTAGTTTCTTAGGCTGTGCCAAGTTGCCTAGGTAGTTGTTAGGCGCAATCCACAGCTGCTTTTAGTTGTGTTTAGGATAGGATCAGGTGTGCAGTCTACAGAGTTTCCACGTCTCAGAGCTCGTTCTTGTATTTTTGGGTATTTTTCAGATCACTGTGTGCGCTCTGATCGCTAAGCACACTGTGTTTCTGGATTGCCTTCACAACACCTGTCATTAGCAAACATAACAGTACAAGGAGCCAAACTAATGATTCTCAATAGAGGGAAAGAAAAAGTTCTGACATCATTTTTTTTTTTTTCTGCTCTGTGTTCACTTTTTTTTTTCCCCTAGACATTTGGGTGATTCTGGACACAGGTGTGGACATGGATATTCAGGGTCTGTGCTCTTCAATGGATAATCTCGTTATAAATGTACAAAAAATTCAAGATACTATTGATCAGAAATCTATGTTAGAACCAAGAATTCCTATTCCTGATTTGTTTTTTGGAGATAGAACTAAGTTTCTAAGTTTCAAAAATAATTGTAAGCTATTTCTGGCCTTGAAACCTCATTCTTCTGGTAATCCTATTCAACAGGTCTTGATTATTATTTCTTTTTTGCGCGGCGACCCTCAAGACTGGGCATTTTCTCTTGCGCCAGGAGACCCTGCATTGAGTAGTGTCGATGCGTTTTTCCTGGCGCTCGGATTGCTGTACGATGAGCCTAATTCAGTGGATCAGGCTGAGAAAAATTTGCTGGCTTTGTGCCAGGGTCAGGATGATATAGAAGTATATTGTCAGAAATTTAGGAAATGGTCAGTACTCACTCAGTGGAATGAATCTGCGCTGGCAGCTTTGTTCAGAAAGGGTCTCTCTGAGGCTCTTAAGGATGTCATGGTGGGATTTCCTATGCCTGCTGGTTTGAATGAGTCTTTGTCTTTGGCCATTCAGATCGGTCGACGCTTGCGCGAGCGTAAATCTGTGCACCATTTGGCGGTACTGCCTGAGGTTAAACCTGAGCCTATGCAGTGCGATAGGACTATGACTAGAGTTGAACGGCAGGAATACAGACGTCTGAATGGTCTGTGTTTCTACTGTGGTGATTCCACTCATGCTATTTCTGATTGTCCTAAGCGCACTAAGCGGTCCGCTAGGTCTGCCGTCATTGGTACTGTACAGTCCAAATTCCTTCTGTCCATTACCTTGATATGCTCTTTGTCGTCGTTTTCTGTCATGGCGTTTGTGGATTCGGGCGCTGCCCTGAATCTGATGGATTTGGATTATGCTAAACGTTGTGGGTTTTTCTTGGAGCCTTTGCGGTGTCCTATTCCATTAAGAGGAATTGATGCTACACCTTTGGCCAAGAATAAACCTCAATACTGGGCCCAGCTGACCATGTGCATGGCTCCTGCACATCAGGAAGTTATTCGCTTTCTGGTGTTGCATAATCTGCATGATGTGGTCGTGTTGGGGTTGCCATGGCTACAAACCCATAATCCAGTATTGGATTGGAATTCCATGTCGGTATCCAGCTGGGGTTGTCAGGGGGTACATGGTGATGTTCCATTTTTGTCGATTTCGTCATCCACCCCTTCTGAGGTCCCAGAGTTCTTGTCTGATTATCAGGATGTATTTGAAGAGCCCAAGTCCGATGCTCTACCTCCGCATAGGGATTGTGATTGTGCTATCAATTTGATTCCTGGTAGTAAATTCCCTAAAGGTCGATTATTTAATTTATCCGTGCCCGAACACGCCGCTATGCGCAGTTATGTGAAGGAATCCCTGCAGAAGGGACATATTCGCCCATCGTCATCACCACTGGGAGCAGGGTTCTTCTTTGTAGCCAAGAAGGATGGTTCGCTGAGACCGTGTATTGATTACCGCCTTCTTAATAAGATCACTGTTAAATTTCAGTATCCCTTGCCATTGTTATCTGACTTGTTTGCTCGGATTAAGGGGGCTAGTTGGTTCACTAAGATTGATCTTCGTGGTGCGTATAATCTGGTGAGAATCAGGCAAGGAGATGAATGGAAAACTGCATTCAATACGCCCGAGGGTCATTTTGAGTATCTAGTGATGCCGTTCGGACTTGCCAATGCTCCATCTGTGTTTCAGTCTTTTATGCATGACATCTTCCGTGAGTATCTGGATAAATTCCTGATTGTGTACTTGGATGACATTTTGATCTTCTCGGATGATTGGGAGTCTCATGTGAAGCAGGTCAGAATGGTTTTTCAGGTCCTGCGTGCTAACTCTTTGTTTGTGAAGGGATCAAAGTGTCTCTTCGGTGTGCAGAAAGTTTCATTTTTAGGGTTCATCTTTACCCCTTCTACTATCGAGATGGATCCAGTTAAGGTCCAAGCCATCCAGGATTGGATTCAGCCGACATCTCTGAAAAGTCTGCAAAAGTTCCTGGGCTTTGCTAATTTTTATCGTCGCTTCATCTGTAATTTTTCTAGCATTGCCAAACCATTGACCGATTTGACCAAGAAGGGTGCTGATTTGGTTAATTGGTCTTCTGCTGCTGTGGAAGCTTTTCAGGAGTTGAAGTGTCGTTTTTGTTCTGCCCCTGTGTTGTGTCAGCCAGATGTTTCTCTTCCGTTCCAGGTCGAGGTTGATTCTTCTGAGATTGGAGCAGGGGCGGTTTTGTCACAGAGAGGTTCTGATTGCTCAGTGATGAAACCATGTGCTTTCTTTTCCAGGAAGTTTTCGCCCGCTGAGCGTAATTATGATGTGGGCAATCGAGAGTTGCTGGCCATGAAGTGGGCATTCGAGGAGTGGCGTCATTGGCTTGAAGGAGCTAAGCATCGCGTGGTGGTATTGACTGATCATAAGAACTTGACTTATCTCGAGTCTGCCAAGCGCTTGAATCCTAGACAGGCCCGTTGGTCGTTATTTTTTGCCCGCTTCGACTTTGTGATTTCGTACCTTCCGGGCTCTAAAAATGTGAAGGCGGATGCTCTGTCTAGGAGTTTTGTGCCCGACTCTCCGGGTTTATCTGAGCCAGCGGGTATCCTCAAGGAAGGAGTCATTGTGTCTGCCATCTCCCCTGATTTGCGGCGGGTGCTGCAAAAATTTCAGGCGAATAAACCTGATCGTTGTCCAGCAGAGAAACTGTTCGTCCCTGATAGGTGGACTAATAAACTTATCTCTGAACTTCATTGTTCGGTGTTGGCTGGTCATCCTGGAATCTTTGGTACCAGAGAGTTAGTGGCTAGATCCTTCTGGTGGCCATCTCTGTCACGGGATGTACGTACTTTTGTGCAGTCCTGTGGGATTTGTGCTAGGGCTAAGCCCTGCTGTTCTCGTGCCAGTGGGTTGCTTTTGCCCTTGCCGGTCCCAAAGAGGCCTTGGACACATATTTCGATGGATTTCATTTCTGACCTTCCCGTTTCTCAAAAGATGTCAGTCATTTGGGTGGTCTGTGATCGCTTTTCTAAAATGGTCCATCTGGTGCCCTTGGCTAAATTGCCTTCCTCCTCTGATTTGGTACCTTTGTTCTTTCAGCATGTGGTTCGGTTGCATGGCATTCCTGAGAATATTGTTTCTGACAGAGGTTCCCAGTTTGTTTCAAGGTTCTGGCGAGCCTTTTGTGGTAGGATGGGCATTGACCTATCCTTTTCCTCGGCTTTCCATCCTCAGACTAATGGCCAGACCGAACGAACCAATCAGACCTTGGAAACATATCTGAGATGTTTTGTTTCTGCAGACCAGGATGATTGGGTGTCCTTTTTGCCGTTGGCTGAGTTCGCCCTTAATAATCGGGCCAGCTCGGCTACCTTGGTTTCTCCATTTTTTTGCAATTCTGGGTTCCATCCTCGTTTCTCTTCAGGACAGGTTGAGTCTTCGGACTGTCCTGGTGTGGATTCTGTGGTGGATAGGTTGCAGCAGATCTGGACTCAGGTAGTGGACAATTTGATCTTGTCCCAGGAGAAAGCTCAACTTTTCGCTAATCGCAGACGCCGTGTGGGTCCCCGACTTCGTGTTGGGGATCTGGTTTGGTTATCTTCTCGTCATATTCCTATGAAGGTTTCCTCTCCTAAATTTAAACCTCGTTTTATTGGTCCGTATAGGATTTCTGAGGTTCTCAATCCTGTGTCTTTTCGTTTGACCCTCCCAGACTCCTTTTCCATACATAATGTATTCCATAGGTCGTTGTTGCGGAGATACGTGGCACCTATGGTTCCATCTATTGAGCCTCCTGCCCCGGTTTTGGTGGAGGGGGAATTGGAGTATATTGTGGAGAAGATTTTGGATTCTCGTGTTTCTAGACGGAAGCTCCAGTATCTGGTTAAATGGAAGGGTTATGCTCAGGAAGATAATTCCTGGGTTTTTGCCTCTGATGTTCATGCTTCCGATCTTGTTCGTGCCTTTCATGCGGCTCATCCTGGTCGGCCTGGGGGCTCTGGTGAGGGTTCGGTGACCCCTCCTCAAGGGGGGGGGTACTGTTGTGAATTCTGTGGCTGAATTCACTCCTGTGGTCACAAGTGGTACTGCAGCTTCTGAGCTTCCTCCCTCAGGTGTTCTGGTGAGATCGTTAGCTGCTTCATTACTTAACTCCGCCTGATGCTGCTATCCTTGCTCCTTGTCAATGTTTCAGTGTTGGATCTGAGCTTCTCCTGATTGTTCCTGTGACCTGCTGCTCTGTATAGCTAAGTGCCTTTTGCTTTTTTGTTGCTTTTTTTCTGTCCAGCTTGTCTTTTGTTTTGCTGGAAGCTCTGAGACGCAAAGGGTGTACCGCCGTGCCGTTAGTTCGGCACGGTGGGTTTTTTTTGCCCCCTTTGCGTGGTTTTGCTTTAGGGTTTTTTGTAGACTGCAAAGTTCGCTTTACTGTCCTCGCTCTGTCCTAGAATATCGGGCCCCACTTTGCTGAATCTATTTCATCCCTACGTTTTGTCTTTTCATCTTACTCACAGTCATTATATGTGGGGGGCTGCCTTTTCCTTTGGGGAATTTCTCTGGGGCAAGTCAGGCCTATTTTTCTATCTTCAGGCTAGCTAGTTTCTTAGGCTGTGCCGAGTTGCCTAGGTAGTTGTTAGGCGCAATCCACAGCCGCTTTTAGTTGTGTTTAGGATAGGATCAGGTGTGCAGTCTACAGAGTTTCCATGTCTCAGAGCTCGTTCTTGTATTTTTGGGTATTTTTCAGATCACTGTGTGCGCTCTGATCGCTAAGCACACTGTGTTTCTGGATTGCCTTCACAACACCTGTCATTAGCAAACATAACAAACCCCAATCCCATCACCATCACCCAACTTTCCTGATCCTTCTCACCCTGTATCCGTCTGCTATTCCTGGTATGTCTGCTGGCTGCAACCCCAATCCCATCACCATCACCCAACTTTTCTGATCCTTCTCACCCTGTATCCGTCCGCTATTCCTGGTATGTCCGCTGGCTGCAACCCCAATCCCATCACCATCACCCAACTTTCCTGATCCTTCTCACCCTGTATCCGTCTGCTAATCCTGATATGTCTGCTGGCTGCAACCCCAATCCCATCACCATCACCCAACTTTCCTGATCCTTCTCACCCTGTATCCGTCTGCTATTCCTGGTATGTCTGCTGGCTCCAACCCCAATCCCATCACCATCAGCCAACTTTCCTGATCCTTCTCATCCTGTATCCGTCTGATATTCCTGGTATGTCCGCTGGCTGCAGCCCCAATCCCATCACCATCACCCAACTTTCCTGATCCTTCTCACCCTGTATCCGTCTGCTAATCCTGATATGTCTGCTGGCTGCAACCCCAATCCCATCACCATCACCCAACTTTCCTGATCCTTCTCACCCTGTATCCGTCTGCTATTCCTGGTATGTCTGCTGGCTCCAACCCCAATCCCATCACCATCAGCCAACTTTCCTGATCCTTCTCACCCTGTATCCGTCTGCTATTCCTGATATGTCTGCTGACTGCAACCCCAATCCGATTACAATCACCCAACTTTCCTGATCCTTCTCACCTTGTATCCATCTGCTATTCCTGGTATGTCCGCTGGCTGCAACCCACAATCCCATCACCATCACCCAACTTTCCAGATCCTTCTCACCTTGTATCCGTCCGCTATTCCTGGTTTGATATAACCCCTTCTCATGTACAGCACCATGGAATTAATGTTGCAATATAACTAAATAATAATAGTAATCCTGGATCCGGCTGTAGAAGACTCTTTGCCTTTCGTTCAAGCACTTTCTTGATTTTTGCATCTCTGTTATGGAGTGATATCCTTTTCCCTCTAGGACCTAAAAGTTACCTCCACCTTCTGCTGCTAATCACACACCTGTGCTGAAGGTTTAAATACATTAAATTTCTGCAGCATGGTGCGAGTATTAGCTCATTCTTGCCTCAGTCTTGCTGGAAGTTCTAGCAGTTGGTTAGCATCTTCCCTGAGGACACTTGGAGGATTGCTGGCATGACATCTTGGTTGTTTTCTCAAGCTAAGTGTTTTCGCCAATCTATCTACCCACTCTTTCTTTAGTTTTATTGGGATTGACTAGTTCTCACCCCATCTCCTCCCTAGGTAGGGTTTATCGCTAGGGTCAGGCTAGATCCCTGCTTGGCGAGAGGTACATAACCTATATAGGGACGTTTAGGGCAGACAGGGTGATTTTAGATCTGCCCAGGGGTCTCCACTCCCCTCTTCCCTAGTGTTTGGGCTCCCCCTTCCCTCGTCCCATTGTTGTGCATTTACTTATCCTTCACCCAGCGTGACAGCACCTTGGTCAACTGGTTGAAATCTAGGTTGAGTTTCGTGTATAAAATTCTGTTTAAACTTCTTGAGTAAAAAAAAAAAAAAAGAACCGCAATATTTCTCTAAGTGTTTGAAATATCATCTTTGTGTTATGGCTTCCTTCTCTCTCCATCAGAAAGCCTTAAGAATTCCACCAGGGATGAGACTCAACAGTCCTCTCAAGGCCCATGATTAATGACACATTTTCCTAAGCAACCTGACAAGAACTGGAACATCTCCAGAGATAAAGCCAAAGTCAAAAGAAGCCTCTGGCCAAAGGACTTGGAAGGAATTGCAGAGGTTATAAGGATAGTGTGACTGTGCATGGCGGGGGTGAGTGGGTTATGTCTTACACCATATTGAGATTTTTATGAATAAGTGCCATTTAGCAAAAAAGAATCAATTCCACTCCAGCCAAGGAAATATTTAAAGCTTTTGTGACATTTTGATTTATTGAGAATCTGTGAGCGATTTGGATATCATTGTGCCTATGAATTCACCTTGTAGTTATCCGGCATACAGGTTAGACCACGGCTGGAAAGGTGCAGACTGATCACTTTCCCCAAAGATGGTGAGATCTCCTTCATCCTTGCAGCATCACACAACCACAGATGCTACAATATCCAGCTGTGTTTGATGATTCCTTCACGGGTGGTTGAGAGTTTACCACTGGATTCTTCAAGTAACAAGATCTATGAGATGGCATGGCGACATTGAGCTAGTAAGAGTAGTCCACCATGGTCTTATAGGATCCTCCAGAGGACCTTGGTTCTGGACCAATACAGATCAACAAAGATCCTACAAAAGAAAACCCCATTTAGAGGTGATTTTGAAGACAAACACTTGCCACTAGTGTCTCTTGTTTTAATGGGTTGATTCACAAATAACTCAAAGTTTTAGAAGTGAACACTCTAAGAGTATTTGACTCTACTGGAACTAAGAAAGCCCACACTTGATGTGTTCCACAGTGGTTCTTAATTAAATGTGCCACACGTTTATGAGCATATGCAAAGTTGACCTCATCATTGGTGGTGGACTGGTCTCTAAGAAGAGCCGTAGGCCATGGTGCCAGATTCATTAGAAATTAAAAGTTTTACTGCGTCTCAGGAGAAGATATGGGATGGAGAGGAGAGAAGTGGATGAGAAAGGACAACCTTTTTAATTGGCTTCTTTATTTTGAAACCTTAAAAGGGTTTGAGGAATGGAAGCCGAATTCTGTTTGTTTTTTTTTACAAGGCACAAAAACCAAATTCATGATATACATTCTGTATACAGTACTGTGTTCTTTGACTATAACATTGGACGTTATGCCCGCTAGATTACAGGGCCGATCTGGAGTGAAAAAAATTGGTATTCCAGACGAGAAAGAAGCATTAGAGACATTTTTTTTAGAAACTGTCTAACCACCCAAACCTTATTCTTGTAGAGCCTCAATGATTCTTCTAGCCTCCTATCCATCAAACCTTACTCTTGTAGAGCCCCAAGGATTCTTCTAACCTCCAACCACCCAAACCTTACTCTTGTAGAGCCCCAAGGATTCTTCTTGCCTCCAGTACCCCGAACCTTACTCTTGTAAAACCTCAAGGATTCTTCTAGCCACCAACCACCTTACTCTTATAGAGCCTCAAGGATTCTTCTAGCCCCCAACCACCTTACTCTTGTAAAACCTCAAGGATTCTTCTAGCCCCCAACCACCTTACTCTTATAGAGCTTCAATGATTCTTCTAGCCTCCAATCGCCCAAACCTTACTTTTGTAGAGCCCCAAGGATTCTTCTAGCCTCCAATTCCCCAAACCTTACTCTTGTAGATCCTCAAACATTCTTCTAACCTCCAATCACACAAAACTTACTCTTGTAGAACTTCAAGGATTCTACTTTCCCCAAACCACACAAACATTACTCTTGTAGAGCTTCATGGATTCTTCTAGCCTCCGACTACCCAAATCTTACTCTTGTAGAGTCTCGAGGGTTTTTCTGGCCTTCTGCTTTTGGTTTGGTGGAATGGTTCCATAATCTAGCTTTTCCTTTTGGCCCTGCTTTTATAAGTCAAAAGTGTAACAAAAAGATCGGGGTTGCATACAGAAGATATCATTACCTAAAGAGGTTGATTCTTAGGTTGTGTTGGGAGAGGAAGTGTCAGTATATCTACATTTTGGCATTCCAGAGAAGTGGTGAAGCTCAAGAGAAGTCTTGAAGATGGGAGAATCAATAATAGAAGGTTTTATTTTAATTGTATCTTTTTTATTTTCCCCCGAGCAACCATTTAGCGGGTCTCGTTAACGGGATCAACCTCGGCATCAATTCCATCTGCCACAAGAGGCATTGTAATCACAGATACACAAAAAGCAAGAAAATGCTTCTCAGTAAATTGCATAGTACAAACATAATTCTGCCGAAAAGTATACAGTCCATGACTAGCCGGGAACTAACTGGTAATATCATCCTCAAAGGTGCTATTGAAGAGATAATGGTGGATATGTGTTCACCTTTTCCATTATGAGGACACAGAGGTGTCAATCAAAACTAGTCTCAGATTCATAGGATAAGCGATAATATACAATGAATCCTACAAAACATATAAAAAAATAATTCAGACATAGTAATGGTGTTCTATTGTCTGCAAATATTTTTAAAAAGTAATCATTATATTTATACTTGACCTGCTATTAGGTCCTGCTGTTCCCCTGTATATTTAACTGTTTTATTTTTTAAAATCTGTCACACGGTTCCAAAGATATGAGCCTTTTTATTTAATGTTAACTTTTAAGTTTTTTTTTTATCAAGGGGGCGTTGTTCAAAGGGTTCCTTGGGGGCGTGTATTTAGGCTCTGCATAATTTCCCAGTGAGCCACGCCTCCTAAGATCATAAAAATTAGCACCTAATAAAAAAAAGGTCCATATCTCCAGAAGCGCAAAGCGGATTTAAAAAAGGAAAAAAGCAAAATACTCATTGTAGTGGCAGGAATAAAATAAGAGCAAAACGTGAACACTGGTGACAGATCCTTTGTAAATGGAATATACTGTTATTATTATTATGTTGTATATGTTATTGGAAGCAGGTTTTCATGCTATTATTGCTTTAGCATAAAAACTTAAATAATAAAAAATAATACACTCACCGAGCACTTGCTTGTTTCTCCACCACAGCTTCCCACCCTTTGCTCCTCTGGCTCTCTCTGGCTCCAGTCTCTTCTGAGCTTCCTGGCAATTGATGTTGTCCTGAGCCTTCACTTTGTGCCAGTACTTCCTAGGATTCAGGTGACGCAAATTCTGATGTTGTCGAGGCCTAACACGGACAGGAAACACCAGCGCAAGGCAAGTGAAGACACAGGAGAGGACTTTGCCTGTCAAGTAGATCACAGGAGACCAGAGCCAGAGAAGGATCAGGTAGGGAATCTGTGGTGGCAAGACTTGTGAGAGGAGAGAATTCATTTTTTTTAAACACCTTTCCCAGCCTTCCAAAATCCATCAAAATCGAGGCTGCCGGCATTTTACACAATTCGCTCAAAGTAGATCACAAGAACTTCGAAATTAGGAGAAAGTGAAATTTTTGGTAACATTAGAAGCAAATTTGATTTGTCTTAAACTGATTCACGTAATTCTAGGGTTGAGGACAGATGACCTCCTCCCCATCTGCGCTGAGCATGTTCACTACACCCCTCATAGAAGTCAGTAGGTCAGAGCATGCCCACCTTACCCTCTCATATAAGTCAGTAGGTCAGAGCATGCCCACCTCAACCTCTCATAGAAGTCAGTAGGTCAAAGCATGCCCACCTCTCCCTCTCATAGAAGTCAGTAGGTCAGAGCATGCCCACCTCTCCCTCTCATAGAAGACACTAGTTAGGAGCATGCCCACCTCACCCTCTCATAGAAGACACTAGGTAAGAGCATGCCCACCTCACCCTCTCATAGAAGACACTAGGTAACAGCATGCCCACCTCACCTTCTCATAGAAGTCAGTAGGTCAGAGCATGCCCACTTCACCCTCTCATAGAAGTCAGTAGGTCAGAGCATGCCCACTTCACCCTCTCATAGAAGTCAGTAGGTCAGAGCATGCCCACCTCACCCTCTCATAAAAAACAGTAGGTCAGAGCGTACCCACTTCACCCTCTCATAAAAACAGTAGGTCAGAGCATACCCACCTCACCCTCTCATAGAAGTCAGTAGGTTAGAGCGTATCCACCTCACCTTCTCTTAGAAGTCAGTAGGTCAGAGCATGCCCACCTCGCCCTCTCATAGAAGTCTGTAGGTCAAAGCGTAGCCACCTCACCCTTTCATAGAAGTCAGTAGGTCAGAGCATGCCCACTTCACCCTCTCATAGAAGTCAGTAGGTCAGAGCATACCCAACTTACCCTCTCATATAAGTCAGTAGGTTAGAGCATGCCCACCTCGCTCTCTCATAGAAGTCAGTAGGTCAAAGCATGCCCACCTCGCCCTCTCATAGAAGTCAGTAGGTTAGGGTGTATCCACCTCACCCTCTCATAGAAGTCAGTAGGTCAGAGCATGCCCACCTCGCCCTCTCATAGAAGTCAGTAGGTCAAAGTATGCCCACCTCGCCCTCTCATAGAAGTCAGTAGGTTAGAGTGTATCCACCTCATCCTCTCATAGAAGTCAGTAGGTCAAAGCATGCCCACCTCGCCCTCTCATAGAAGTCAGTAGGTCAAAGCATGCCCACCTCGCCCTCTCATAGAAGTTAGCGAAAAAAGGGGAGTATCGACACCAAAATATGATAAAAAGGATATACAACTTTTATTAATAAATACATATACAACAAAATAACATATACATAACACAAACATGGGGGACTATGACAACTCCACCATGCGAATAAGAGGGAAAAACCAACCGGTACACAAATGGTAAGGTGTGCCAGCACCTATACGACCTGGGTATATAGTTCGCCGAATACCAAACAAGTCAGGGTTTCCAGGAATATAAAACAATATGTTTTCCTTTCAATATCATATTGGCACTATCTCCAATTCTCTCATGTACTCCCAAGTACGATGTCATATCAAGAAACGGAGACCTCGGAACTTACCCATCATAAGTCTGTGCTGGCGTAGCCTTACCACGACCCCTGACGCGCGTTTCGCATTGATCGCTTCTTCAAAGGGGAAGTGTGACCTATGTCTCACTCATGTTGCGCTATTTAACCCCTTTCTGCCATTAGACGTACTATTGCGTCCATGTGGGGTGGGCTTTACTTCCCAAGGACGCAATAGTACGTCATATGCGATCGGCAGCGCTCACGGGGGGAGCGCTGCCGATCGCATATGACGTACTATTGCGTCCTTGGGAAGTAAAGCCCACCCCACATGGACGCAATAGTACGTCTAATGGCAGAAAGGGGTTAAATAGCGCAACATGAGTGAGACATAGGTCACACTTCCCCTTTGAAGAAGCGATCAACGCGAAACGCGCGTCAGGGGTCGTGGTAAGGCTACGCCAGCACAGACTTATGATGGGTAAGTTCCGAGGTCTCCGTTTCTTGATATGACATCGTACTTGGGAGTACATGAGAGAATTGGAGATAGTGCCAATATGATATTGAAAGGAAAACATATTGTTTTATATTCCTGGAAACCCTGACTTGTTTGGTATTCGGCGAACTATATACCCAGGTCGTATAGGTGCTGGCACACCTTACCATTTGTGTACCGGTTGGTTTTTCCCTCTTATTCGCATGGTGGAGTTGTCATAGTCCCCCATGTTTGTGTTATGTATATGTTATTTTGTTGTATATGTATTTATTAATAAAAGTTGTATATCCTTTTTATCATATTTTGGTGTCGATACTCCCCTTTTTTCGCTAGTGTTATATACTTATATTTAGGAGCGACACTCCTGTGCATATGACCTTTATGGTTTGATATTTGGGAGAGCGTTTTCTTTGGTGGATTATGACCATGCTCTCGGCCACTTATTGTATGATAAGCTTAAAGATTACCGTTTTAGTCTCATAGAAGTTAGTAGGTTAAAGCTTGCCAACCTCACCCTCTCATAGAAGTCAGTAGGTCAAAGCATGCCCACCTCACCCTCTCATAGAAGTCAGTAGGTCAGCATGCCTACCTCACCCTCTCATAGAAGTCAGTAGGTCAGAGCATGCCCACCTCACCCTCTTATATAAGTCGATAGATTAAAGCATGCCCACTACACTCTCTCATAGAAGTCAGTAGGTCAGAGCATGCCCACCTCACCCTCTTATAGAGGTTGATAGGTTAGAGCTGGCTCAATACACTCTCCCATTGAAGTTAGTAGATCGTATTTTTACTTACTTTGTAAATGTACTAAAATATAGGGTAACTTGTTTCTAGTATAGATCAAATCCTGCTTCCTTCTCCCTCCCTAGCACAAAGCAAAGAAATTGATATGTTAGAGCATGCTCACTGCACTCCCTATAAAAGTTAACAGGTCGTAGTCTGGCTTATTATGTAAATGTTATTTAAATAAATGGTACATTGAAACTAGTACAGATATAGTCCGTCTCCGTCCTCCTGTGCACAATTATCTTTACATAAAGCATGCTCACTACACTCTGCCATAGAAGTCAATAGGTTAGAGCATGCTCACTACACTCTGCAATAGAAGTCAATAGGTTAGAGCATGCTCACTACACTCTGCAATAGAAGTCAATAGGTTAGAACATGCTCACTACACTCTGCCATAGAAGTCAATAGGTTAGAGCATGCTCACTACACTCTGCCATAGAAGTCAATAGGTTAGAGCATGCTCACTACACTCTGCCATAGAAGTCAATAGGTTAGAGCATGCTCACTACACTCTGCCATAGAAGTCAATAGGTTAGAGCATGCTCACTACACTCTGCAATAGAAGTCAATAGGTTAGAGCATGCTCACTACACTCTGCCATAGAAGTCAATAGGTTAGAGCATGCTCACTACACTCTGCCATAGAAGTCAATAGGTTAGAGCATGCTCACTACACTCTGCCATAGAAGTCAATAGGTTAGAGCATGCTCACTACACTCTGCAATAGAAGTCAATAGGTTAGAGCATGCTCACTACACTCTGCCATAGAAGTCAATAGGTTAGAACATGCTCACTACACTCTGCCATAGAAGTCAATAGGTTAGAGCATGCTCATTACACTATGCCATAGCAGTTATTAGATCATGTTCACTACACTCTGCCATAGAAGTCAATAGGTTAGAGCATGCTCACTACACTCTGCCATATAAGTCAATAGGTTAGAGCATGCTCACTACACTCTGCCATAGAAGTCAATAGGTTAGAGCATGCTCACTACACTCTGCCATAGAAGTCAATAGGTTAGAGCATGCTCATTACACTATGCCATAGCAGTTATTAGATCATGTTCACTACACTCTGCCATAGAAGTCAATAGGTTAGAGCATGCTCACTACACTCTGCCATATAAGTCAATAGGTTAGAGCATGCTCACTACACTCTGCCATAGAAGTCAATAGGTTAGAGCATGCTCATTACACTATGCCATAGCAGTTATTAGATCATGTTCACTACACTCTGCCATAGAAGTCAATAGGTTAGAGCATGCTCATTACACTATGCCATAGCAGTTATTAGATCATGTTCACTACACTCTGCCATAGAAGTCAATAGGTTAGAGCATGCTCACTACACTCTGCCATATAAGTCAATAGGTTAGAGCATGCTCACTACACTCTGCCATAGAAGTCAATAGGTTAGAGCATGCTCACTACACTCTGCCATAGAAGTCAATAGGTTAGAGCATGCTCATTACACTATGCCATAGCAGTTATTAGATCATGTTCACTACACTCTGCCATAGAAGTCAATAGGTTAGAGCATGCTCACTACACTCTGCCATATAAGTCAATAGGTTAGAGCATGCTCACTACACTCTGCCATAGAAGTCAATAGGTTAGAGCATGCTCATTACACTATGCCATAGCAGTTATTAGATCATGTTCACTACACTCTGCCATAGAAGTCAATAGGTTAGAGCATGCTCACTACACTCTGCCATAGAAGTCAATAGGTTAGAGCATGCTCACTACACTCTGCCATAGAAGTCAATAGGTTAGAGCATGCTCACTACACTCTGCCATATAAGTCAATAGGTTAGAGCATGCTCACTACACTCTGCCATATAAGTCAATAGGTTAGAGCATGCTCACTACACTCTGCCATAGAAGTCAATAGGTTAGAGCATGCTCACTACACTCTGCCATATAAGTCAATAGGTTAGAGCATGCTCACTACACTCTGCCATATAAGTCAATAGGTTAGAGCATGCTCACTACACTCTGCCATAGAAGTCAATAGGTTAGAGCATGCTCACTACACTCTACCGTAGTCAGTAGGTTATATATTCAGACTAATTTGAAACCAGTATGGACAATTGTACATTTATTACATTTGCCAGATCACTAAATAGAATTGAACCAATAAATGAGAATTGTGTGGTCATCACAAAAAAAAATATACAGTATAACCTGTGGCCAGGACATAGAATACATGTATGATTGCTGAAAGTCCGATCACTGGGATCCCAGCAGCGAGGAGGGAGTAATGTAACGAGTTGCACACAACAAATGAAGAACAGAAACAACCTCTGCTGCCGGTAGTCACGGAGTATCGCCTGGTTTCTGAAGAGTCAGGTAGGCGGGGCTTCGCTTTTCTACTATAAGTCCTGTTCTATAAGGTGAGATCGTCCTGATATAGAATCCCTTTAAAAAATGTATATTGCCTCCACCGTTAGTGTTTTACTGTCACTTTTTTTTTATATATCCCTTTATTTTCTCTGCATAAACAAGCTGTGAATATCCACAATCGCAGCGGGGGAAGCGGTGAGATGATCGGCACCTTTTGGGTTTTTTTTTTCCCCAGCTTAAACGTGTTTACTCAGGTACCTGACAATGTTATATGTGTAACTAACACAAGAAATCCCCGATGGGACAGCACCTGCCTGCGATTTTAGCAGGGTAGGACGCTTATTACTCCATATGGCGGTGACAAGAGATGCCAGCTGGGCACAGGCTCGCAATATGGCAATCTTCCCCATCGGTGACGCGCAAAATGATCCCTTCCATTAGCGTGACATAATCGCGGGACAGAAAAAGTGGCCAACCTAATTACGTCTGCAAGCCCAGCCACGTTGATGGATGTAGCAGAGCTGTAGATGTTATATAGGATGATGGATAGGATATTATGTCAGTAGGCAAAAAAAAAAAGCCCAATCAGCTCTGCTACATCTATAAATATGCATTTCAATGTCATCCAAGCTTTGCGCATCCGTACGACCTTGACAGAGCAAAGGTCATCCGTGCAAGAGGAGAATGCTCCTTGCAGATCAGCTGCATGTACGGTTGTGCTGATGAGCGGCGCTGGGAGCTCCAGGGACCCGGCGTACGGAGCAGCGAAGCGGAATATTTCAGTATTCCATAACACTCGTGATCAGAGATGAGCAGAGAATCCAGAAAATATTAGCAAAGAAGAACAGATTTTGTGTGTAGACTCAATATAACATCACAGATGTAGCAGGGCCGAGTATGTCGTGTGGTCTAATGCCTAGAAAAATCACAGCGCGGTTCTAGCTAAAATCATTATTCTCCTTTGGTTTCTTTTTTTTTTTTTTTTATTTTTTGGCTAAAAATCATTTTTTGCAATTGGTTTTGTTTGAAAAATGTTGCACCGTTTTGCTTTTTAAAAGCTTTAGAATTCCCGGCACATTCGACTTTGATGTGAACAGAAAAAGGCAGGTAGGGGTTAAAAAACACCATAAGGAGCTCACCGACAGATTCTCAGTTAACTCATTCTGTAGCCAGCAAGTTTAAGTGTAACACAAAGGTTAGAAAAGGTAAACGGTGCGATATTTCTTTAATAAAAAAAACGAAATTCAAAAATATTTATGAAGCCAAAAATATGCAAATAAAATATTGCTAAAGGACACATTCAGCTCTTGGAAAGCACAAATGAATGAATGACGCAATCTATAAGATCACATTTTTTCCATGTAATAATAAACAGCCCAAATTAAAATCTTCTACCGTTTAACGTATACAGCTTCTATGCAGACCTATATGTCTCCACGGTAACAGACTGCAAACAAACCTTGTGTGCAGTCTGATCCTGCAGTCGTGAGTTCTTCCGCTCCCTGCGCTCGCCTCTTCTTCATAATCTACAGAAAGGGAAGGCGGAGGGAAGAGAGTGATATGTTACTGACTACGTGGAATTTGTTTGTAGTCTGTAACCATAGAGACATGTAGGACTGCATTGGAGCTGTAGACGCAAAAATATGGAAAATTTTAATAAAAAATTGCAAAGTTGCTTAACTTAAAAAAACAAACAATGTAGGAGTGAAAAATATATGTTGCAAATGTATACACACCCCACAACGGCTGCAGCCTGACAAAAAAAGATCCAACGGGAAAAAACTAATAAAAATCAAGAAACAACGGACACTTAACTATTTCACTGTCATACTGATATCCCCAGTATGGATAAAGCCGAACGTCTCTCCGATCTCTCAGCATCGAGCATTGCAGCTACAGAGAGCAATAATAATTCTTCAAACCTTATTAATGAAACCCGTGTATTCCATCAGTGTGCCGCATACTAAAGGGAATATGTGCCATAGAAATCCTGCACTCACAGCAATGTAACACTGTACTATACCTGCACGAATCAATAATGTGATAGCTGAGGATCAATAAACCTGCAATTGTATCTTAATGGAAACATTTATACTGTTATTTACCTATAAGTTGGAAGTTCTTTAGTGTGAGGCCTACAAGCACTGCATACAAAATATTACAAGCATGTAACCACTGGAAAAACCTACAGTATTTACTGCAAAATGCACATAATAGAAAAACACAAGGCACTAGTCTATTTTGTAATAATACTGCCCCACATATAACTACTATACCACTGCTCCTATGTACAAGAATATAACTATAATACTGCTCCTATGTACAAGAATATAACTACTATAATACTGCTCCTATGTACAAGAATATAACTACTATAATACTGCTCCTATGTACAAGAATATAACTACTATAATACTGCTCCTATGTATAAGAATATAACTACTATAATACTGTTCCTATGTACAAGAATAAAACTACTATAATACTGCTCCTATGTACAAGAATAAAACTACTATAATACTGTTCCTATGTACAAGAATATAACTACTATAATACTGCTCCTATGTACAGGAATATAAATACTATAATACTGCCCCCTATGTACAAGAATATAACTACTATAATACTGCCCCTATGTACAAGAATATAACTACTATAATACTGCTCCTACAGTTAGGGCCAGAAATATTTGGACAGTGACACAATTTTCGCGAGTTGGGCTCTGCATGCCACCACATTGGATTTGAAATGAAACCTCTACAACAGAATTCAAGTGCAGATTGTAACGTTTAATTTGAAGGGTTGAACAAAAATATCTGATAGAAAATGTAGGAATTGTACACATTTCTTTACAAACACTCCACATTTTAGGAGGTCAAAAGTAATTGGACAAATAAACACAACCCAAACAAAATATTTTTATTTTCAATATTTTGTTGCAAATCCTTTGCAGGCAATCACTGCCTTAAGTCTGGAACCCATGGACATCACCAAACGCTGGGTTTCCTCCTTAATGCTTTGCCAGGCCTTTACAGCCGCAGCCTTCAGGTCTTGCTTGTTTGTGGGTCTTTCCGTCTTAAGTCTGGATTTGAGCAAGTGAAATGCATGCTCAATTGGGTTTAGATCTGGAGATTGACTTGGCCATTGCAGAATGTTCCACTTTTTGGCACTCATGAACTCCTGGGTAGCTTTGGCTGTATGCTTGGGGTCATTGTCCATCTGTACTATGAAGCGCCGTCCAATCAACTTTGCAGCATTTGGCTGAATCTGGGCTGAAAGTATATCCCGGTACACTTCAGAATTCATCCGGCTACTCTTGTCTGCTCTTATGTCATCAATAAACACAAGTGACCCAGTGCCATTGAAAGCCATGCATGCCCATGCCATCACGTTGCCTCCACCATGTTTTACAGAGGATGTGCCTTGGATCATGTGCCGTTCCCTTTCTTCTCCAAACTTTTTTCTTCCCATCATTCTGGTACAGGTTGATCTTTGTCTCATCTGTCCATAGAATACTTTTCCAGAACTGAGCTGGCTTCTTGAGGTGTTTTTCTGTCTATTTTTGGTATTGATGAATGGTTTGCATCTAGATGTGAACCCTTTGTATTTACTGTCATGGAGTCTTCTCTTTACTGTTGACTTAGAGACAGATACACCTACTTCACTGAGAGTGTTCTGGACTTCAGTTGATGTTGTGAACGGGTTCTTCTTCACCAAATTAAGTATGCGGCGATCATCCACCACTGTTGTCATCCGTGGACGCCCAGGCCTTTTTGAGTTCCCAAGCTCACCAGTCAATTCCTTTTTTCTCAGAATGTACCCAACTGTTGATTTTGCTACTCCAAGCATGTCTGCTATCTCTCTGATGGATTTTTTCTTTTTTTTCAGCCTCAGGATGTTCTGCTTCACCTCAATTGAGAGATCCTTTGACCGCATGTTGTCTGCTCACAGCAACAGCTTCCAAATGCAAAACCACACACCTGGAATCCACCCCTGACCTTTTAACTACTTCATTGATTACAGGTTAACGAGGGAGATGCCTTCAGAGTTAATTGCAGCCCTTAGAGTCCATTGTCCAATTACTTTTGGTCCCTTGAAAAAGAGGACGCTATGCATTACAGAGCTATGATTCCTAAACCCTTTCTCCAATTTGGATGTGGAAACTATCATATTGCAGCTGGGAGTGTGCACTTTCAGCCCATATTACATATATAATTTTATTTCTGAACATGTTTTTGTAAACAGCTAAAATAACAAAACTTGTGTCACTGTCCAAATATTTCTGGCCCTAACTGTATTAACTACATAATAAAAAAACACTCTTAAACATAAGAAGACGTTTGAGGCCCTGTAAAATGCTTAAAGACTGTGAGATTTGCATTGCTGCCATATGCCCATGTTTTTAGTGATACCAGTTAATGGCCTCTGTATATGGCGGTATAAATACGTATACATTTTGCAGCTGGTGTAGGCCGGAGCAGGGAGTCGGAGCTGTGCTGGCTCTGCTGTTGCGGTTCTATCCCTCCTGATCCAGCGGATAGATGTTAGTAATGTGAGCGTCCTCGGGGACGGTTAATCCTGTGGACAGGCTGTGAGGCTGCTCCATCATATGGGGTCCAGGCCGGATTCAGTAACAAGCAGCAGCGCGCAGGGGGCAGACTAATAAAACCGCACAGACAATCTGCAGCCTCACTATAGACAGGGCCTGTAAAACACTGCAGGTATCCGCAATGAATGTTTGTGTCACCTGAAGGACAAGTATTTTACCACCTGCTCATCTGTGTGACTCTGGTTTATGGACATGTGAAGCCGCACGGGCACAACACATCCATTACGTTCCTAAAGAAGCAGTGAGGCAATCTAGTTCAGAGAAGTCATGGACAAATACTTTATTAAGACATTGTAAGTGAAGAGGACGACGCTGGAGGACCCATCAAGTCCAGACATTCCAGAAAGAGACTATTGATTTCATTAAGATGTGTGCAATACTTGAGTTCACCTCTGGGGGCGCTGACTGGAAATGAAACACTTGCTGCTTCACTGGAGATTACAGGAGATCACAGGGGTCTCCAGACAAATCTAGCAAAAGGGGGATTGTCGAAAGCAGATATCTCTTTAAAGAAGAACTAAAGGCCATGGCTGTCTACGGAACTTTCTAGCCCTCGCTAGATCAGTATTTTTCACGCCTTAATGTATGTAAGATGTTACGGCTGACCTGGTGAGGTGGATTCTCTGAGAAATAGATCTCAATGTAATAATGGGCTGGAGACATTGGGGTGTTGAGTAACAGCTTAGCTAGTTATGCCAAACAGTGTTTTAGACATAGAATAGCAGAGCTGAGTATGCATCTTTGGATTTGGAACTGCAGAGTTGAGTTTGCATGATGGCCCCTTGGACATGGAAAGCAGAGTTGAGTATGCAGGATGGCACCTGATCTGAAACAGCAGAGTTGAGTATGCAGGATGGCACCTGGATGTTGAACAGCAGAGCTGAGTATGGCACTTTAGACACGGAGTAGTAGAGCCGAGTATGCAAGACAGCAACTTGGATGTGAAAGGGCAGGGCGGAAAATTCAGGACGGCACTTTGGAAGTGGATTGACAGAGCCGAGTGTGCAGGTTTGGCCCTTGGAAAGGTGGAGCAGATTATGCAGACGGGTGTTAGGGTTGGCGGAACGCACCCAGTATATATATATGTATAAATAGGTGCGTTCGCAATCCGGGGTCCACCGTGCAGGAGAGGAACCTGCTGCTGGCAAATGGCGGCACTATATGGCGGTATAAGCGAACTCTTAACTCCACAGATTCGCTAGAAACAAGATACTGTGCCCTGTTAGCGTCACAGGGGAACACAGCTAACTGCTGAGCTGGAGGCAGTCAGTGTTCACGCACCAGAAAAGCACACAAACACTCCTCACCGGAGGAGCCGGTATTCTAGGGGTTTATTTCAGCCGGGTCCCTGAGCACATGCATGCAATACTCCTCACCAGAGGTGCCGGTATTCTAGGGGCTTATTTCAGCCAGGTCCCTGAGCACATACATGCAATACTCCTCACCGGAGGTGCCGGTATTCTAGGGGATTATTTCACCAAGGTCCCTGAGCACATACATGCAATACTCCTCACCAGAGGTGCCGGTATTCTAGAGGCTTATTTCAGCCGGGTCCCTGAATACATACATACAGGCGCGACCACAAATAACAAGCTCATGACATGAGGTGATACTAGCGCATGGCCGTGCAAACCTTTTATAGCTGCAGCAGCTTCAGGACCTTCCTAGGGAACCAATGGAAATTGCTGCAATACCAGAGCAACTTCAGGACCTTCCTAGAGGACCAATGGAAGCTGCAGCAGTACTTGAGCATGTGACCCCTGACCTCCAATGAGAGGTCTTACCTTGGGCATGCTCAGTGTGTGCAAAGCAGGACTTAGTCCCAGAAAAGCCTGCTCGCTGCAGATCAGTGCAGACTACAACAGCAGAGCCTGGAAAGGCAGCAGTAACCCTTTGCACAGTATCAGACTGAGTGAGATGCTGGGACCAACGTCTCCGCTGAGCAGGCTCCACTGTGGCTGGTGCAGAATGGGAGACCGCAGCAGACACGGCTCGAGATTCCCCCTGTGCAGCGGCGGGAACTCAACTCCTAACAGACGGGCACCTTGAAACATTGAGGCTGAATGTTCTGTGTCTGTCTGGATGCACAGTTGAGATCAGATGTAGCAGAGCCAAGCGATATGGCACTCCTAGGTATGTCAGGAGATACACTTAAGATTAGATGTAGCAGAGTCTAGCTGTGCTGCAGAGCTGGTTCTGCCAGGAGACACATTAAGACTAGATGTTGCCGTGCTCAGTATTGAGGTAGAGCTGGGCTGCTCAGGAGACAAACTTGTAGCAGAGCCCTGCAGCAATGTAGCAGATGCCACCACCTGAGCTGGCTTAAAGAGGGGTAGAAAAGTCACGTCAGAGGTGCACAATGGGTTACCACTCACAACTATGAGATTTGTATACTTCTGGTCACATTCAGACTAGTCGTGTCCATTCACTTGAATTGCACCATAAATTTGCACCGTTTCCCCCAGCTATTTTTTTTATTTTCAAATTTGTCATGTCAGCATAAAAGTTGGCAAAAGTTTCGCAAATTTAAATAGTTGCATTTTAATGCCAAAAACTGGTGTGGGCCAAGGGCACAGCATAATTTTTATTTTTATTTTTTTTAAAAAGGGAATAATTCACCAAAAACATATTTTTTTCAGTCACCCATCAAAGTTCCATCTTTGTGCAAAGAGCATTTCTTGTTTCTGGAGTTTCGAGTAGATTAAATAAAACTATTTTATGCCACATTAAGACTTTGATTATATTCACACATCTTGTAAAAATCCACAAAGAATTCAGAGTTTGATATCTGGACAAAAAAAAAAATTAAAAAGTCAGATATTTAAAAGAAAGAAAGAAAGAAAAATCAGAGAATTTTGGTTCAACATCTTTTTCTGTCTATAAAATCATGTAAAAATATAATTTTGCTCGTGAATAGTATGTTTTAATTAGAAATTTTGCTAAAAATAGAAATTTGTGAAATTCCAGAATGTGAACACACTATGAATCACATAATTTTTAACAGCCCCCAGACCAGTCCCCTATTTTCAGACCCCCAGACCAGACCCCTAAATAAAATGAGATCCCACCATACCGAACAGAAAATGTTGGCATTGCTAAGCCCACTCCAGACCAGGTGGGTGTAAACTGCTTTACACAGTATACGACTGCCAGTAGCAGCTGCAATTCTTCTTTTCCAAATGAAAAGCCTAAATTTATCTGACCCCCAAACCAGGCCCCTGAGTTACCTCTAAATAAATGAGTCACTTGTCCCAAAAAATAATCAGACCCCAAACGAGACTCCAAAATAAATTTTTTCCCATAGACAAAACCCCAAAATTGACCAGATCACAGATCAGTCTCACTTGAAAATTAAAGAGCTCAACCTTAGATTAATTTAGACTTGAGTCTAAACTCAACAATGACCCTTGAGATCCCTTCCAACTCCAACATTCCTAACTAAATTCAGAAACCAGACCAGACTTCGAAATAGACTCAGAACGCAAATCAGACCCCTACATACATTCCCGGACCGCAGACTAGACAAAAAAATATATATTTTGACCTCAAGCCAGACCCCTTAATAAATTCAGATCCCAGACCAGTTCCCTAAATAAATAATGACCCCAGATTAGTCCTCTATAAAAAATAATTCAGATCCCAAACCAGTTCCCTAAATAAATACAGACCCCAGATCAGACCCCTATAAAAACATTCAGTCCCCAGACCAGGTGCCTATATAATTTCAGACCTCAAAATTTCAGAACCAAAAATATATTCAGAGCTCAGATTAGACCTCTAGATTAATTTAGACTTGAGACTAGACCACTAAATACATTTAGACCTCATAGTATAGTAGACCACTAAATTGATTCAGATCACAAATCAGACCCCTATGTAAATTCGGGTTCCAGAGTAGACCTCAAAATTAATCAGACCCGAGACCAGACCCCTTAATAAAGTCAGACCTCAGACCAGTCTACACATCCGCCTCCAATTGATTTGAATAGGAGGCAGATGTGTAATATTCTCCCACGACCACTACCAGAAGACGGAGCAGCTCCGTAATCAAGCAGTCCCGGCCGATGGCCGCCGAGTACGGCTGATCGCGGGAGATCCCGGGTGTCGGACCCTGACCGATCAGGCATCGATGACCTATCTTAAGGATTGGTCATCATCAATGAAAAAGTAGTGGACAACCTCTTTAAAAAATAAATCCAGACCCCAGACCAGCCTTCTCACCTAGACACATGACGTTCTGATGCCACTCAGGACTTTGTCTGCCAGGGATCATATGAAATGGAGTCAGTGGTCCCACCAGCTTTGGTGCCTGTGACCCCTATAGCTATGTTACAGGTTGAGACCTAGTCTTCTGCACCACAGACTTAGAGGTGGAGAACTTCTCTAAGACCGTATCTAAATCTCCAGGACTTTTGCCAGATGGAATTATCTTCTGGAATTTTGTAACTCTCTTCATCTTTTTAAGTTCACTTATTTTCCAAGTTTCAGTCGGATGAGGATGTTTTATGAAGAATTAATAAACTTGGAATATACGTAGAAGAAGCTCTGTGCCAGAGTCTAATGCCTCTCGGAGGCATGGCGGTTAATAGCATCCACTGTAAATATCAGTTTAAGGACCGGTTAAGCATTACTGTAAATCGCAGCATCACCGTTTATGGTCTGGTCTGTTTTGGGCCCTGACTTTCTCGTTTTTTTTTTGGTTTCATATTTCATAAATAATGCTGCCATCTCGATAGTAACTATTGACCACACGAAGAGGAATCCTAATCCTTCAGGTATCTCCGTTCTTATTTACGGTCTACTAAAGTTTTCGAGAAGCTTGCACCGTTTCATCCCCTGTTTCTTGTTGCCTTTTGTAGGACCTTAAAACAAGTAAGAAGAAAATGTAAAGGAAGTCTCTTATATAGGAGATAGAGCTTCATTCCTGCTCTGCCAATGACAGCTTCCTCAAACTTTTGGATATGAGACTTCTCTCGTGCTTCCTCTCTCTTACGCAACGTCTTCTGTCCATCCGTGGTCTCCTAGGACTGTATCTGACATCTTTCAAGTTCTTTAACGCAAACATGACCTTAGTTATGTCAAAGTGACCTCAATATATATGGCTATGGGTAAACTGATGATAGACAGTGGTAACCACCAGCCTGTCCCTCGAATAATCTTCACTGCTGTGATGTCACACACTATCAGTGTTTTATGGCTTTCTCTCCTGATATCTAGCTAACTTGTGAGCTCAATATCCAGATTCAGCAAAAATCGTCTGCTACATTCCCTGCCTCAGCTTTTATTCTGGCTATGATAGTCTCTCCTGATTGGTTGTGCTACACCAAGTGATCTGATAGTTGCAAGGTGTTATGGGAAAGCCCGCTTGGCCGTGCCCAGAGCCACGTGAGCCTTCACTGACTGATGCAATGTGTAAAATGGCGGTAGCCATTCTGGTTGATTCACATCTCTAGTCAGTACACCTTATAAATGTGTGTGTTCAATCTTAACCTTACCGAAACTAAACTACAAATTTTGTTAAGGAGGACTAATGATAGAAACGGATTACATCATTGCTCCAAAACCCACATCAGGCTGTAGTTCACATGATAACCACAAGGTGGCCACATATGTAAGGGGGTCGCAGTCGCTGTCCTGAACCCCTAGATATTTCCCGGTGTACAGTGTACCAAATGTATATACTGTATATAAATCTGTATTTACGTAATGCCATCAATATGTGTATGCAGGGAAAGAGTAGTGTTGGTAATAGACCACTAGATGGAGACATTTTTAGTGTATCTAGTTTAGTACGGTAGTGCATTATTGTAACTGTAGGAGGGGTCACTGCAGTAAGGAAAAGGTAGCTTCCTGGTTAGTGTCAGAAGGGTCTGAGTGCCCATAGAGCTCAGGTGGGCTATTAGCCCAAGCGGCTTAGATACCCCAAAACGTTACGTTTAAGAAAGAAGCCCAGCCATCCAGAACCAGGGGATTGGCATAGCCCCAGCAACAGGACCATCAGCCACTTCAGGAGCTAGAGCTGCAGTGAAAGGACACGGCAGGAAAGACAGGCAGGTCGCTCCCCATGTGGCAGATGATAGCATGGGCTGATGCCCTCAGAGCTGGGGCGAAACGGCTGAGGGAAATCCTGAATGCAGAGAATCTGGACAGGGAGGATGCTGAGATACCGTGTAGGACCCGGTCTCGAGCCGTGTGGCAAGGAGAGGAGCGAAGGGAAAGCTTAAGTGCATATAATGCGAAATCTGATGTTAACGCTGTAACGGATCTGGATGCGCTGCGAAGAAGTGAGAATAAAGTTTTGGATTTTGAGTTGTACCTGGACTGTATCTCTATTTATTCACAAGCGACCGGAGGAGACCCTGAGGAACAGAGGAGAGGCCCTGTCGGCGCAGAAAGTGGAGAGGCAAGTAAGCTGTTAGAGAAATGTGATTTTTACGTAAAGGGAGGCCAGGGAACACAAAGCCCAATAAACTCAGCCACGACTGCGGCCATGGCTGACCTTTACACATACAGCATAAACATCTCCCGAGTGAGTATCACGAAAAAGGGTTTACCAAAGGTATGTTAATTCAAATGAATTAATATTTTGTAAAAAGTGGCCGGATTTCTCATTAAATAAGACAGAGATCCCTTTAAGACTCCAGGTTTTTCCTTGTATTCAGTATTTATAGCTCTGCACTCAATCAGAACTTTGGATCGGCTCCACCATATAATCACTGTGGCTGATATTCATTTTCCAGCACCTTTTATCTTCTGCGCTAATAATTATTGTGTTGTCCTTGGGACGATCGCTGGGCAATGACCTTTTAGTTCTAGGAAAATAATTTGAGATAAATTTAGAACATTCCAGTCGGCGCTTCTCCTCCACAACCTAATGAATCTTTCAATAGTTGCCAAGCACAGAGGGGGACTGAAAATGTTCTCTTATATAAGTTTACAACATGGGCGAATCTGAAAAGGTCTCTGCTGCACCAGAAACGACTGAGATATATGGCACCCGGAGAACTCCTTCATATCAAAGTTTGTCCGCATTGTTCTTCTATTCCTACGATTCTAATGTGCCCACAGATATGGACGTAATTGTGTTGATTCATTTTATAATTTTATACAATTTTATATTATATTATTTTTTTCATTTTATAATTCATATACATATAAAGAGTCAGATTCACTTTACTAATAGAGAGCTCCAGATCCCTGACACAGAGTTAAAAACGAAAATTCTGCAGACACCACTAGGGGGAGCTCACTGCACACCGCTGTATACAGATGTATGTCTTCAGAATGCTGTGAAGCTCCTTCTATCAGTGGGCATAAAAAGTGTCAAAAACACACTAATAACTCAAGGACTCCCCAATGTATTTATTATTTGAGGGGACTGATTGGCCTATATCATTGAACGTTCAACACTTAGCAGTAAGGCCCACTGACTAGCGCCATACATTTACGTTACAAGAAAGAAAATCGTGCTCATAGCATGGTAGAAGGTCAGAAATACAAATCACAACAGAGATATAAATAGATTAATTTTTATTACTTATTGCATGGTATCAATATATTAAAAATTAATTAAATATTAAAAACCAATTCCATTATATATACATGTATGCAATATTTAGTGCCCATACCTATTTGGCTACCATTATATGTGTTATATATATATTTATATCTGTAAGGACTGACTATATGGAAAAATAGCAACAAGGGGGGTATATCTAGCAAAATGTGCAAAAAAAACCACCAAAATGTGTAATAATATATAGCAATGCGCTTCTAAAATGAGCACCAACTAAAGTGCTATAGTGGAAAAGGTGCTAGTGCATTAAGTGCAAAAAAGCTTAAGGCATATAAAGTGCTGCTAGTTTAAACCAATATATACGGTCACTTACTTTGATATATATGAGGTAATAAATGGATAGCCAGTGCTGTATGATGCACCCCGGGGTAGCTACCCCCTGTCGAAGGAGCTAAGCGTCCGAAACGCGCGTCGGGGTGCATCATACCGCACTGGCTATCCATTTATTACCTCATATATTATCACTAGAGGAGGGAGGATGGGCTGGGTTGCTGATAGACACCAGGTACCACTCCAGGGCAGTCCTTGGGTTTGCAGCAGCTGACCAAAAGGTCAGAGAAGTCAATATGATATAAAGAAGGGCGAGACTGAAGTGTAGTTAGGTGATAGAGTTTGGGGCAGGCAGCACGAGCGGGATAAGCCAGGGAACCAAATCTCTCCAGGACACAGCAGGGTTAAATTCCTGCAGAGATCAGCCACATCCCCCTAAGACCAAATGGAAACAGAATGCAGATTCAGCAGTGCTGAGGAGTGCTGCAAGAGAGAAACTCAGGGAGACAGCTTGACACAAGGAGAAACCATGTGGTGACCACAATGGTCAGGGCGGCGGTGAGGAGGCATAGAAATTACCGTTGTGACAGGCTTGTTCATACAACCATATTTTTGGTCTGAGTCCTATCCATGAAAAAAACGCAATCAGATCAGTGTTATGCAATGGTGCAGTGCAGATGAGAGCTTTTTTCACTGTCCAAATCTGCGTGTTAAAATATCACAGCATGCACAACTTTCCTCCTTAAAATGGTTGAGACTCGCACATTCAAGTCTCGCCAAAAACATTGGATACTGTACAGTGATACAGTATAGCATCTGCTTTTTATGTATAACATCTGCTTTCTATAAGACGCCCCCATTACTTAACCCATAGTTATATTATAAATAAAAAACGCCCAAAATAAAGTCCTTTCATTTTAATAAAGACACTGGCTCCTTTATTTTAAATAAAAAAGCAAATTTATACTCATCATTATGTCTAATCCACTGAAGCCCATGTCCCCTGTAAAAGAATTAAAATAATAAACAACCGTATCCCTCACCTGTCCGACATGAAGATAATCCTCCGATGCCCTTGTACCCTGTAAAAATAAATACATAAAAAAGGATATGCCTCACCTGTTCAACAAGAAGATAATCCATCTGTCCCTTGACGAGTCTAGCTCTGCTACATCTAGTGCTTTGCAATGTTATGAGAAAGGTGAGCAGAGTTCACAGAACCTTAAATCAGTTCACCTCAATGACATCACTGATAGCGTAAGAACTTTCTCACTCCCTTGCGGTGATGTCAGTGAGGTGAACAGAGTTCATCGGCTAAGAACTCCGCTCAGCTTATTCACGCCACCGCGAGACCCTGATTCTGCGCTATGATGCACAGCTCAGATTCTCTGCTACCTGTCAGGCTGAAAACTAGCATCATGACAGCGTTCAGCCTCGCAACTAGATGTAGCAGAGCTAGACTCGTCAAAGGAGAAGTGGATTGTATTTTAGCCAGACAGGTGAGGAATATGGTTGTTTTTATTTCTTTTACAGGAAAGGTGGGCTTCAGTGCATTAGGCTCATAGGTAAATATAAATTAGCTTTTTTACTTTTATTTCAAATAAAGGTGTCAGTGTCTTTATTTAAACTAAAAGTCTTAATTCAGGGTGTACTTTTATTTACAATGTGATGATGAGGTTAGTAATGGGGGCGTCTTATATATGCCTCTCCATTACTAAACCCTGGGCTTGATGTCAGCTGCCAACACAAAACAGACATCAACCCCAATACCATTACCTCACTTGAACACTGCCTCAGGGCAAGTGGGAAGAGCGAGACTAAATGCCAAATTTGGCGTATCTTATGGATTTGCCATTTCTGGGATGGCTGAGAGCCGATGTTTTTAGCCTGGGATGGGGCCCATATCCATGGCCCCTTCCTAGCCTATTAATATCATCCTGCAGCTGTCTGCCTAGCCTTTATGAATTATAGGGGACCCCAAGTAATTTTTTTAGTAGGGGGTCACCCATTTTAACAACCAGTAAAGGCTAAGTATACATCTGTGAACTGATAATAATAGCTTGGGAAGGTCCATGAGTATTATCATCTTCCCAGGCTATAAACCTCAGCCCCTTGCTATCTGCTTTCCCTCTGCTGGTTATTAAAATTTCAGAGGACCGCACACCAGTTTTTTCTTTAATTTATTGATTTATCATTTAAATACGTGTACAATAAGCTACACACACACTGCACTAATTATAAATGTCACTCACACATTTCTATCTATCTATCTATCTATCTATCTATCTATCTATCTATCTATCTATCTATCTATCTATCTATCAGACGGATGCTAGGTGAGAAAAATCACATTGTACTCGCATAAAAATCGCATGCCTCTCATCTGATTGTTTCCTTACCGAAAGTAAAACTTTGCAGAAAACTTGGTTTAACGACTATGAATATGCGAGTGCCCTCCTCTCCTTACTTGGTGCCACATTCCTGGTAATATATAATAATGAGTAATTTTTCCTCCCCTCCATCTCCGTGCTCAGGTCATACTTTGCCCCAGGAAAGTGTTATAATCAAGCATGTCTATATGAGATATTATCTGAAAGAGACGCTCAGGATTAGAGTCTCTGCAGGTCCCGGGTAAATTTGCGGCAGGTGTTCTAGGATACAAATGATTCACGCCTCTGCAAACATCTGGAATATCAGGCAATTAGAGCTCCAGAGCGAGCCCACCTCGCCCCCTTATAAATCATTTTATTACCGTGGCAAAATATCAAAGTTTTGGTCCTGAGTGGAACCGCTGTCAAGATTAATACGTCTTTACAAACTTTCGACTGAAGATTTATGTGCTCACATGACGCCTCCACCATAATCAACAACCTAACACCTTTTTAACGTCATTCCCCTTTTTTATATATAATGTAAAAAAATCATGTTGTGCCCTTCCCCCGCTTATCATAAAAATGATTAGAATCAGGAATATGAGATTCTGAGAAAAACTCACAACGTATCAATCAACCAGATAGTATCAGAATAACGAGTGAGGGACAAAAATGCAAAGTTCAATGACGAGAAATACAAAAGGGCAACTGCTGATCTGTCCAATCACGTACATCATAATTGTCTGATTCCACAATACTCAATCTGAAATGTAAAAGTAATTATATACATGAAGATGGGGCAGTATTATAGAAGTTATATTATTGTACATAGGGGCAGTATTATAGGAGTTATATTATTGTACATAGGGGCAGTATTATAGTAGTTATATTCTTGTACATAGGAGCAGTATTATAGTAGTTATATTCTTGTACATAGGGGGCAGTATTATAGTAGTTATATTCTTGTACATAGGGGCAGTATTATAGTAGTTATATTCTTGTACATAGGGGGCAGTATTATAGTAGTTATATTCTTGTACATAGGGGCAGTATTATAGTAGTTATATTCTTGTACATAGGGGCAGTATTATAGTAGTTATATTCTTGTACATAGGGGGCAGTATTATAGTAGTTATATTCTTGTACATAGGGAGCAGTATTATAGTAGTTATATTCTTGTACATAGGAGCAGTATTATAGTAGTTATATTCTTGTGCATAGGGGCAGTATTATAGTAGTTATATTCTTGTACATAGGGGCAGTATTATAGTAGTTATATTCTTGTGCATAGGGGCAGTATTATAGTAGTTATATTCTTGTACATAGGGGCAGTATTATAGAAGTTATATTCTTGTACATAGGGGGCAGTATTATAGTAGTTATATTCTTGTACATAGGAGCAGTATTATAGTAGTTATATTCTTGTACATAGGGGCAGTATTATAGTAGTTATATTCTTGTACATAGGAGCAGTATTATAGTAGTTTTATTCTTGTACATAGGAGCAGTATTATAGTAGTTATATTATTTTACATAGCAGCAGTATTATAGTAGTTATATTCTTGTACATAGGAGCAGTATTATAGTAGTTATATTCTTGTACATAGGAGCAGTATTATAGTAGTTATATTCTTGTACATAGGGGCAGTATTATAGTAGTTATATTCTTGTACATAGGGGCAGTATTATAGTAGTTATAGTCTTGTACATAGGGAGCAGTATTATAGTAGTTATATTCTTGTACATAGGGGCAGTATTATAGTAGTTATATTCTTGTGCATAGGGGCAGTATTATAGTAGTTATATTCTTGTACATAGGAGCAGTATTATAGTAGTTATATTCTTGTACATAGGAGCAGTATTATAGTAGTTATATTCTTGTACATAGGAGCAGTATTATAGTAGTTATATTCTTGTACATAGGGGCAGTATTATAGTAGTTATATTCTTGTACATAGGAGCAGTATTATAGTAGTTATATTCTTGTACATAGGAGCAGTATTATAGTAGTTATATTCTTGCACATGGGGGCAGTATTATATTAGTTATATTTTTGTACATAGGGGCAGTATTATAGAAGTTATATTATTGTACATAGGGGCAGTATTATAGCAGTTATATTCTTGTACAAAGGAGCAGAATTATAGTAGTTATATTCTTGTACATTGGGTGCAGCATTATAGTAGTTTTATTCTTGCATATAGGGGCAGTATTATAGTAGTTATATTCTTGTACATAGGGGGCAGCGTTATAGTAGTTATATTCTTGTATATAGGGGGCAGTATTATAGTAGTTATAATCTTGTACATAGGGGCAGTATTATAGTAGTTATATTCTTGTACATAGGGGCAGTATTATAGTAGTTATATTCTTTTACATAGGAGCAGTATTATAGTAGTTATATTCTTGTACATAGGAGCAGTATTATAGTGGTTATATTCTTGTACATAGGGGGCAGTATTACAGTAGTTATATTCTTGTACATAGGGGGCAGTATTATAGTAGTTATATTCTTGTACATAGGGGCAGTATTATAGTAGTTATATTCTTGTACATAGGGGCAGTATTATAGTAGTTATATTCTTGTACATAGGAGCAGTATTATAGTAGTTATATTCTTGTACATAGGGGCAGTATTATAGTAGTTATATTCTTGTACATAGGGGCAGTATTATAGTAGTTATATTCTTGTACACAGGAGCAGTATTATAGTAGTTATATTCTTGTAAATAGGTGCAGTATTATCTACTATATAATTGTCTAAGGGTCACTTCCGTCTGTCTGTCTGTCCTTCTGTCACGGATATTCATTCGCTGATTGGTCTCGGCAGCTGCCTGTCATGGCTGCCGCGACCAATCAGCGACGGCCACAGTCAGATTAGTCCCTCCCCTACTCCTCTGCACTCAATGCCCGGCGCCCGCTCCGTAATCCCCTCCACTCACTGCTCACACAGGATTAATGGCAGCGGTAACGGCCCGCGGTGTAACACACTCCGCTACAGCTGCTATTAACCCTGTGTGTCCCCAACTATTTACTATTGATGCTGCCTATGCAGCATCAATAGTAAAAATATGTCATGTTAAAAATTATAATAAAAAAAAAACCTGCTATACTCACCATCCGCCGCCTTTCTCGCTCCTCGCCACGCTCCTGGAACCGCTCCATTGCAAGCGGCAGCTTCCGGTCCCAGGGCTGGTGTGCGACAAGGACCTGCCGTGATGTCACGGTCATGTGACCGCGACGTCATCATAGGTCCTGCTCACACCAGCCCTGGGACCGCAAGCTGCCGCTTGCAATGGAGCGGTTCCAGGAGCGTGGCGAGGAGCGAGAAAGGCGGCAGATGGTGAGTATAGCAGGATTTCAACGGCCCTTCGGAAGGTGAGTATATGTTTTTATTTTTAAGTCTCTATACTACGTGGCTCTGTGCTGGGCAATATAGTACGTGGCTGGGCAATATACTACGTGGCTGGACAACATACTACGTAGCTGGACAATATACTACATGGCTGGGCAATATACTACGTGGCTGGGCAATATACTACATGACTGGGCAATATACTACGTGGCTGGACAACATACTACGTAGCTGGACAATATACTACATGGCTGGGCAATATACTACGTGGCTGGGCAATATACTACGTGACTGTGCAATATACTACATCGCTGGGCAATATACTACATGACTGTGCAATATACTACGTGGCTGGGCAATATACTACGTGACTGGGCAATATACTACGTGACTGTGCAATATACTACGTGGCTGGGCAATATACTACGTGGCTGGGCAATATACTACGTGGCTGGGCAATATACTACATGACTGTGCAATATACTACGTGGCTGGGCAATATACTACGTGGGCTGTGCAATATACTACGTGACTGGGTAATATACTACGTGGCTGGGCAATATACTACGTGGCTGGGCAATATACTATGTGACTGGGCAATATACTACGTGGCTGGGCAATATACTACATGACTGTGCAATATACTACGTGGCTGGGCAATATACTACGTGGGCTGTGCAATATACTACGTGACTGGGTAATATACTACGTGGCTGGGCAATATACTATGTGGCTGGGCAATATACTACGTGGCTGGGCAATATACTACATGACTGTGCAATATACTACGTGGCTGGGCAATATACTACGTGGGCTGTGCAATATACTACGTGACTGGGTAATATACTACGTGGCTGGGCAATATACTACGTGGCTGGGCAATATACTATGTGACTGGGCAATATACTACGTGGCTGGGCAATATACTACGTGGCTGGGCAATATACTACGTGACTGGGCAATATACTACGTGGGCTGTGCAATATACTGCGTGGCTCTGCAACATACTGCGTGGCTGTGCAATATACTACGTGGCTGTGCAATATACTACGTGACTGGGCAATGTACTACATGGCTGGGCAATATACTATGTGGCTGGGCAATATACTACGTGGCTGGGCAATATACTACGTAACTGGGCAATACACTACGTGGGCTGTGCAATATACTACATGACTGGGCAATATACTCCGTCGCTGTGCAATATACTACGTGACTGGGCAATATACTACGTGACTGGGCAATATACTACGTGGTTGGACAATATACTACGTGACTGGGCAATATACTACGTGGCTGGGCAATATACTACGTGGCTGGGCAATATACTACGTGGTTGGGCAATATACTATGTGACTGGGCAATATACTACGTCACTGGGCAATATACTACGTCACTGGGCAATATACTACGTAGCTGGGCAATATACTACATCACTGGGCAATATACTACGTGGCTGGGCAATATACTATGTAGCTGGGCAATATACTACATGGTTGGGCAATATACTGCGTAACAAAGCAATATACTACGTGGACATGCATATTCTAGAATACCCGATGCGTTAGAATCGGGCCACCATCTAGTAGTAGTTATATTCTTGTATATAGGAGCAGTATTATAGTAGCTATATTCCTGTACATAGGGGAAGTATTATAGTAGTTACATTCTTGTACATAGGGGGCAGTATTATAGTAGTTATATTCTTCTACATAGAAGCTGTATTATAGTAGTTACATTCTTGGACATAGGAGCAGTATTATAGTAGTTACATTCTTGTACATAGGAGCAGTATTATAGTAGTTATATTCTTGTACATAGGAGCAGTATTTTAGTAGTTATATTCTTGTACATAGGGGGCAGTATTATAGTATTTATATTCCTGTACATAGGGGGCAGTATTATAGTAGTTATATTCTTGTACACAGGAGCAATATTATAGTAGTTATATTCTTGTACATATGAGGCAGTAGTATAGTAATTATATTCTTGTACATAGGGGGCAGTATTATAGTAGTTATATTCTTGTACATAGGGGGCAGTATTATAGTAGTTATATTCTTGTACATAGGGGGCAGTATTATAGTAGTTATATTCTTGTACACAGCAGCAGTATTATTGTAGTTATATTCTTGTACATAGAGGCAGTATTATAGTAGTTTTATTCTTGTATATAGGAGCAGTATTATAGTAATTATATTCTTGTACATAGGAGCAGTATTATAGTAGTTCTATTCTTGTATATAGGAGCAGTATTATAGTATTTATATTCTTGTACATAGGAGCCGTAGTATAGTAGTTATATTCTTGTACATAGAGGCAGTATTATAGTAGTTATATTCCTTTACATAGGGGCAATATTATAGTAGTTATATTCTTGTACATAGGGGCAGTATTATAGTATTTATATTCTTGTACATAGGAGCAGTATTATAGTAGTTATATTCTTGTACATAGGGGGCAGTATTATAGTAGTTATATTCTTGTACATAGGGGCGGTATTATAGTAGTTATATTCTTGTACATGGGGCAGTATTATAGTAGTTATACTCTTGTACATAGGGGCAGTATTATAGTAGTTATATTCTTGTATATCGGAGCAGTATTATAGTAGTTATATTCTTGTACATAGGAGCAGTATTATAGTAGTTATATTCTTGTACATAGAGGCAGTATTATAGTAGTTATATTCTTGTACATAGGGGCAGTATTATAGTAGTTATATTCTTGCACATAGGATCAGTATTATAGTAGTTATATTCTTGTACATAGGAGCAGTATTATAGTAGTTATATTCTTGTACATAGGGGCAGTATTATAGTAGTTATATTCTTGCACATAGGGGCAGTATTATAGTAGTTATATTCTTGTACACAGGAGCAGTATTATAGTAGTTATATTCTTGTACATATGAGGCAGTATTATAGTAGTTATATTCTTGTACATATGAGGCAGTAGTATAGTAATTATATTCTTGTACATAGGGACAGTATTATAGTAGTTATATTCTTGTACATAGGGACAGTATTATAGTAGTTATATTCTTGTACATAGGAGCAGTATTATAGTAGTTATATTCTTGTATATAGGAGCAGTATTATAGTAGTTATATTCTTGTATATAGGAACAGTATTATAGTAATTATATTATTGTACATAGGAGCAGTTTTATAGTAGTTCTATTCTTGTAACATAGTAACATAATTATTAAGGCCGAAAAAAGACATTTGTCCATCCAGTTCAGCCTATATTCCATCATAATAAATCCCCAGATCTACGTCCTTCTACAGAACCTAATAATTGTATGATACAATATTGTTCTGCTCCAGGAAGACATCCAGGCCTCTCTTGAACCCCTCGACTGAGTTCGCCATCACCACCTCCTCAGGCAAGCAATTCCAGATTCTCACTGCCCTAACAGTAAAGAATCCTCTTCTATGTTGGTGGAAAAACCTTCTCTCCTCCAGACGCAAAGAATGCCCCCTTGTGCCCGTCACCTTCCTTGGTATAAACAGATCCTCAGCGAGATATTTGTATTGTCCCCTTATATACTTATACATATAAGTATATAAGTATACTATACTTGTACATAGGAACAGTATTATAGTAGTTCTATTCTTGTATATAGGGAGCAGTATTATAGTAGTTATATTCTTGTACATAGGGGGCAGTATTATAATAGTTATATTCTTGTACATAGGGAGCAGTATTATAGTAGTTATATTCTTGTACATAGGGGGCAGTATTATAATAGTTATATTCTTGTACATAGGGACAGTATTATAGTAGTTATATTCTTGTACATAGGGGCAGTATTATGGTAGTTATATTCTTGTACATAGGGAGCAGTATTATAGTAGTTATATTCTTGTACATAGGGGCAGTATTATGGTAGTTATATTCTTGTACATAGGGAGCAGTATTATAGTAGTTATATTCTTGTACATAGGGAGCAGTATTATAGTAGTTATATTCTTGTACATAGGGGGCAGTATTATAATAGTTATATTCTTGTACATAGGGACAGTATTATAGTAGTTATATTCTTGTACATAGGGGCAGTATTATGGTAGTTATATTCTTGTACATAGGGAGCAGTATTATAGTAGTTATATTCTTGTACATAGGGGCAGTATTATAGTAGTTATAGTCTTGTACATAGGGAGCAGTATTATAGTAGTTATATTCTTGTACATAGGGGGCAGTATTATAATAGTTATATTCTTGTACATAGGGACAGTATTATAGTAGTTATATTCTTGTACATAGGGGCAGTATTATAGTAGTTATATTCTTGTACATAGGGGCAGTATTATGATAGTTATATTCTTGTACATAGGGAGCAGTATTATAGTAGTTATATTCTTGTACATAGGGGCAGTATTATAGTAGTTATAGTCTTGTACATAGGGGGCAGTATTATAGTAGTTATATTCTTGTACATAGAGGCAGTATTATAGTAGTTATATTCTTGTATATAGGAGCAGTATTATAGTAGTTATATTCTTGTACATAGGAGCAGTATTATAGTAGTTATATTCTTGTACATGGGAGCAGTATTATAGTAGTTATATTCTTGTACATAGGAGCAGTATTATAGTAGTTATATTCTTGTACATAGGGAGCAGTATTATAGTAGTTATATTCTTGTACATAGGGAGCAGTATTATAGTAGTTATATTCTTGTACATAGGGAGCAGTATTATAGTAGTTATATTCTTGTACATAGGGAGCAGTATTATAGTAGTTATATTCTTGTACATAGGGGGCAGTATTATATTAGTTGTATTCTTGTACATAGGGAGCAGTATTGTAACTTTTATAGTATTGGATGAGAGTCACTGAGTTACGATGTCTAAAAATGTGAATTTTCTGGTATGTTGCTCATTGGACTTCTCTTTGAGGTTAGTTGAAGGATTCATTTTCAGTAAATTTTCCGCGGAGCTATTTGCACATTCATTTCTATAACCATTAGAAAACCATAAGAGCACAAATGAATGAGTTTGCTGAATTCTTCTATCCGGCAGACTCAGGTATTATCCATTCCTCCCGCATGCTATTTATCAGGAGTATTTGAAAATATAAAACTTTTCTTTATGTCCCGTCCATCCTGGGAAAATCTGAATTGCAAAAGAGGAATTGAGGAGAAATAGAAAAAGAGGTTTTGAAAGTTCTAGCAGCGGAGGAAGCATAAAAAGCGACTTTCATGTGACAGGCCATCAATCATCTCTCAACCTGCTCCGAGTGTCTCCTGGAGGATTGTCCCAGGCCGGACCCATCGTTTCCAGTACGCTGATAGTCTGCAGCTTGTGCTCATTGTCGTCCATGTGATGTTCGCGGGCAGCAGACCGGGTCATGTTTAATGCACCAATTCGAGACTATGGACTAGTACTCGCTCCTGTTTGACCTTGATTACATCCTTACCCCAGGCTATCATGCCTTGATTTCTAAAGTAAGCCATACACCGGAATTTCCACACATATTTATATCCAGGCAAAAGCATGGTTCCAATAAATAAATAAAAAAAATAAAAGAATTATGGGGTAAATTTAAAGCCGAAATATGAGAGTTGCCCCAACCGCCCGCCATGTCCCATAATATTACAGCTGTCCTCTTTTCCTACATTTATAAAAACCCTCAAGGGACCACCTGTAGCTTTGTGACTACTACACCCGTGAAGTCTTTCCTCAACACCATTCATGATGGTCACAGACGTACAGCTGAAGTGACACAGTAGGACGTTACAGAGAAGTCCCAGGAGAGGCTGCCGGCTGTGCCCTGCGGGGCGGCATGTAGCGTGTCACTAGCGGTGCGCCAACTCCAGCCCACTGCAGGGAGAGGCGGTGATAATCACCCACCGATGATGATTATAATCAGCCGTGATGATCTCCTAGCTGAAGCATATTCCTGTCTTTTGTGTCGTAAATCGTGATGGACTTGATGGTCGCGCGCGACCATGATCCCTCTAAATGTTTTCAAAACGCTGGCAAACCCATCCGGCTGTGCTCTGATTGATGGGACGTGACTGTTGACGTCATGCTGGTTGAGAGCCGGCTCCCCGCTGCCTAACTGCAGGGAGCAGGCTGTCAATCGGCCTGACGTCAGCAGGCACGCCCCGTCAACAGAGAAGCCTGGAAGAGCTGCTGTGTTCAGGAGGAAAAGCTGAATCGCCGGCAAGAGCGGTCAGTGACAGCTCCGTGATGACACCGGGCGGAACAGCTGCTGGAAATAGCCAAGCGCTGCACTCCATTATCTCCGTCAGTTTTATGTGTCGCACATGAGCAGTCACTGGTTTATTCTAATCTAGGACAGAGCAGAAATAATAAACCACCATTACTTCAATCTGAACTGCAATTCTCCATGCAACCTGTGAGCAGGTGTGGCGCTATTTCTGGAAAAAAAAAAGCAGCCATGTTTTACCAATTCTTTAAGGCCCTGCTGTTAAATCATCCCCGTGTAGAACCTTTCGAATTCCATACATTATCATTTTTCACATTTGTTTTTACTTTCGAAAAAAACTGCGATGCATTTACTTTTTTTTTTTTTTTTTTTGCATACATTTTATTTTTCCACATTTATTACACTTGGAAACTGCTATAAATTTCCTTTTTTTATTTTTATTTTATTTTTTTCATTCTCCTTTTTTTTTTTCTTTCACACCTTAAAGAAGTGCTATCGGCAGTGATACAAATATATATAAAAAAAATATATATATATATATATATATAAAAAATACAAAAATGTAATTTTCAGCATGCCAGATCAGTTTCATTACTTTTGCAGATCACAGGAAAATTAGATCACTTAGCACAATTTTTTTTTGTAATTGTAATTAACCGTATAGGCAGACGGCCATTAATTCTCGCACCGTCGTATCGTTTCCTTCCGTTTGACCTTCACTCGATAATCTTGTCACTTTGTAAGAAGCCGTTGATGGGGTGGGGGGGGGAGGGAAGAAGGTATTTTCTTTTCGAGGACACCTTAGAGAGACAGCTGCAGCGCCAGGCTGCTCCGATCGGGGAAAATTCAGAGGACAAACGCGATAAATTAGAAAGAAAATCAATTTAAAAAAATTCACATCCCAATGTACGACGTGATATACGGCAATAGCGGATCCTCGCTGCAGCCCGGGTTCCGGAGAAAGTGGCAAAGGCATAAATTATTATTTTTTTTAAACTCTATTTTCTATTGCATTTCTGCTACTAATGATTCCACGTGGGACGCTGACAGCGCCGCATTCAGTATAATAAATTTACAGCCAATCAAAAAATACCACGCTGGGTTTTAATGCATCTATCACCGTTTTAAGGCGCCTGTCACCCGGATGACATGATCATATTTATAGCTGTTCTGATAGAAAAAAAATAAATAAAAAATGATGAATATATATATTTTCTATTTTTTTTTTGTGCCACTCGAAAAGGTTTTTCGTCTTTTTTTTTTTTTTTGCGGTTTCCAGTTTTTGCTTTCAATCAGAATATTATTTTAGTATTTTTTTTGTTTTTTTTTTGCCATGTGACTTTGTTCAATTTAAGCATCACACAAGGAAGGGGCACAGGTCATAAGCAATTTACCAGCTCTTGACTGGCGCGTTGAAAGGGTCTTTAGCTGCTCTTGAAGTTCACCGTTTTCAGGATTATTAAAACTGATCTGTCACCGGATTTTGATGGCATGAAATATTCAATAGATCTCCGAGACCTGATGAAGCGGGTGTACTTATATTGGAAATCCAAAAGCTGAATGACTGTATAATCAACAAACAAAATTTGCACTTTATACGTCCAACTAGGACTCACAACTTTCGCAAAGGATAGCAGAGCCATTCTTACAATGATTTTCAAGGTAAGTACACCGGCTTCATCAGGTATAAGAGATCTAATTAGTCCCTTGACGATTGGGGCAATTTTTCTGTTTTAGTGCATTTGTTATTAGCTCTTCTGCTTTCAAGAGGATTTATTTTCCTTGCAATAACTTTATTATTTCTCCATCCTCATAGCCGTATGAGTTGTTTTGTAGGGTGAGTTATTGTTTTGAATGATACCGTTCATTTTATCATAAAATGTACTGAAAAATGGTGAAAAAAAAAACCCAATCGGGGTGAAATGTTGGAAAAAATGCAGTTCTGCCATTGTTTTGGTTGTGGGCATGCTCTGTGGGCTGTGCAGAGGTTATTGAAAAAAATGCAATTCTGCCATTGTTTTGGTTGTGGGCATGCTCTGTGACCTGTGCAGAGGTTGTTGAAAAAAATGCAATTCTGCCATTGTTTTGGTTGTGGGCATGCTCTGTGACCTGTGCAGAGGTTGTTGAAAAAAATGCAATTCTGCCATTGTTTTGGTTGCGGGCATGCTCTGTGACCTGTGCAGAGGTTGTTGAAAAAAATGCAATTCTGCCATTGTTTTGGTTGCGGGCATGCTCTGTGACCTGTGCAGAGGTTGTTGAAAAAATGCAGTTCTGACATTGTTTTGGTTGCTGGCATGCTCTGTGAGCTCTGCAGAGGTCATCTGCACAGTGACGTCTGCACAGGTCAGAGCATGCTCACAACACTCTCCAATAGAAGTCAATAAGTCTTCTCCAGACAACAGTTTCCTATGTTCCATTTGGCTACAGTAAAGAAAGTGTTTAAAGAGCAGAATATCTGTTTAGGCAAGATGGCCGCCCCCATGATCATGTTCAAGATAGAGAATAAATAAAATTATTATTATTATTATTATTATACATTTTTATAGCGCCATTTATTCCATGGCGCTTTACATGTGAATACGGGGCAAATATAGACAAATACATTAAACATGAGCAGATAACAAGGCACACGAGTACATAAGGAGGGAGGACCCTGCCCGCGAGGGCTCACAGTCTGCAGGGGGTGGGTGAGGATACACTAGGAGAGGGAAGAGCTGGCTGTACGGCTGTTCAGTAGGTAAAATCAGAAACTAAAAGCAGATTATATAAACACTATATGGTGGCCCGATTCTAACGCATTGGGTATTCTAGAATATGTATGTATGTATATAGCAGCCATATAGTATATAGCACAGGCCACGTAGTATATAGGAGTACTACGTGGCCTGTGGTATATACCATGTGGCTGCTATATACATACATACATATTGTAGAATACCCGATGTGTTAATATAGGCCACGCAGTAAATAACACAGCCCACATAGTATATAACACAGCCCACACAGTATATAGCAGTCACGCAGTATATAACACAGCCCACGTAGTATGTAACACTGGCCACATAATATATAGCACAGCCCACATAGTATCTAACAGTGGCCACGTAGTATATAGTACGCAGTATAGAACACAGTCACGTAGTATATAACACTGCCCACGTAGTATCTAACACTGGCCAGGTAGTATATAGCAGCCAAGCGGTATCTAACACAGCCCACGTAGTATTTAGCAGTGTTGGCACCATATCCCTGTTAAAAAAAATAATTAAAATAAAAAATAGTTATATACTCACCCAGCGGGTTCCAGCGTAGATCCAGCGAACCTCTGGCGATACGCACGCGGCTGCCGCCATCTTGCGTTCCTAGGATGCATTGCGAAATTACCCAGATCACTTAGCGGTCTCGCGAGACCGCTAATTCTTCTGGGTAATTTCGCAATGTATCTCTGGGAACGGAAGCTGGTGGCGGCGTGAGCGCATCGTCGGACTACGGAAGGTGAGTATAGCAGCTTTTTTGTTTTTTTATTATTTTTAACATTAGATGCTTTTACTATTGACGCTGCATAGGCGGCATCAATAGTAAAAACATGGTCACACAGGGTTAATAGTGGCGGTAACTGAGTGAGTTACCCGTGGCATAACGCGGTCCGTTACCGCCGGCATTAACCCTGTGTGAGCGGTGACTGGAGGGGAGTATGGAGCGGGCACTGACTGAGGAGAGTATGGAGCGGGCGCCGGGCGCTGACTGCAGGGAGTATGGAGCGGGCGCCGGGCACTGACAGTGGGGAGTATGGAGTGGGCGCCGGGCACTGACTGCGGGGAGTATGGAACGGGCGTCGGAAACTGACTGCGGGGAGTATGGAGCGGGCGCTGGGCACTGAGTGCGGTGAGTGTGGAGCGGGTGCCGGGCACTGACTGCGGGGAGTATGGAGCGGGTGCCGGGCACTGACTGTGGGGAGTATGGAGCGGGCGCAGGGCACTGACTGCGGGGAGTATGGAGCAGGCACTGACTGCGGGGAGTATGGAGCAGGCGCCGGGCACTGACTGTGGGGAGTATGGAGCAGGTGGTGGGCACTGACTGCGGGGAGTATGGAGCAGGCACTGACTACGGGGAGTATGGAACGGGCACCGGTCACTGACAGCCGGGAGTATGGAGCGGGCGCCGGGCACTGACTGCAGGAAGTATGGAGCAGGCGCCGGGCACTGACTGCGGGGAGTATGGAGCCGGTGCCAGGCACTGACTGTGGGGAGTATGGAGCCGGTGCCGGGCACTGACTGTGGGGAGTATGGAGCAGGTGGTGGGCACTGACTGCGGGGAGTATGGAGCGGGCACTGACTGCGGGGAGTATGGAATGGGCGCCGGGCACTGACAGCCGGGAGTATGGAGCGGGCGCTGGGCACTGACTGAGGGGAGTATGGAGCGGGTGCCGGGCACACTGACTGCGGGGAGTATGGAGCGGGCGCCGGGCACTGACTGCGGGGAGTATGGAGCGGGTGGCGGGCACTGACTGCGGGGAGTATGGAGCCGGTGCCGGGCACTGACTGCGGGGAGTATGGAGCCGGTGCCGGGCACTGACTGCAGGGGAGTAGGGAGGGACTAACTGGACTGTGGCCGTCACTGATTGGTCGCGGCAGCCATGACAGGTAGCTGGCGAGACCAATCAGCGACTTGGATTCCCATGACAGGCAGAGGCCGCGACCAATGAATATCCGTGACAGACAGAAGGACAGACAGAAAGACAGAAGGACAGAGGGAAGTGACCCTTAGACAATTATATAGTTGGTATGTGACAATATATGGTTTTTATAAATGAAAAATAAGGGATGATACATTTATTATTATTTTTTTTAATATATAATTTGTCCCCTTTAAGCAAATTTGGAACTTTGTCTCTTAAGGCCGAAGTATGGTGACGACTGACAGCTGCCGTAAATCAGATGTCTGCAGGCTAAAAATAAACTATATTTCAGGTCTACGCCTCAAGATATTGATGCATAAAGGCAAACGTCTGTACAATCGGTTCAACAAACATCATCCAGACACTTTCATTCCAGGAAAAGCCGGTGTTTAATGCTGTAATTGCTACATTTATCCTAAGATTTACTTTTAATTGTCTATTGATGCTTTTTTAAATATTTAATACCGAGAATGTAAGTGCCTAAATAACCCTCTATCAATAACGCTTGGAAGGAAGCTCCGAGCGCTTAAACCCAGTATTTTCCTATTGATTACGTTCCCGCTGTTTTCTTCAAATTATTTAAAATACGGTCTTTATTGTTAGGAGACTCCCAGAGAAGAAAATGTGTTCTGGGGTCAGAGCCTATGCCGTCCACCACAGCATACAAAACGAGAGAAACAAAAGCAGCAAAAATTAGGTTTAAGCAAAAAGTTGAAAACTTTCTACTTAAATTGGATGAAAGAATTCAATTGTAGCTAGTGATGAGCGAACGTGCTCGGATACGGTGTTATCTAAGCATGCTTGGGTCCTAACCAAGTGATTTCGGAGTGCTCGAATAATATGTTCGACTCCCCGCAGTTGCATGTCTCTCAGTTGATCAACAGCCACAACACATGCATGGATTGTCTGTTTGTCATACAATCACTGCATGTGTTGCACCTGTCGAACAGGCGTTAGACATGCAGGCATGGGGAGTCGAACATATATTTTTTGACTTCGCCGAAGTCACTCAGTTAGCACTCGAGCATGTTCAGATAATATTTATCTGAGCACGTTCGCTCATCTTGAAATGAAGCCCAGGTTTCTCGTAACAATTCACTTGGTAAACAGGGGAAGCAACAGTAGCATATACACCTACACCCTTGTCTTGGTTTTGATTCTCTCTTCCCTTTGACAAGGTAAAACAGCTGTGCAATGACTTCTACAAATGTCACAAAGCATGCCAACAATACCAAAGCACATAGCAGTTTAATAAGTCCAGGAACTGTCCCTATTCTCATGCTCTGTAACATGTAGAAATGAGCCAATCGATTCGAATTTGTGTTGAATGTTATGAATTTTGTATGTCCCGGAAAATTCGAACAAATTTGCAATTTGATTTGCGCAAATTATCAAAAAAATGCACCCTTCCATTTCATACATTGCAGAAGTTTGTATTAGTCACAAAAGGCTTACATGACCTCAAGTGCGGACGTGTGGGCTTCCCCATAATGACTTGCAACTACAGTATTACATCACATGCTATAGTACAGTCAATCTGGAGGGACTATCATAGCCTGTATAAAAGCTGAGCTAGGGAATGCAGCAGCTGTTTTGGTGAGATTTAGGATAAAGACAGGGACGTCAGAGCTCACAACAATAGAGATAAAAAAAATTCAGATTCAGGTGATCGAGTCCTGATCGGATGGTCTACTTTCACCAAATCATTTAGACTCAGGTGATTGAGTCCTGATCTGACGTTCTCTTTTACAGAATCATTCAGATTCATGTGATCGAGCCACAATCTACCGGTCTCCTTTTACCAAATCATTCAGATCCAGATGATCGAGTCCCAATCTGATGGTCTCCTCTTACCAAATCATTCAGATTCAGGTGATCGCATCCCAATCTAATGGTCTCCTCTTACCAAATCATTCAGATTCAGGTGATCGACTCTTAATCTGATGGTCTGCTCTTACCAAATCATTCAGATCCAGGTGATCGCACCCCAATCTAATGGTCTCCTCTTACCAAATCATTCAGATTTAGGCGATCGAGTACAGAATGGACGGTCTACTCTTACCAAATCATTGAGATCCAGGTGATCGAGTCCCAATTTGATGGTCTCCTCTTACCAAATCATTCAGACTCATGATTGAGTCCTGATTTAACAGTCTACTCTTACCAAATCATTCAGATTCAGGTGATCGAGTCCCAAACTGATGGTCTACTCTTACCAAATCATTCAGATTCAGGCGATCAAGTCCAGATCTGACGGTCTACTATTGCCAAATCATTCAGATTCAGGTGATCGAGTCCCAAACTGATGGTCTACTCTTACCAAATCATTCAGATTCAGGCGATCAAGTCCAGATCTGACGGTCTACTATTGCCAAATCATTCAGATTCAGGTGATCGAGTCCCAGACTGATGGTCTATTCTTACCAAATCATTCAGACACAGGTGATTGAGTCCTGATTTGACAGTCTATTCTTACCAAATCATTCAGACACAGGTGATTGAGTCCTGATTTGACAGTCTACTCTTACCAAATCATTCAGACTCCTGTGATTGAGTCTTTATCTGATAGTCTCTTACAGAATAATTCAGATTCATGTGATCGAGTCCAGATCTGATGGTCTCTTATTATTAAATCATTCAGATCCAGGTGATCGATTACTGATCTGACAGTTTCCCTTGACCATATCATTCAGATCCAAGTGATTGAATCCCAATCTGATGGTCTCCTCTAACCAAATTACTCAGATCCAGGGCAACAGCAAATTTGGTGACTGCAAATTCACATCTTCCATCACAATAAAACCTCATTCCCTCCACTGAGAGATAAAGTGGCAGTAAAATCAGCTCTGTCATTAGCTGCAAGTCATTTTAATGTGGGTCTGCAGCCCCGTAAAAGATAACCAGCAAAAGGCAAGTAGCAGGCTATAATTCTGAGCCCTGAAATGCAATGTTGAATCTACACACTGATAATTGACTTTCTTCCTATTCACAAATCATAACGCTTTCACAGTGCCGGCGCGGGCTGCCAAATCGGGCTCTCGGTACAGACCTCATAGCGGCAAGTGCAGACAAGGCAACACCTGTTCGTTGTGTGCAAGCGCTTGCCAATCTTTCTAGCATCACACAATTAGCCATAACCAAGCGACGAAGTGTGTAGACAACTCTATCACATAGAATTATATCTTATGTCTATTGCTAAGAAAACAAACAGTAATGGGAAGCTTTCAGTCTAAAAACCTATTCAGACAAATTTATGTGTATGTAGACAGACACGCAGAGTCTGCCAAAAGTATGAGATATCTACTTTATTCCAAGATGGTTGGCGGTCAGGATAGTAAAGGTCTACTGTAACATACATTATATCATTCATGTACCCATTCAGAATTCCATTCATGGTAGGATCCATTTCGTAACAGTGGTTCTTGTGATATGTAGTGATATGTAGTGCTGGTGTCCCTGCATGCTGCTCCTCTTCCCCGGCAGGGACACCGGCTCACACTATGCTCTGCACTTCCTCTTTCTGGCTTTGCGGTAGCTGCCCGGGGTTTGGGCAGATCCCCGGGAATTGTGCTTAAGGCGTGAGCTCTCTCTGCCTCTTAAAGGGCCCAATCACGCTGTCCTAAAGTGTTCCCAGCCAATAACTAGGTGATACTTACTATCTAAGGCACCTCCTCCAACTTTGAGGTGCCTGAGCAACGTGGTTAGTCTGCCCTTAGCACGCTTGCTACTTGTCAGGTTCCCCAGTACTCGCCAGTCAGTCTACCTGTCCAGTATCTGTCTGCCTGTACTTGCTTGCTTAATTGTATTTTAGCTGTACCTGCCCGCACCTGCCAGTGCTCAACTATACCAGCCGGTCCACTCTGCACCTGCCAGTGCTCAACTGTATACCAACTGGACCACTCTGCACCTACCAGTGCTCAACTGTATATCAGCCGGTTCACTCAGCACCTGCCAGTGCTCTTCTGTATACCAACCAGACCACTCCGCACCTGCCACTGCTCAACTGTATATCAGCCAGTTCACTCAGCACCTGCCAGTGCTCATCTGTATACCAACCGGACCACTCCGCACCTACCAGTGCTCATCTGTATACCAACCAGACCACTCCGCAACTGCCAGTGCTCATCTGTATACCAACCAGACCACTCCGCAACTGCCAGTGCTCAACTGTATATCAGCCGGTTCACTCAGCACCTGCCAGTGCTCATCTGTATACCAACCGGACCACTCTGCACCTGTCAGTGCTCATCTGTATTCCAGCTGTACCAAACCCACACTTGCCTGTGCCTATCTATATTCCAGCCATACCCATCAGCATCTGTGGTTCATGTGTTCCAGCCATGACTGCCTGTATGAGCTGTTCCCTCCTACTGAGCCTTTCCAGCTTCCTGTGCCTTGGGGGTCAGTTGCCGTGCATCCGAGGTCTGTCCTGGAGTAGCACCTGAGCCAAGCCTAACCCCATCAACATGGACTCTAGTGAAGAGTCAGGTGCTCACCTAATCACCCCACTCCAGATTCTCCTCAGACAGCGCACAGTGGTTCCACCATTCCCGTTACATGATACATCACAATTTTTCTATAACATCACAATTTTTTATGACTGGTTAGTGTCGAAGACCTCGGTTGGCACCAAATCCTCATTGCCAACTCCATTGATAATCTCTACCGAGCACGTCCAAGGTCAACTAAAGTTACTAAAAACATTTCAGGGATGGAAGGACTGAGAGACAGATGCTAAGGAGTAGTCAAGTAGGTCAATTGATGGTAACATCAGGTGTCAAACCGGATCAGGCATGTGGTAGCATGGAGCAAACGAGAGCGTGTTGAGGCGATCAAAGAATTGGGTAGCAGAGATCCAATAAGAATAGCAGAGAATTAAACAAACTAGTCGAAGAAGGTGGCTCACAACATGCAAGGTCAGCTTCACGAGAAACACAACCAGGAGACAAACATCCGTAACTGGTAGTGAACCCCCACTGCCGCCCTTTACATTGACTGAAGGGTGGTACCATGCTTTACTTATGCACAAAATGGTGCTTTTTCCAGTCCAGTTGATCGAATGGTAGCTGAAATGGAGTAAAAACGTTAGATATTTGATGTCTTAGTCACTTGGAGACAATGATTCTCCGGTTGGTCACCTCTTTAACCTGCATTAATTTTTTTTTAAAAGGACTCACCTAAAGACTCTCTTTGGTAGCGGTTAGCTTCTACGTTGTCATAATGTTGGGAACGAGTAGCGCTGGTTCCCCAGATGTTCTCTTAAAAAAGTCATAGATTTTGTAGTCTCTCCAGCTCCGGCCATCACATCACTTCTGTGTCTCACCGAGATGAGTGCACCGAACATTATGCAGGCAGCAGGTTAACTAAGTCACATGTCACTTCTCCAATTATACAAATTTGTCCTCAGTCGGATCTGAACGTTATAAAATGATAGGATGCTATTCCTGTACAGTACGGCTCAGACTGCGAGTGCACCGAGGCGCCTGCTATGCAGATATCAATCAAAGCCGGGCAGATTATGTTTGCACGATAGCGGATTCTAATAAATGTCACATGTCAGTCAGGTCTGGTTTTTTTTTTTATTTTTGCAATGATGAGATACATTCGATCCAATGGAAATAATTCCAAAAATATATGGTGGGCCAAAAAAGACGTAGATGTCTGTGTTTGGTCCCATGACTATATATTGCATGAAGAGGTAACACATTTGATGTCTCCCGGGGTTTGACAATCCCAACAGTATAGCAAAAAAACTCTCCAGTGGGCCGACAACAAGTGCGTACGTTACACAGAAGTAGAAATGCAGATGCAATGGGGCCCTGGATGGTTCCACTGAAAAATGGCAGAACTTCCTTTCCAACTGGTAAGTAATTTTTAGCAAGGAAAGAGGTGCAACCTTGGCTGAAGTGTCATGAAAATGGCTTTGAGGGGAGAACAAACTCCAAGTTCTTCTGTGGCAAACCAGGACAAATAAGAACCCATTTTAATATTTTTCTTTGAGGTCCCCCATCTTCTGGGTACACAACTAGCCCAAGGTTACGGAAAAGAACTCCAAAGATTCAGAAGAGGTAAAACGCATTTGGGTAGATCTTTAAACCAACTACTTACCATGAGGGTTTATTTCTTGGGATGATTCAAAAATTAGTAGACCTTATTGATTAGAGATCTGAGAATTGATTAAAGATTAATCAAATTTGCTACAAATTTCTCCCTAAAAATAAGATTGTAATGAATCAAAATTTTGGGAAATTTGATTTGCGTGAAACCAGCAAAATTGATGGCTTCCACTTTGTAGGATACTAAGGACCAGGAAGGCATAAACTCCCGCCAATAAAATTTTATAATAACCACTCCATGGCTCTCATCATTCCTGTCCCTTCTTCTTGATCTTCGTATATTCCAGGAGGGCACAAAGCAGTCAGGTCATGTCAATGACATGCGACACATCCCACGTGACCATGGAGTACCACATGTCAGTGGATGGTGCTAGATCAGGAGCAGGGACCAGTATAAGACCAGAGGGACAAGAAGAAGGAAGAGGAGCCGATTGGAAAAATGAAGAGAAACGGTGGTAGCAAAGTATGTGGAGGATCAAGGTAACTATAAGCGTTTATTACATCTTTAACCCCTTTCCTACAGATTCCATTTGCACCACATTTATTTGATGGAAATTGAATCTGCCCTAATAGAATTTTGGGAGATTTTCTCAACACTATTATTAATGATATTTAGAGGTCGGCTAATCCGAAAGGTAAAGTTGAGGGTCAGTACACAAACCCTGAAGAATGGAATTCTCCCTGAAGTCCCAACAAAGCTTGTTGAAAGTCTGATCACAGCCAATCAACAAGGTTTTCCTGTGTGGGCACTTCACAGCCTTGTCAAATATTGACGTGGCTGTGATTAGCTGGCCGACTATATAAAAAAATAAATAAATAGAAAAAAAACATTTGGGGGTCGCATCTTTTTTTCCTAACAAGCACAGGTACAGCTGACAGCTGCGGGCTGCCAGCTTTATCTTGGCTGGTTATAAAAAATAGAGGTGCTCCCAAATTTTTATTATTATTTATTTAAATAATATTAATAAAACAACACAGGGTCCTACACATTTTTCATACCCAGCCAAGCTAAAGCAAACAGCCGTGGGCTGGTATTCTCAGGGTGGGAATGCCCATGGATATTTGGCCCTTCCCAGCTAAAAAATAGCAGCCTGCAGCCAGCCCACAAACACATAGATGACAGTGCAGGAACTGCTGGATGTTCAGGCATCCATTCTTTTGAATGGGGTCCGGGTTTAGGATCAAGTTTGGATACCGATCTGGTACCCGAACTGAGCATTTTTTAAAAGTTTGATCAAACCTGACGGACAAGAATATCCACGGGTCCATCCATCTCTAATGATATTACCAAGCGTAGGATTTATGGGTCTAAAGATATTTTCCTCTGATGGATCTAAGGTATCTCACTGACACTGTGGGTGGTTAACTAAAAAGTAGATTGAAGGGGATAATTAGATGACGAGACCCTTCTAGAAAAAAAAACTTCCACCCCCCAAAAAATATTGCAATTTACTTCGTACATACACACGACTATGGGGACACGTAGACTTGCATTGGAGCTGTATACACAAAACTGTAGATGATTTTTAGAGCTAATCAAGACTGTTTGAAAAGTTTTTATATGCATTAGAGTAATATAAAAGAGCTGCAAAAGTGTATACACCCTTTAAAGTAACTTCTCGCTCCAAGGCTACAAACCATATTCAAAGACCAATTAAGAAAAAGACTCACGGAGAGGAGAAGAGACAATATACACTGCTCAAAAAAATAAAGGGAACACTTAAACAACAGAATATAACTCCAAATAAATCAAACGTTTGTGAAATCAAAGTGTCCACTTAGGAAGCCACACTGATTGACAATCAAGTTCACATGCTGTTGTGCAAATGGAATAGACAACAGATGGAAATTATTGACAATTATCAAGACACCCTCAAAAAAGAAGGGGTTCCGCAGGTGGGGACCACAGACCACATCTCAATACCAATGCTTTCTGGCTGATGTTTTGGTCACTTTTGAATGTTGGTTGTGCTTTCACACTCGTGGTAGCATGAGACGGACTCTACAACCCACACTAGTGGCTCAGGTAGTGCAGCTCATCCAGGATGGCACATCAATGCGAGCTGTGCAAAGAAGGTTTGCTGTGACTGTCAGCGTAGTGTCCAGAGGCTGGTGGCGCTTCCCGGAGACAGACCAGTACACCAGGAGATGTGGAGGGGGCCGTAGGAGGGCAACAACCCAGCAGCAGGACCGCTACCTCCGCCTTTGTGCAAGGAGGAACAGGAGGAGCACTGCCAGAGCCCTGCAAAATGATCTCCAGCAGGCCAACAATGTGCATGTGTCTGCACAAATGGTTAGAAATCGACTCCATGAGGATGGAATGAGTGCCCGATGTCCACAGATGGGGGTTGTACTCACAGCCCAACACTGTGCAGGACGCTTGGCATTTGCCACAGAACACCAGGATTTGCAATTTCGCCACTGGTGCCCTGTGCTCTTCACAGATGAAGGCAGGTTCACACTGAGCACATGTGACAGAGTCTGGAGACGCCGTGGAGAGCGATCTGCTGCCTGCAACATCCTTCAGCATGACCGGTTTGGCAGTGGGTCAGTAATGGTGTGGGGTGGCATTTCTTTGGAGGGCCGCACAGCCCTACATGTGCTCGCCAGAGGTAGCCTGACTGCCATTAGGTACCGAGATGAGATCCTCAGACCCCTTGTGAGACCATATGCTGGTGCGGTTGGCCCAGGGTTCCTCCTAATGCAGGACAATGCCAGACCTCATGTGGCTGGAGTGTGTCAGCAGTTCCTGCAAGATGAAGGCATTTAAGATATGGACTGGCCCACCCGTTCCCAAGACCTGAATCCGATTGAACACATCTGGGATATCATGTCTCGATCCATCAACCAATGTCACGTTACACTACAGACTGTCCAGGAGTTGGCGGATGTTTTAGTCCAGGTCTTGTCTTCGCCGCCTCAAGAGGAGCATGCCCAGGTATTGTATGGAGGTGATACAGGCACGTGGAGGCCACACTCACACTACTGAGCATCATTTCCTTGTTTTGAGGCATTTCCACTGAAGTTGGATCAGCCTGCAATTTGATTTTCCACTTTGATTTTGAGTATCGTTCCAAATCCAGACCTCCATTGGTTAATAAATGTGATTTACATTGATGATTTTTGTGTGATTTTGTTGTCAGCACATTTAACTTTGTACAGAACAAAGTATTCAGTGAGAATATTTCATTCATTCAGATATAGGATGTGTTATTTGAGCGTTCCCTTTATTTTTTTGAGCAGTGTATATTTTTTTTTATGTTTGGGTGATTGTGTGACAATATAGATGCTTAATAGTGATGATACTCATTGCTCGGGTTTTCCCGAGCATGCTCGGGTGATCTCCGAGTATTTTTTAGTGTTCGGAGATTTAGTTTTCATCCCGCAGCTGAATAACTTACGGCTGCTAGACAGCTTGAATACATGTGGGGATTCCCTAGCAACCAGGCAACTTTCATATGTACTCAGGCTGACTAGCAGCCGTAAATCATGCAGCTGCATCAACAAAAACTAAATCTCCGAGCACTAACAAATACTCGCTCATCACTAGTGTTGAGCATTCCGATACCGCAAGTATCGGGTATCGGCCGATACTTGCGGTATCGGAATTCCGATACCGAGATCCGATACTTTTGTGGTATCGGGTATCGGTATCGGTTCCATAGGGATGTGTAAAATAAAGAATTAAAATAAAAAATATTGATATATTCACCTCTCCGGCGGCCCCTGGACATCACGCTGGTAACCGGCAGGCTTCTTTGTTTAAAATGAGCGCCTATAGGACCTGCGAATGACGTCGCGGCTTCTGATTGGTCGCGTGCCGCTCATATGACCGCCACGCGACCAATCAGAAGCCGCGATGTCATTCTCATTCACTAAACTCCTAATTCTAGGAATTAAGGACCTGCGAATGACGTCGCGGCTTCTGATTGGTCGCGTGGCGGTCACATGAGCGGCACGCGACCAATCAGAAGCCGCGACGTCATTCGCAGGTCCTAAAGGCGCTCATTTTAAACAAAGAAGCCTGCCGGTTACCAGCGTGATGTCCAGGGGCCGCCGGAGAGGTGAATATATCAATATTTTTTATTTTAATTCTTTATTTTACACATCCCTATGGATCCCAGGGCCTGAAGGAGAGTTTCCTCTCCTTCAGACCCTGGGAACCATCAGAATACCTTCCGATACTTGATGTCCCATTGACTTGTATTGGTATCGGATATCGGTATCGGTGATATCCGATATTTTTCGGGTATCGGCCGATACTATCCGATACCGATACTTTCAAGTATCGGATGGTATCGCTCAACACACTAATGCCTAATATTAGCTACTTCCTAGACTTTTCCATGAAAACAAGTTTATAAGTAGAACTGCTCAGAACAGAAAAAAAATCACAGCACGTAGTACAGGAGAGGAGGAGGCCTCGGTCCGGCCAGGTTTGGAGCACAGTAAGCCTGTATTTACGACACTTTTAATCCAAGGCAACAAGGATACGAGACATGAAGGCAGATACGGCGGACATTCACACTTGACAGAGAATTGTTCACAGGAGACGGGTGGCTGCCGCTAGAAGAGGCTCTTGACGTTCGGAGAAGTCGCTGTTGGAATCACAGAAAAGAAGTCTGCAAAGTGTAGGAGCGTGGGGGCTGCGGAGGACGACATGACCTAAAAATCTTAAGACGAACAAGTGCCTGACCTAGTAGTCAAGAACCCAAGAGTCCAGGAGTGGTCACACTTTGACAAAAATACATTTAGAGAAGAGTCACTTGATGGGATGAAAAGCATTGTGCTGCGTGCCAAAAATGCCAATGGTGTTAATCCCGTAAAGAATCATTAGCCCTATATATACGTATATATAAGAGAACTGAACATGTCTGCATGCACATATAACATCCTCTTCAACGTATGCATATCTTCAACTCACAGAGCCCCATATAACACACTATTACCATAAGATAAATGTTCATTCATCGTCATAAATATTTGATATAAAAACATACTCGATATAACTACTATAATACTGCTCCTATGCACAAGAATATAACTACTATAATACTGCTCCTATGTACAGGAATATAACTACTATAATACTGCTCCTATGTACAAGAATATAACTACTATAATACTGCCCCATGTACAAGAATATAACTACTATAATACTGCACCATGTACAAGAATATAACTACTATAATACTGCCCGTATGTACAAGAATATAACTACTATAATACTGCTCCTATGTACAAGAATATAACTACTATAATACTGCTCCTATGTACAAGAATATAACTACTATAATACTGCCCCTATGTACAAGAATATAACTACTATAATACTGCCCCATGTACAAGAATATAACTACTATAATACTGCTCCTATATACAAGAATATAACTACTATAATACTGCTCCTATGTACAAGAATATAACTACTATAATACTGCTCCTATGCACAAGAATATAACTACTATAATACTGCCCCTATGTACAAGAATATAACTACTATAATACTGCTCCTATGTACAAGAATATAGCTACTATAATAATGCTCCTATGTACAAGAATATAACTACTATAATACTGCTCCTATGTACAAGAATATAACTACTATAATACTGCCCCTATGTACAAGAATATAACTACTATAATACTGCTCCTATGTACAAGAATATAACTACTATAATACTGCTCCTATGTACAAGAATATAACTACTATAATACTGCCCCATGTACAAGAATATAACTACTATAATACTGCTCCTATGTATAAGAATATAACTACTATAACACTGCCCCATGTACAAGAATATAACTACTATAATACTGCTCCTATGTACAAGAATATAACTACTATAATACTGCTCCTATGTACAAGAATATAACTACTATAATACTGCCCCATGTACAAGAATATAACTACTATAATACTGCCCCATGTACAAGAATATAACTACTATAATACTGCCCCTATGTACAAGAATATAACTACTATAATACTGCTCCTATGTACAAGAATATAACTACTATAATACTGCTCCTATGTACATTAAGTAACTTCTATAATACTGCCCCTATGTACAAGAATATAACTACTATAATACTGCCCCCTATGTAATAATAATAATAATCTTTATTTTTATATAGCGCTAACATATTCCGCAGCGCTTTACAATTTACACACATTATCATCGCTGTCCCTGTTGGGGCTCACAATCTAAATATGTACAAGAATATAACTACTATAATACTGCCCCTATGTACAAGAATATAACTACTATAATACTGCCCTTATGTACAAGACTATAACTACTATAATACTGCTCCTATGTACAAGAATATAACTAGTATAATACTGCCCCCTATGTACAAGAATATAACTACTATAATACTGCTCCTATGTACTAGAATATAACTAGTATAATACTGCCCCTATGTACAAGAATATAACTACTATAATACTGCCCTTATGTACAAGAATATAACTACTATAATACTGCCCCTATGTACAAGAATATAACTACTATAATACTGCTCCTATGTACAAGAATATAACTATTATAATACTGCCCCTATGTACAAGAATATAACTACTATAATACTGCCCCTATGTACAAGAATATAACTACTATAATACTGCCCCTATGTACAAGAATATAACTACTATAATACTGCCCCTATGTACAAGACTATAACTACTATAATACTGCTCCTATGTACAAGAATATAACTAGTATAATACTGCCCCCTATGTACAAGAATATAACTACTATAATACTGCTCCTATGTACAAGAATATAACTAGTATAATACTGCCCCTATGTACAAGAATATAACTACTATAATACTGCCCTTATGTACAAGAATATAACTACTATAATACTTCCCCTATGTACAAGAATATAACTACTATAATACTGCTCCTATGTACAAGAATATAACTATTATAATACTGCCCCTATGTACAAGAATATAACTACTATAATACTGCCCCTATGTACAAATATATAAGTAGTCCCTTAGCAGATGCTGACTGTCTTGATACCTGGACTCATGTCTTTATTTGCCGGCTGTAGGACACATAGGATTGATATTTGTAGATGGAGACCTTACCTGCCTGAAGAAGAAAAGGTTATTGAATAGCTCAACTATAATGCTACGGAATCACTAACATATAGCGCTGCTTAGAGCAGAATATTCCATATTTTGATACAAATAAGGCATTTTTGGGAATGAAAACATTTGACCGCAGTGTGCTCGGAGTGTGTAGACTGTCAGTTGTGCCAGTGATGGGGCAGTAATTACCGTCCACTTCATTGTCGAAAAGTAAGAAACGGCCAAATGGCATTTATTCGAGATTCAATCTCTGCTTGCTGACACTGAATGGGAATTCTTTTTGCCCATTTATTACTTTTCACAGCTGAGTGTTTGCTCCAACTGTGCGCCGTGATCTCAGCACATACAATGTTCTGTGAGCTCAGCACATAAAATGCTCTGTGAACTCAGCACATACAATGCTCTGTGAGCTCAGCACATACAATGCTCTGTGATCTCATCACATACAATGATCTGTGAGCTCAGCATATACAATGCTCTGTGAGCTCAGCACATACAATGCTCTGTGAGCTCAGCATATACAATGCTCTGTGAGCTCAGCACATACAATGCTCTGTGAGCTCAGTACATACAATGCTCTGTGAGCTCAGCACATACAATGCTCTGTGAGCTCAGCATATACAATGCTCTGTGAGCTCAGCACATGCAATGCTCTGTGAGCTCAGCACATATAATGCTCTGTGAGCTCAGCACATACATTGCTCTGTGAGCTCAGCACATACAATGCTCTGTGAGCTCAGCGCATACAATGCTCTGTGAGCTCAGCGCATACAATGTTCTGTGAGCTCAGCACATACAATGCTCTGTGAGCTCAGCATATACAATGCTCTGTGAGCTCAGCACATACAATGCTCTGTGAGCTCTGCACATACATGCTCTGTGAGCTCAGCACATACAATGCTCTGTAAGCTCAGCATATACAACGCTCTGTGAGCTCAGCACATACAATGCTCTGTGAGCTCTACACATGCAATTCTCTGTGAGCTCTACACATACAGTGCTCTGTGAGCTCTGCACATACAATGCTCTGTAAGCTCAGCATATACAATGCTCTGTGAGCTCAGTACATACAATGCTCTGTGAGCTCTGCACATGCAATGCTTTGTGAGCTCTGCACATACAATGCTCTGTAATCTCAGCATATACAATGCTCTGTGAGCTCAGCACATGCAATGCTCTGTGAGCTCAGCACATGCAATGCTCTGTGAGCTCTGCACATGCAATTCTCTGTGAGCTCTACACATACAGTGCTCTGTGAGCTCTGCACATACAATGCTCTGTAAGCTCAGCATATACAATGCTCTGTGAGCTCAGCATATACAATGCTCTGTGAGCTCAGCACATGCAATGCTCTGTGAGCTCTGCACATACAATGCTCTGTGAGCTCAGCAAATACAATGCTCTGTGAGCTCAGCATATACAATGCTGTTAGCTTAGCACATGCAATGCTCTGTAAGCTCAGTATATACAATGCTCTGTGAGCTCAGCACATACAATGCTCTGTGAGCTCAGCACATACAATGCTCTGTGAGCTCAGCACATACAATGCTCTGTGTGCTCAGCACATACAATGCTCTGTAAGCTCAGCATATACAATGCTCTGTGAGCTCAGCACATACAATGCTCTGTGAGCTCAGCACGTACAATGCTCTGTGAGCTCAGCACGTACAATGCTCTGTGAGCTCAGCATATACAATTCTCTGTGAGCTCAGCACATACAATGCTCTGTGAGCTCTGCACATGCAATGCTCTGTGAGATCAGCACATACAATGCTCTGTGAGCTCAGCACATACAATGCTCTATGAGCTCAGCACATACAATGCTCTGTGAGCTCAGCACATACAATGCTCTGTGAGCTCTGCACATACAATGCTCAGTGAGCTCAGCACATACAATGCTCTGTGAGCTCAGCACATACAATGCTCTGTGAGCTGAGCACATACAATGCTCTGTGAGCTCAGCACATACAATGCTCTGTAATCTCAGCACGTACAATGCTCTGTGAGCTCAGCACGTACAATTCTCTGTGAGCTCAGCACGTACAATGCTCTGTGAGCTCAGCACATACAATGCTCTGTGAGCTCAGCACATACAATGCTCTGTGAGCTCTGCACATACAATGCTCTGTGAGCTCTGCACATACAATGCTCTGTGAGCTCAGCACATACAATGCTCTGTAAGCTCAGCACATACAATGCTCTGTGAGCTCAGCACGTACAATGCTCTGTGAGCTCAGCACGTACAATGCTCTGTGATCTGAGCACGTACAATGCTCTGTGAGCTCAGCACGTACAATGCTCTGTAATCTCAGCATGTACAATGCTCTGTGAGCTCAGCACGTACAATTCTCTGTGAGCTCAGCACATACAATGCTCTGTGAGCTCTGCACATACAATGCTCTGTGAGTTCAGAACATACAATGCTCTATGAGCTCTGCACATACAATGCTCTGTGAGCTCAGCACATACAATGCTCTGTGAGCTCTGCACATACAATGCTCTGTGAGCTCAGCACATACAATGCTCTGTGAGCTCTGCACATACAATGCTCTGTGAGCTCAGCACATACAATGCTCTGTGAGCTCAGCACATACAATGCTCTGTGAGCTCAGCACATACAATGCTCTGTGAGCTCAGCACATGCAATGCTCTGTAAGCTCAGCACATACAATGCTTTGTGAGCTCAGCACATACAATGCTCTGTGAGCTCAGCACATACAATGCTCTGTGAGCTCTGCACATACAATGCTCTGTGAGCTCAGCACATACAATGCTCTGTGAGCTCTGCACATACAATGCTCTGTGAGCTCAGCACATACAATGCTCTGTGAGCTCAGCACATACAATGCTCTGTGAGCTCAGCACATATAATGCTCTGTGAGCTCTGCACATACACTGCTCTGTGAGCTCAGCACATACAATGCTCTGTGAGCTCAGCACATGCAATGCTCTGTAAGCTCAGCACATACAATGCTCTGTGAGCTCAGCACATACAATGCTCTGTGAGCTCAGCACATACAATGATCTGTGAGCTCAGCACATACAATGCTCTGTGAGCTCAGCACATACAATGCTCTGTGAGCTCTGCACATACACTGCTCTGTGAGCTCAGCACATACAATGCTCTGTGAGCTCAGCACATACAATGCTCTGTGAGCTCAGCACATACAATGCTCTGTGAGCTCAGCACATACAATGCTCTGTGAGCTCAGCACATACAATGCTCTGTGAGCTCTGCACATACAATGCTCTGTGAGCTCAGCACATACAATGCTCTGTGAGCTCAGCACATACAATGCTCTGTGAGCTCAGCACACCGGCAGCACAAATCTATTTCCTGTTCTGACAATGTTCTTACAATGTATCAGAAAACTTTAACGTAGAATGTAATTTCCTTTGAGAACATCCGTCCTGCGTTCAGGTGCATTGATGACGGGGCGTCTTCTGCGCCTTTAGGAGCTTTCAATAAGGCACATTAGCATCCGAGCCGAGACCGAAACATCTATTGACAGGCACGAAGTCTAGAATCTGGCAGGACGCTCGCAGACTAGGGCGGAATCCGCGCTCCGGGGCGTCTTGTCAACAATAATCATTGCCAAACTAGGCACAAATACTACGAAATAAAGGGGTGGGGGATGGGGGGCACGGACTGACCGCTGCCGGCTACACATCCCCGAACCCCCGGCATAATGGAGGATTATACACATCACGCCATTGATAGGAAGCGTGATGACGAAGGCCGGCATTCAGGTTGCCAATCCTATTATTTAATTATTATATTTAGTTTTCATTTCAAACACATCTGTTGGTCACTAATTTAACAATGCTCTAAATTAAAGTGAAAAATGACTACTTTATGTATATTTATATAATTTTATTTAGTTTTTATCCTTTTATTATTATTTACAGATTTTTATTACACTTTTTTTTTCTATTACCTTTTTTATACTTGATGTTTAAACATGTTTGCATCTTTGAAAATCTTTTTTTTATACAGATAAGAAAATTAAATTCAGCAGAAAAAAATTCAGATTTGCCGGAATCCAATTTTTTTTTTAGTTGGCACAAAAGAAGCAAAACCGTGCTCGGCCATGGCGGCCAGCATTTGTGCTCGGTTCACTTTAGTCACAGAAAGTGTAAGAAGCTTTCAAAACTAGAAGTGTTCAGAGTTTTTTTTTTTATCAGGTAACAAAATTCAATCTCATCAGTATCTGGTGATCGCCCATCGCCTCCATCATCATTATCTGGTGACGGCCTGTCGCCTCTGTCATTAGTATCTGGTGACCGCCCGTCACCTCCATCATCAGTATGTGATGATCGCCCCTCACCTCCATCATCAGTATCTGGTGATCGCCCGTCACCTCCATCATCAGTATCTGGTGACCGCTTCTCACCTCCATCATCAGCATCTGGTGACCGCCCGTCTCCTCCATCATCAGTATCTGGTGACCGCCCGCCTCCTCCATCATCAGTATCTGGTGACCGCTTCTCACCTCCATCATCAGCATCTGGTTACGCCCGCCTCCTCCATCATCAGTATCTGGTGACCGCTTCTCACCTTCATCATCAGTGTCTGGTGACCGCCCGTCACCTCCATCATCAGTATCTGGTGACCGCTTCTCACCTTCATCATCAGCATCTGGTGACGCCCGCCTCCTCCATCATCAGTATCTGGTGACCGCTTCTCACCTTCATCATCAGTATCTGGTGACCGCCCGTCACCTCCATCATCAGTATCTGGTGACCGCCCGTCGCCTCCATCATCAGTATCTGGTGACCGCCCGCCGCCTCCATCATCAGTATCTGGTGACCGCTCGTCGCCTCCATCATCAGTATCTGGTGACCACCCGTCGCCTCCATCATCAGTATCTGCTGACCGCTCGTCGCCTCCATCATCAGTATCTGGTTACCGCTCGTCGCCTCCATCATCAGTGTCTGGTGACCGCTTGTCGCCTCCATCATCAGTATCTGGTGACCGCCCGTCTCCTCCGTCATCAGTATCTGGTGACCCCCCGTCTCCTCCATCATCAGTATCTGGTGACCGCTCGTCGCCTCCATCATCAGTATCTGGTGACCGCCCGTCGCCTCCATCATCAGTATCTGGTGACCGCTCGTCGCCTCCATCATCAGTATCTGGTGACCGCTCGTCGCCTCCATCATCAGTATCTGGTGACCGCCCGTCTCCTCCGTCATCAGTATCTGGTGACCACCCGTCGCCTCCATCATCAGTATCTGCTGACCGCTCGCCGCCTCCATCATCAGTATCTGGTGACCGCTCGTCGCCTCCATCATCAGTATCTGGTGACCACCCGTCGCCTCCATCATCAGTATCTGCTGACCGCTCGTCGCCTCCATCATCAGTATCTGGTGACCGCCCGTCTCCTCCGTCATCAGTATCTGGTGACCCCCCGTCTCCTCCATCATCAGTATCTGGTGATCGTCCGTCGCCTCCATCATCAGTATCTGGTGACCGCCCGTCGCCTCCATCATCAGTATCTGGTGACCGCTCGTCGCCTCCATCATCAGTATCTGGTGACTGCCTGTCGCCTCTATCATCAGTATCTGGTGACCGCTCGTCACCTCCATCATCAGTATCTGGTGACCACCCGTCGCCTCTATCATCAGTATCTGCTGACCGCTCGTCGCCTCCATCATCAGTATCTGGTGATCGTCCGTCGCCTCCATCATCAGTATCTGGTGATCGTCCGTCGCCTCCATCATCAGTATCTGGTGACCACCCGTCGCCCCCATCATCAGTATCTGGTGATCGTCCGTCGCCTCCATCATCAGTATCTGGTGACCGCCCGTCGCCTCCATCATCAGTATCTGGTGACCGCTTGTCGCCTCCATCATCAGTATCTGGTGACTGCCTGTCGCCTCTATCATCAGTATCTGGTGACCGCTCGTCGCCTCCATCATCAGTATCTGGTGACCACCCGTCGCCTCCATCATCAGTATCTGGTGATCGTCCGTCGCCTCCATCATCAGTATCTGGTGACCGCTCGTCGCCTCCATCATCAGTATCTGGTGACCACCCGTCGCCTCTATCATCAGTATCTGATGACCACCCGTCTCCTCTATCATCAGTATCTGCTGACCGCTCGTCGCCTCCATCATCAGTATCTGGTGACCGCCCGTCGCCTCCATCATCAGTATCTGGTGACCGCCCGCCGCCTCCATCATCAGTATCTGGTGACCGCTCGTCGCCTCCATCATCAGTATCTGGTGACCACCCGTCGCCTCCATCATCAGTATCTGGTGACCGCTCGTCGCCTCCATCATCAGTATCTGGTGACCGCTTGTCGCCTCCATCATCAGTATCTGGTGACCGCCCGTCTCCTCCGTCATCAGTATCTGGTGTCCCCCCCGTCTCCTCCATCATCAGTATCTGGTGACCGCCCATCACCTCCATCATCAGTATCTGGTGACCGCCCGTCGCCTCCATCATCAGTATCTGGTGACCGCTCGTCGCCTCCATCATCAGTATCTGGTGACCGCTTGTCGCCTCCATCATCAGTATCTGGTGACCGCCCGTCTCCTCCGTCATCAGTATCTGGTGACCCCCCCGTCTCCTCCATCATCAGTATCTGGTGATCGTCCGTCGCCTCCATCGTCAGTATCTGGTGACCGCCCGTCGCCTCCATCATCAGTATCTGGTGACCGCTCGTCGCCTCCATCATCAGTATCTGGTGACTGCCTGTCGCCTCCATCATCAGTATCTGGTGACCGCTCGTCGCCTCCATCATCAGTATCTGGTGACTGCCCGTCTCCTCCATCATCAGTATCTGATGACCACCCGTCTCCTCCATCATCAGTATCTGCTGACCGCTCGTCGCCTCCATCATCAGTATCTGCTGACCGCTCGTCGCCTCCATCATCAGTATCTGGTGATCGTCCGTCGCCTCCATCATCAGTATCTGGTGACCACCCGTCGCCCCCATCATCAGTATCTGCTGACCGCTCGTCTCCTCCATCATCAGTATCTGATTGCGCCTCCACCACTTCTTCTCCTCACTTGTACACAGGTTATGGAGGATCTTGGCAGGAGGTTGCTCCAAACATCTTGGAGACCTGACCCCCCATCTTCTGTGTTTGAGTCTTGCACGGTCCTTTTGCCTCTTCAGTTGATCTCAGACAGATTGGATATCAAACTATTTTATTACTGAAACATTGACCACAGTGCTGACGGAAGCCTATAGCTCCATAAATTTTATATTAAAGGGGTGGTCCAAAAGTAACATCTATTTTAATCTTAAATGTCCTAAATATGTATTTATTGTCAAAATTTCCTCTCTTTTCCTCACTACTGTATCAAACTGCATTTTTTTTTAACTTTATTTCTATTTGATAACTCTTTGTTTTGGGAACCTCCAGTGCATGATGGGATACTCAAGTGAGTTGTCATCAGGGGGCAGTCCCGCAGCCTCTGCCCCCACCCTAAAAGGAAGTGTTCTCAGTAATGTAGTTGTCAATTCTGATGGATACTCAGCGGGATCTTGTCATTGTCAGTTATGCGCAGTGACAGTGCGCTCGCTCACTGGATCTGATGAGAAGTGACCAGCTGGAGATAAAGCGCACTGTCAGTGCACATTGTAAGGGGAAGGCCCAATGAGCAGAGACCAGTGTCGCAGGGCTGGTCTCTGCTTTTCCTGAAAATCCTGTAATCTCGTTACAATGCGTACTGACGGTGCGCTCTATTGTCAGCTTCTCATCCCCTGAAACTGACGTCGTCATTTTTCTAACCAAGAAAACCACGCACCAATTTCTACCCTTGGAACAAATTAGGCAGACTTGAGGAAATCTGCGCATTGAGCCCCTCTGGATATCCGCGGCGAAGCTAAACAAGGTTAGTCCATTTGTCGGATTTAGGATCCATGATGAGAAGACCGGACTAGTAGTGATGATGGAGCGCTCGGAGCGACCTTCCCTCTGATCGCGGCTATCGGAGGCCAGGAGCCATTTGTCTGTGGCTTTTATCCCCGTCCTGGGAATACAGGATGGAACTCACATTTTTATGATCTTTCTTGCTGCGTAAACAGATACTGTATTCACTCGACGTTTTATGAAATCCTATTCACAGGGTTCTTAGTCCAGATAATAACGTGGAGTAAAGTCATCCTTAAAGGGGTCATCCGGGAGAAGAAAAACATGTTTTCCTTAGAAAAACTGCTCCATATTGAATGTGTGTGCTAAAGCAACTCAGCCCGATGTGCTTCACTACAGCCGAGCCGCAGCACCAGACACCACCTGTAGACCGGTGCAGTGCATGGCTACTGTGCATTGGTTGTCATGCATTACTGCAATTCCACTAGAGTGGTCTGCCCTAGACCACCAGGGATGCTACCACTGCCCCTTACTAACTTACACCACCAGGGATGCCACCATTTACCCCTTACCAATCTAGACCATCGGGGATGCTACCATTTACCTCTTACCAATCTAGACCACCAGGGATGCTACAATTCACCCCTTACTAATCTAGACCACCAGGGATGCTACAATTCACCCCTTACTAATCTAGACCACCTCTACATCTCCTCAGACCACCAAGGATTTTGACATTGATGTCTTAGTTACACAAGAGCATCCTGGATGGTGGCATTTACTCTTCACCCCTTAGGCCGGAGTCACACATGCGAGAAACATGTCCGTGTCTCGCATGTGAACAGCAAGCTCTGGCACCGGCACTGTGGAGCGGAGAGTGCGGCTCCATGTGTTCCTATGCGGCCACACTCTCCGCTCTGGAGTGCCGGCGCCAGAGCTTGCTGTTCACATGCGAGACACGGACGTGTTTCTCGCATGTGTGACTCCGGCCTTACTGCCCCAGATCACCAGGGATGCTACTATTCACGGCTTATTTCCATATATTACCAGGAATGCTACCACTAACCCATGAGGGATTTTGACATGGACCCCTTCCATACATTAGATCACCAAGGATGGTGGCATTGACCTCGTAGCTACTGTAGACCACTACTGATTTCATTCACAGCTCTTCTAGAAAACAAGACTTTCCAAGAATAAAGTTATCAGTTGAAACCAATAGACCAAGACTTCACCACCTTTTTGTTTTGGCCAGTTTTGAGGACTCTGCGGTGATTTACAAAAGAACCTAAACTTCTACCATCCATGGGGTTAGCTCCAGGTTGGTTGACCATTGCCTTGATGGGTTACCCACCTTTGGGTTTCCAGAGAAGACCTTCTTTGAGTCATAGATTTCTTTGGCACATTTTCTATGGACGTTCTTGATAAACTTCTCCCTTCATCCCCATGTCATCCACTAGTTAAACCACATAGCAGACCGGATCCATAAAAGGTTTATGTTGCATGACGTATTGAATATGCATCTCCTATAAAATGGTTCAGCGGCCGAGAGGGCTACAATGATGATAAGATGAATGCTTTACAAGGTATATTTTCACTGGTATTTTTAATGAGCCCGAACTGTAGTGTAGAATGAAATGCTAATTGCCGGTTGCCAGAAAAAAGGTTACTTGTAAAAATATTCGTAGAATTTCTGCCATCATTACAATCGTTTATTGCTGCTGTACATCTCCGGAAGGTAAAAAAAATAAATAAATGGAAACCTGTCATTTATTCTTATTACAAACCAGATCCAAATATAGTAGCGTCTCTCGAAAAACTCGAGCCGACGTCTTCCAGGAAAAAGTTTCCGTGGTCTGCCGTACTGTTAGAATTCAATTTAGTTTCTGGTCCGTTCGGTTCTTGGCAGGGCGGCACTTGAAGCTGAGATAATGAGTATCAGAAAGGGATGCCAGACATGGAAGGAGGTAAAAGATAAGTATACCAGGACTGCTTCTTATGTAAGACGAAGAGGTGAAGAACTTTTTGATTTCGAGAATAGTTGGGCAGAAGAAGCCTGGTTCTTGCGTTGTAGACCAACCTAAGAGTTTAGAGAAACAAAAGAGCAGGTACGTAGGCTTGTAAGGTTAAGGATTGCATTAAAAAGGAAACCTATTTCAGGATATATCTGTAATCTTAAAGGGAACCTGTCACCCCCAAAATCAAAGGTGAGCTAAGCCCACCAGCATCAAGGGCTTATCTCCAGCATTAAGAATGCAGTAGATAAGCCCGCGATGTATCCTGAAAGATGAGAACAAGAGGTTAGATTATACTCACCCAGAGGCGGTCCTGCTGCAGTCCGATGGGTGTCGCGGTCCGGTCCACGGCCTCCCATCTTCTTACGATGATGTCCTCTTCTTGTCTTCACGATCCGGCGCAGGCGTACTTTGTCTGCCCTGTTGAGGGCAGAGAAAAGTACCGCAGTGCACAGGTGCCGGGCCTCTCTGACCTTTCCCAGCGCCTGCGCACTGCAGTACTTTGCTCTGCCCTCAACAGGACAGACAAAGAACGCCTGCACCGGAGCCGCGGCGTGAAGACCAGAAGAGGACGTCATCGTAAGAAGATGGGAGGCCCCGGACCGCGACGCCCATCGGACCAGAAACGGACCGGGTCGCCCCTGGGTGAGTATAATCTAACCTCTTTTTCTCATCTTTCAGGATACATCGGGGGCTTATCTACAGCATTACAGAATGTATTACAGAATGCCGTAGATAAGCCCCTGATGCTGGTGGGCTTAGCTCACCTTCGATTTTGGGGATGACAGGTTCCCTTTAAGGTACGGCTAGTTTTATTAGAGCTTCAGAACTTTGGGCGAAAGACTTTGGGTGGCACATGGCATCTCCGTTGCTTCCAGTGGAGCATTCCACTATTTTTTATCCTTTGTTGGAGACATACAAAAAAATCAGAAGTATATAGACGTACAGTAAGACCATTAGGTGCCGATTAAAACTCTGTACAACTTGGAGGTTGGAGGCACTTCTAGCCAATCAAGTGACAATATTGAAGGTCTAAAGGGTAAAGAGCACCCATAGTCATGATGAGGTATGATGCTTATTTCAAGCCAGATATTGCCGCCTTTTTCCTACAGGTCTTCACTGTTGGAGGTGGATCCTCTAAGCCCTAGGTGTGGGTGAGCACATGGACCCCGGGTGCTGATGTAGCCAGCAGGAAGACACGTGGGCGGCGAGAAGTTGGCACCCACAGGAATCTCAGGAGCAGCAGGATGGATGGAGTGGAACCCAGTGGAAATAAATGCAAGTTGAAAAACACAGAAAGCACAGGTAATGGAGCTAACCAAGCATGGGATACTAGAGTCTCAATCCCAAGACTTAGGAGTGTATCTAAATGGGCCATAAATAGGTCTAGGGAGATTACTCCATTTATCCACGCCGGGCAACCTGCAAAACCTAATGCGGAGCACAACAGAGGGCAGCGGACCCAGGGGAAGAAAACAGAGCACATGATACTCAGGACAGATGTGTAACATCCATAAGTGAAGGATGCAAAAATAATCATCCAGATATTTGTGATCCATTGTCAGAAGTGGTCTGCACTTGTCGGGACGGGAGCTATGGTAGGCGAGACACAGCACAGAATATTGAGGGTCAATTTGGGCCTCATGCATGTACGTATGCAGGATTCCTACGTCAGTGTATTACCTTATGCGAACTGAGCCACTATCAGTTTCGCTATTTTGTCAATAGCTCGTTGATCTTAGGTTAGCTGTCTGTCTTTTTGCCTTGACATATAGGTAATACTAAATATTAGTTTCTTAATTCCTTGCAGCTATCACATCGAATGCATGGGGCTGATATATAATTTGTGCAACTTGTGCAGCTGCACAGGGGCCCAAGAGGTAAGGGGGCCCATTTCTATCTCCAAAGCAGGTGCATAGCAAGGGCTCATATATTGTTCTTGCACAGGGGCCCTATTCTGTCTGGGTCTGCCAGTGATCGTATGATATTGGGCAGTCAAACAGAAGTGACTATTATAGTCTGTATAAAAGCTTTGGCAGGTAATGCAGCAGCCATTTTTCGGTAAATTTAGGATAGTGAGTGTACATCAGAGCTCTCAGCTCGGCAATACAGAAAGCCCTAAATCACCGGACATATTTCCAGTCAGTAATATGTTGTACAACTACAGCGCTAAATAAGAAGAGTGTAGTAGTCTGCAAAGAATACAGAGATTTTATTCATAGGGGGAGAGGTAAAAAAAAGGTGCCAGATTCAGTGTGATTAATCAGTGAAATTTAGTAGTTTGCATCTATCCTTATGCATTTCAATTACATCCTCACATTGTTTTTTTCGTTATTAATGCACTATAAATTTTACATTCGTACACATCACACAAATACAGTGCCCTGCTGCAGGTGGAGGCATTTTGGTCGTGTAACAATGGAGCATTTTTTTATTATGTCATTTTTGTGAAGGGAGTTGAATAGTGTTGAAAAAAAAAATAGAAAAACATGTCTGGGGTTTACCGCATCAGAGAGGGCATCAGAGAGGGGCCAGAAGACGGCAGCATCTGATTTCATGGACTCCTGCACTGATTAGAAGAACTTCACCATCATATTAAACAGTGTATGTTTCTGTTAGCAGTGAAGGGGTTAATCTATGTAGCTTGACTACTGCTGGAGTCTTCCAGTTTTTATAGTCTCAGCTGTTCAGTATTGGCCACTCCCCTCTCCTATGTATACTCACCTCTGGCAATCAGGATTGCCAGTGTTAGGTTAATTCTGCTCTTGTTCAGGAGCGTGGAGGAGCTTGTTATTTGAGGAGGCGCTTGGAGTGTTGTTTTAACCCCTTTACCCCCAAGGGTGGTTTGCACGTTAATGACCGGGCCAATTTTTACAATTCTGACCACTGTCCCTTTATGAGGTTATAACTCTGGAACGCTTCAATGGATCCTGGTGATTCTGACATTGTTTTCTCGTGACATATTGTACTTCATGACAATGGTAAAAATTCTTTGATAGTACCTGCGTTTATTTGTGAAAAAAACGGAAATTTGGCGAAAATTATGAAACTTTCGCAATTTTCCAACTTTGAATTTTTATGCAATTAAATCACAGAGATATGTCACACAAAATACTTAATAAGTAACATTTCCCACATGTCTGCTTTACATCAGCACAATTTTGGAACAAAAATTTTTTTTTGTTAGGGAGTTATAAGGGTTAAAAGTTGACCAGCAATTTCTCATTTTTACAACACCATTTTATTTTAGGGACCACATCTCATTTGAAGTCATTTTGAGGGGTCTATATGATAGAAAATAATGAAGTGTGACACCATTCTAAAAACTACACCCCTCAAGGTGCTCAAAACCATATTCAAGAAGTTTATTAACCCTTCTGGTGCTTCACAGGAATTTTTTGAATGTTTAAATAAAAATGGAACTATGGAACTAAATAAAAATGAACATTTAACTTTTTTTCACAAAAAATTTAATTCAGCTCCAATTTGTTTTATTTTACCAAGGGTAACAGGAGAAAATGGACCCCAAACATTGTTGTACAATTTGTCCTGAGTATGCCAATACCCCACATGTGGGGGTAAACCACTGTTTGGGCGCATGGCAGAGCTCGGAAGCGAAGGAGTGCCATTTGACTTTTCAATGCAAAATTGACTGGAATTGAGATGGGACGCCATGTTTTGTTTGGAGAGCCCCTGATGTGGCTAAACATTGAAACCCCCCACAAGTGACACCATTTTGGAAAGTAGACCCCCTAAGGAACTTATCTAGAGGTGTGGTGAGCACTTTGACCCACCAAGTGCTTCACAGAAGTTTATAATGTAGAACCGTAAAAATAAAAAATCATATTTTTTCACAAAAAATATCTTTTCGCCCCCAATTTTTTATTTTCCCAAGGGTAAAAGAAGAAATTGGACCCCAAAAGTTGTTGTACAATTTGTCCTGAGTACGCTGATAGCCCATATGTGGGGGTAAACCACTGTTTGGGCGGATGGGAGAGCTCGGAAGGGAAGGAGCGCCGTTTGACTTTTCAATGCAAAATTGACAGGAATTGAGATGGGACGCCATGTTACGTTTGAAGAGCCACTGATGTGCCTAAACATTGAAAACCCCCCACAAGTGACACCATTTTGGAAAGTAGACCCCCTAAGGAACTTATCTAGAGGTGTGGTGAGCACTTTGACCCACCAAGTGCTTCACAGAAGTTTATAATGTAGAACCGTAAAAATAAAAAATCATATTTTTTCACAAAAATTATCTTTTCGCCCCCAATTTTTTATTTTCCCAAGGGTAAGAGAAGAAATTGGACCCCAAAAGTTGTTGTACAATTTGTCCTGAGTACGCTGATACCCCATATGTGGGGGTAAACCACTGTTTGGGCGGATGGGAGAGCTCGGAAGGGAAGGAGCGCCGTTTGACTTTTCAAAGCAAAATTGACAGGAATTGAGATAGAACGCCATGTTGCGTTTGAAAAGCCACTGATGTGCCTAAACATTGAAACCCCCCACAAATGACACCATTTTGAAAAGTAGACCCCCTAAGGAACTTATCTAGAGGTGTGGTGAGCACTTTGACCCACCAAGTGCTTCACAGAAGTTTATAATGCAGAGCCGTAAAAATAAAACAAAATTTTTTTCCCACAAAAATTATTTTTTTAGCCCCCAGTTTTGTATTTTCCTGAGGGTAACAGGAGAAATTGGACCCCAAAATTTGTTGCCCAATTTGTCCTGAGTGCGATGATACACCATATGTGGGGGGAACCACTGTTTGGGCACATGGGAGGGCTCAGAAGGGAAGGAGTGCCATTTGAATGCAGACTTAGATGGAATGGTCTGCAGGTGTCACATTGCATTTGCAGAGCCCCTAATTTACCTAAACAGTAGAAACCTCCCACAAGTGACACCATTTTGGAAACTAGACCCCCTAAGGAACTCATCTAGATGTGTTGTGATAGCTTTGAACCCCCAAGTGTTTCACTACAGTTTGTAACGCAGAGCCGTGAAAATTAAAAAAAAAAATCTTTCCCCCCAAAATTATTTTTTAACCCCCAGTTTTGTATTTTCCCGAGGGTAAGAGGAGAAATTCGACCCCAAAAGTTGTTGTCCAATTTGTCCTGAGTACGCTGATACCCCGTATGTTGGGGGAAACCACCGTTTGAGCGCATGGCAGAGCTCGGAAGGGAAGGAGCGCCATTTGGAATGCAGACTTAGATGGAATGGTCTCCAGACGTCACATTGCGTTTGCAGAACCCCTAATGTACCTAAACAGTAGAAACCCCCCACAAGTGACCCCATATTGGAAACTAGACCCCCCAGGGAACTAATCTAGATGTGTTGTGAGAACTTTGAACCCCCAAGTGTTTCACTACAGTTTATAACGCAGAGCCGTAAAAATAAAAAATCTTTTTTTTTCCCACAAAAAATATGTTTTAGCCCCGAGTTTTGTATTTTCCCAAGGGTAACAGGAGAAATTGGACCCCAAAAGTTGTTGTCCTATTAGTCCTGAGTACGCTGATACCCCATATGTTGGGGTAAACCCCTGTTTGGGCACACGGGAGAGCTCGGAAGGGAAGAAGCACTGTTTTACTTTTTCAACGCAGAATTGGCTGGAATTGAGATCGGACGCCATGTCGCGTTTGGAGAGCCCCTGATGTGCCTAAACAGTGGAAACCCCCCCCAATTATAACTGAAACCCTAATCCAAACACACCCCTAACCCTAATCCCAACAGTAACCCTAACCACACCTCTAACCCTGACACATCCCTAACCCTAATCCCAACCCTATTCCCAACCGTAAATGTAATCTAAACCCTAACTGTAACTTTAGCCCCAACCCAAACTGTAGCCCTAGCCCTAACCCTAGCCCTAATCCTAACCCTAGCCCTAACCCTAGCCCTAACCCTAGCCCTAACCCTAGCCCTAACCCTAACCCTAGCCCTAACCCTAGCCCTAACCCTAGCCCTAACCCTAGCCCTAACCCTAACCCTAGCCCTAACCCTAGCCCTAACCCTAGCCCTAACTCTAACCCTAGCCCTAATGGGAAAATGGAAATAAATACATTTTTTTTATTTTTCCCTAACTAAGGGGGTGATGAAGGGGGGTTTGATTTACTTTTATAGCGGGTTTTTTAGCGGATTTTTATGATTGGCAGCCGTCACACACTGAAAGACGCTTTTTATTGCAAAAAATATTTTTTGCGTTACCACATTTTGAGAGCTATAATTTTTCTATATTTTGGTCCACAGAGTCATGTGAGGTCTTGTGTTTTGCGGGACGAGTTGACATTTTTATTGGTAACATTTTCGGGCACGTGACATTTTTTGATCGCTTTTTATTCCGATTTTTGTGAGGCAGAATGACCAAAAACCAGCTATCCATGAATTTCTTTTGGGGGAGGCGTTTATACCGTTCGGCGTTTGGTAAAATTGATAAAGCAGTTTTATTCTTCGGGTCAGTACGATTACAGCGACACCTCATTTATATCATTTTTTTATGTTTTGGCGCTTTTATACGATAAAAACTATTTTATAGAAAAAATAATTATTTTGGCATCGCTTTATTCTCAGGACTATAACTTTTTTATTTTTTTGCTGTTGATGCTGTATGGCAGCTCGTTTTTTGCGGGACAAGATGACGTTTTCAGCGGTACCATGGTTATTTATATCTGTCTTTTTGATCGCGTGTTATTCCACTTTTTGTTCGGCGGTATGATAATAAAGCGTTGTTTTTTGCCTTTTTTTTTTTTTTTTCTTTCGGTGTTCACTGAAGGGGTTAACTAGTGGGCCAGTTTTATAGGTCGGGCCGTTACGGACGCGGCGATACTAAATATGTGTACTTTTATTGTTTTGTTTTTTTTATTTAGATAAAGAAATGTATTTATGGGAATAATATTTTTTTTTTTTTCATTATTTTGGAATATTTTTTTTAATTTTTTTTTTACACATTTGAAAATTTTTTTTTTTACTTTTTTACTTTGTCCCAGGGGGGGACATCACAGATCAGTGATCTGACAGTTTGCACAGCACTCTGTCAGATCACTGATCTGACTTACAGCACTGCAGGCTTCACAGTGCAGGCTCAAATTTTTGGGAAAAATTAGTACTTGAATCTCAAAAGATTTGATCATCTCCAGTGATAACACATGGGCGCTACTACTTCTATCCAATCAAAGGACAACAATGAAGGCTCAAAAGGCTATGGAGAACTAATCTAATTTGGAGGTTGTGAAGATCTGTTTTACATCTATTGGAGTGATGTTTCTTCCTCGGGACACAAACAGAGTCACCTTTTGGTAACTTCTTTTCACTGAGCACCACGAGTACCGGATACAAAAGAATACTTAACTAGAAATTTACGATCCACTGTTGGGTTATAGCCACCATGTATTGAGTCTCAGCCATCACACAATTAGGGGTAACATGGACGTGCTACTGCAACTTCTATCCAAACAAGTGACAAGAACCCTGGAGGAGCAGTTGGATAAATCCACTCTACTACATCATTCACCTTACTAGGAAAGAAGGATGCTCATCATATCTAACGGGTCGCGTAACCCACTGACCAGTTTTTCTCAATGGACAAGTAGACCCTTAACGGAAGCATTTTGCTAATGAAAAACATTTATGTAGATTTGATATAATTGTCTGAAGTGGGAGGTCTTATGGCTGGAGCCCTTATTGGTTCTGAGAATAAGGGTGGTCTTACACCCAACAAAGACTTTTCCTCCAATATGGTCTACGTAGGGTACAGTAGATATGGAAAAGGTTCGTTGGGTTGTTTCCACATCTACTACACACTTCATTGAAACCCCATGTGAAACCCCATGTGTCCAAGAAAGAAACCCAACCCAAACTGGAGTCTCCCTTCTTCCTCCCCGTTTCTTGGGCCTAATATTACATGATTGTATTATGGCATAGACCCTCAATGATCTCAACAATGGGGGTGCCCAATGTTATCGGATAAGTAGCAGCACACGTATGGCCTTCCTTCGTTACAGTGAACTAGAGTCTTTTTTATTGAAATGAGTTCTTGGTACTCCATTATCGGAATTGGTCAAACCCTCCCACCCCATCGCCATCGGTCAGGCTTTTATAAGTCTATTGTGGGAAAGATCCTTGGCTTCAGCAGAAAATAGATGTTTGCACATTTTCACAGGTAGTTTCGAAATAGAAACAAGTTAAAAAGTCGAAATCGACGAGTAGAAACCGATGAAGGCGGCGGTGTCGGTGGCTCAGCGGAGACATTTTGGGGAGGTTTACTAATAATATATGCATAGTTAGAGCAGGTAATTAACAAACAAGGAGAGAGGGAAACATGTCAGTGATTATTCTAAATTTAGCAAAGCAAACCACAGAGGATAATGACTGTGACCTTCTCCGACGCCGGATGATGAAGAAAAGCAGAATTTCAAATTATGAAGTTTTTCTTTCTTGATTTTAATGTAATTTTTTTTTTCCCAGTATGGAATTATGTGAAAATTCATATTTCATGATCTGCTGTAGAAATGTAGCTATGAAGGCAAATGTCTTAAAGGGAACCCAAAAAATGGCAGGCGCATTTCTCCCTAAACGTCAATTTAACCCCTTCACCCCGGGCCATTTTCCATTTTCTCATTTTCATTTTTTCCTCCCCCCTACTTCCAAGAGCCATAACCTTTTATTTCTTCGTCAATATAGCTGTATGAGGGCTTGTGTTTTTTTGCGGGACGAGTTGTTCTTTAGAATGTCACCATTCATTTCACCTTATAGTTTACTGGAAAATGGGAAGAAAATTCCAAGTGCTGTGAAATTGCAAAAAAAAAAAAAAATGCAATTCCACAACTGTTGTTTGTTTGTTTTTTCATTTAACATGTTCACTATAAGGTAAAATCATAATAAATAATAATTCTCCAGGTCAGTATGAGTGCACAGATACCAAATATGCATAAGTGTTTTTTATATATGGGGGTGAAATAATTTGGAAATTTGTAAGAATTTTTTTTTTCTTTTTTCAGCACTTTCGGAGACCCGAAGCGTTTCCATTTTTCAGGATCTGTTTACATTTTTTTTGTAATTTTAGAATTTGATGGATTTAATTTTTATGGACACGATAAGACCAAAAACCTATTTTTATTTATTTTGGGGGAGGGGGGTATTTCTTCATTTTTTAAAAGTGATTTTACACTATTTTTTTAATTTGTTTTTTGCATATTTTTTAACTTTTTTTTAAATTAATTTTTACTTTACTTTTTAGTGCCCCTAGGGGTATTTTAAACGGTGATTTCTTGTATTATTCGATGCAATACTTGAGTATTGCAACCTATAGAACAATTACAAGCTGGACTTCATTGGTGCACCAAGATGACAGCGATATCCGTCTTCAGTCGGTCCTCTGGCTGCAATGGAGACCCATCGGCTGCCCGTGATCTTATGGCAGGGGCATGGTGATCTGTCTGGATCTGACTGAATCTTCAGATCGCCTCCGCTGGTGCCGAAATCCCCTTTGATAAGGGCCAGGGAGGGTTTCGGCACAAGCGCATTGCGCATTGACATCACAACATGCGCCATGACCTAGGGCGCACATGTGCCAAATGTCAAAGCCAAAAGTCCCGGTCAAGTGTGCGAGATCTGGGGATTTAAGGGTGAGCGGCAGTGATCTGAAGATGCAAGGGGAGCCATTAGAGGTGAGAATAATGTTTTTTACTTATTATTATATTTTTTACATATATTACACTATGAAATACCCCAGACTATAATAAAGGACATTAAATTTGTGGAGGCGAAGAATAGAGTTTTCAGGGGGTAAAACGCCCAAAACAGGAAAATTTTGAATTTTTCTTGAAGCGCTCATCTCTACTGGTGGTAACCCTTCGTTACAGCGCCACATGTGGCAGCGTTGGGTATTGCAGGTCTATATTGAGAATCCTATTTAATTTTACCAAGGAGTTGCCCAATTTATCTCTGCTACCTCTACACGTGCGCCAAACTATACTGCACAGATAGGGAAGACGAAAGTGCCGCGCAAGTGCCGCCTTCGAGACCTGACCCCCATTGTCTCCATTACAATAAACGATTGCGTCTTCTCTGTCTCAAACGGATTCCTCTTATTTGTAGTATTTATATGTTTCGATGCAGATTTCCCCCAGGGCCTGGGAGAACGGTAAATGCTTGCACACCCAGCCCAATTATCCCACTGGCCGCCCTTATGGAATACAACATGGCAAGTTTCAGCAAGTTAAAAGGTTTTTGTTTTTTTCTACTCTGACAATGGAGAAAATGATGATGTCTGCAAAGAGTTTTACTCTATGAAATGATCACCTTCGGGCACAATTTTATTCAGCCATTCATTACATTTATAAGGGAAACGTTCAAAGAGATTGTAAAATGCGCCATAATGTCCACGAGACCGCAATGTCAGAATCAAGAGAAGAAGAAAAAAAGCTTTACGAGGTGACACAGGAAGGTAAATTCTGCATTTATTACATTATACTACTGTTTATGACAATGCACCATGGTGGAGCTCGCTCAATGCAGACACTGAAGCAGCAGGGAATGACCGAGATTGGTCTAAGGCCATATCCACATCACGTCGCTGGATCCGTCTGAAGCCTTGAAAAATGGGACTCGGTTGTATCCGTCAATGGGGCCATTGACATCAAAGAAGCAGACGGAGTCATTTCATGCTCTTTCTGACCTTGTTTTGTGTCTGTGTCCACCTTTTTGACCACCTAAAAAAAGCGGACACCAATGAAAATGTGGTCAGACAGAGCAGAAAGTGACTCTGTCTCCGCTATGAACATCAATGGCCCCATTGGCAGATAAGCCCCAATCTTGTTTTTTAGGGTTTCAGATGAAAGCCCAGACGGAACAACTGACGTGCCGAAAATGTGATGTGAACCAGGACTAAAAAGAGGTAAGTTGCGAAAAAAAATATCCACCATCCTTTCACACAAAGCAGAAGTGTAATGCAACTGCGGAGCAGCTGTGCTCAGCCACCACCAGGGGGCGCTGTAATGGGAAAAAAGGGTAGCACTTACTGTGTAGCACTTTGCTGCAGAAGTGCAGGCCGCCACCAGGAGGTGGCAGAGGAGTCAGACAGGCCAATGTCAGCAACAAACAGGGAGATGAAGTACCAGAGGTCACAGCCAAGCACGAGGTCAGAGACGGGCCAAAAGTCAGAGCCAGATGGGAGCGTGGTATCCAAAACAGAAAGAGGAGTCAAGATACAAGCCAGAAAGTCAAAAGCCGGTCGGGGAACGCAGTACCAAAGACAGAAAAAACCGGAGTTCAGAGTCATACACTGTAGGGAAATCACCCAACGTACACAGAGTCAGGGACAGGAACAGGTCAGACACACACATGGGAAGTCAGAGGTAGAAAAATCATGAGGGTGTACGGATCAGCTGCTCCAGCCAAGGACCAGAACTATCACTGACAAAGGCTACCAAAAAATAGCACCGATAAATAGCCACCCAAGAACCAAAGAGAGGCAGGAAAAGTTAACCCCTCCTTGACCAGGCCGGGGAAAGAGAAGCAAAAAGCAAACCCCGACCTGGATCATGACAAGAAGATCACATGATAGCCTGTATAAAAGCCGAAGCAGGGAATGTAGCAGTTGGTTTGAGGTGAATCTTGAGGGTATGTGCACACATTGCAGATTTGACTGTGGAATTTTTCTGTGCAGATTCTGCATTTCTTGGCAGAAAACGCAGGTCAGACTCTGCACATTTTTTGTGCAGATTTTGTGAGGGTTTTTTTGCGGATTTGCTGCAGATTCTGTGCAGATTTCATGTGTTTTTTTTTTTTACCCCTGCGGATTTCTATTATGGAATGGGTTCAGAAACGCTGCAGATCCGCAAAAAGAATTGACATGGTCCTTTTTTGATAGTGCAAGGATGTCACACAACTTAGCATTAGAGCGATATGAAGAGGAAGCTTTAAAATACCAAATAAAAACAGAAGATAACATGATAGCCTGTATAAAAGCTGTAGCAGGGAATGCAGCAGCTAGTTTGGGGTTAATCTAGATAGTACAAGGATGTCACAGCCCACAAACTTAGCAATAGAGCGATATGAAGAGGAAGCTTTAAAATGCTGAATAAACTCTACAGATAGTGTGTGACAGCACAGCAATGATAAACAGTAACCATAGCCAGATATGTTCAGGTGACGTGCACATTAGTAAGGCTGTGAAGAGTTTGAGAAGTGGTCAGTACAGTCTTAGCAGACCTATGAGTGATTTAAAGGGTTTGTCGTACTTTCCATTCGATTTGCCGTGAAACAAAATTTTGATGGAAAAATTTGACGAATCTGGCGAATTTTGAATTTCAAAACATTTACTTATCGGTAATCACTGGTATAAAAATTAGGTTTCTGACATTGCACCATAGTAAAACACATTCAATACAGACACTGAAGCAGCAGAGAATGACTGAGAGTAAAAGCATTACCTAGTGATTTTTCAGGTGGGTTTTGGACCAAACCCGCCTGAAAAAAAATATTGCATGCTCATACCCTAAAAAAATTAATTAATTATAAATGGAGCTCTTGTTCTTTTTCATGATAATTTATGGCTAGATTTTTGACAATGCTTAAAAGTCAAACCAATGCAGTCACTGAAGCAGCAGGGAATGACTGAGATCTGAGGTCTATCTAAGAGGTTAATTCTGAATGCAGCTCTTCCTTTACGAAATATAATGCTATTGCATAACGCCTGGTATATAGAGGAGATGTATGACAATGCTTCACATGAAACTCACCCAATGCAGACACTGAAGCAGCAGGGTAGGACTGAGATATGAGGTCCATCTAAGAAGTTAATTCTGAATGCAGTTCTTCCTTTACATGGCCAATAGGACACGTAGGACTATATGTCTGACAATGCACCATGCATCTTTCCCATATTGGACAGTGAAGTAGCAGGATGTTACCTTACAGTGAAGAAAGTGAGAAGAGTGACAAACATATGAAGTAACTCGATATACAGTGGTAAATTTTGAGCACAGGATGTAGAAGCTTCATGTACAAGGACTACGTGGACAATGTGTCAACTCGCGATGCCCAATGTAGTTTCCGATGACATAACCTATGACCAGCGCATAGACGTTGGGTGATTACAGTTTGACTTTGGTCAGGTCAGCTTCTATCATGGAGGGAAGTATAAAATTTCCTACAAAATCTCCTCTCATAATAGGGTTAAAACAAATCTCTCCAAACCTTTATCCCACCCTTCCTTCTCCAAAATTAGTGAAGCCAAAGGTGTCTCATCCATGGTGCCGGAGAAGAGTGATGCCAACATTGATTGTTGTCCAAAATGTCATCTATGACCATCTACTGCCAATATAATCATAAAGGATTCATTATGCTTACGTTATTCCATATAAATGTTTAATTGATTAGTCATCGTAATTAGACTTTACCACCATTTATGACCTCCCATTGCGGCGTGCCCTTTAAATGCACTATTAAGAACTTCTCAAGAAGTTCCAACTCTCTATCTATAATCACCTGTTTTGAGCAAGAATATTTGATAAATGGACTTCAGTTGACCTAACACTTGGTTTTGCTGTTGCAATTCCCTTCAGATTGTCATCTGACCTTTCCAGAGCTTTAAGCTGTAGATGACTTTTCAGGCCACGGATAAATATTTGGACAGAAGAAGGAAGCAGTACAATTCTTAAAAGACAGATAAGTTTGATGAAATAAGTATCAGATCAGCAGAAGAAAAAAAAAAGATGTTAAGGGTGGGGGTGACGGAAGCGTTTGTAGGGCTTAGGATAGGCAACGTGCTTTATATCAGACAACGGCTGATCTTCAAGTCCCCGGTTGACATTAATATAAACATACAGATGATGAGAAGAAAGACAAGTTCATGTTGAGGCTACTGCTCTTCTGGATTTTTAGTAGTTCAGGTCAATCACACATCTTCGTTCTTCCTGTAAGGTATCTTCAACCAAATTCGGCATTTAAGAAGTGATATTTGACTTGGCACTTGGTAAACATCCATGCAGCGCAAACAACGACTTAGGCGATGCTCAATGGACCTTGAGGAGTCTAATTAACCTTAAGTTGTTCAAGAGGCTGACAAAAAGTTCAATATGTTTTCGAAAGGCAAGAGTTGACATTAAAGAGCAATTCTACTCAAAAGGTAGATAATCAACCTTATGTCTTAAAGAAAAACGCTATTCCTTTTATAACCATTACTGACAATTCTTTTTGAATAATTTCTCAATTACCTAGAAGAAAAATAGAGGATGGCATTGGAGGATCTACATGATCTGTAGAAGACCCTCATTGACTAGAACATCTGGAAAGTTTGTACCTTGCTGCAAAAAAAAACATATGATGGAACATGAGCCCTTTATAAGTGTCATTCTATTTTCCAAAAGGGGGTGGTAGGTGACCTAATGAAGGACTAAATCTGATGTCATCAGCAGGTTCTAACCACTGGACGTTTTCTTGACTTCACTCATTTAATTATTATCTACATTAGGTTCAGATGACTCTTAAAGAGAAGCTGCCCTTTCACACAAAACTTAAAAAAAAGGTTGCCGTCCTCATATCACATGGTAAAACTGCTTCTGGAGAACATACCAGTCTACAAGGAACTATCTTGATTTTCATGCCCTGAAACTTGTAATCATTTATTTCATTTTCCAACATGCCTTTCACCCTCTGTTACAGTTACATAAAAGACACATATACATCAAGTTCATTACTTGTCTACCCTGAACTGAAATCCCACATCTCTGTCACTTTTATATACAGTTTTAAAGATCAGAAAAGTAGGAGGAAACAAAATACCTGAGGCTACTTCCTGTAGAGAAACATAAAACTTGACTCCACTTCCTGTAGAGAGACAAAAAGCCTGATTCCACTTCCTGTAGAGACAAAAAACCTGGCGGCACTTCCTGTAGAGAGATAAAAAGCCTGACTCCACTTCCTGTAGAGACAAAAAACCTGACTCCACTTCCTGTAGAGAGACAAAAAGTCTGACTCCACTTCCTGTAGAGAGACAAAAAGTCTGACTCCACTTCCTGTAGAGAGATAAAAAGCCTGACTCCACTTCCTGTAGAGACAAAAAACCTGACTCCACTTCCTGTAGAGAGACAAAAAACCTGACTCCACTTCCTGTAGAGAGACAAAAAGTCTGACTCCACTTCCTGTAGAGAGACAAGAAACCTGACTCCACTTCCTGTAGAGAGACAAAAAGTCTGACTCCGCTTCCTGTAGAGACAAAAAACCTGACTGCACTTCCTGTAAAGACAAAAAGCCTGACTCTACTTCCTGTAGAGAGACAAAAAACCTAGCTGCACTTCATGTAGAGAGACAAAAAACCTGAGTCAATTTCCTGTAGAGACAAAAAACCTCCACTTCCTGTAGAGAGACACAAAAAGTCTCCACTTCCTGTAGAGAGACAACCACTTCCTGTAGAGAGACAACAACCTATGTCCAGTTCCTGTAGAGAAACAATGACTCACCTCCGGTAGAGAAAAAGTCCTACTTGACATTATGTTGTAATAAGTGAAAACAACTCAGACTTTGTAGAATCCTCCATGATGCCTCTGCAGCTAGTGGTGGATTACACTTGACAACAGGCAGGGGATATCAAGTTAGAAGTGAGTTACCTAGTCGTTATTTCCACAAATAGTCTCCTAGTGCCACTTGACCTAATGACCCTACCTATATTTGTAAGGAGATGGACATATTACTCGCATTTCCCCCTTGAAGAAAAAGATAATTGTTGAAATGTGTAATGTGAACCTTGATATATAATAGGAATTGTGACTTGTGTTAATGATGTTGATAATGTGTGTAGTTTGAGGACAGTGAGAGTTAATGTTTGGGGCTAGCCCAGAGTGGGGTGGGCTAAGCTGAAGGGAAAGTGACAATTTGCTTGCAGTGAGTCATATAAGGTCTGGAGCGCATAGAAAGGGGACCTAAGGTCCAATGTGAGCAGTGCTGCATTCTGCAGTGTCCCTAAGAAGCGGGATAGCGAGATCCAGAGCGGAAGTGACTGATAGACAGAATTATGTTCCAGAGACGGGTCTTGTGAGAGGACGCGCTTAGTCACAAGGCCAAAAGTTTCTACCTTTAAGAGATAAAAGATCTAAACAGGACTGAGTACACGAGATGAGTAGAATGCCCTGGAAGTGAGTCTCAGAGCATCAGTATTAGAGATGATAAGTACCAACCATACAGAAGAAGCAAGACGCGGAACCATGGGTTGAACTAAAGGACTTGCTAAGCAGGATGTAGTGACAAACAGTGGAAACAGAGGACAAGTAGAGACAAGTAGAGAGAGTGCAGAGGACAATAGGGAAAAGAAGAAAGTTAGCTGTGCGGAAAATGCTTTGAGTAGTGAACAAAACATTCATAAGACTGTGTACCCGATATCTCATGTATATATCTCCTACCAAGTTCCCACGTTCAGTAAAAAGTTTATTTTTGACTGATGGTCTCTCCCTCATTGAATTGTGAAACATCTGGTCCTGGTAACCAGCAACATCGGTTGCATGCGCCTGCGCGGTTGTAGTGCCCTCACTGCACAAGTCATCACACCCAGCAAGGACCCCACACTTCATGTAATGAAGTGACAGAAAAGTATATTGTCAGTAATTCATTAAAATAATTCTCTTAGGACTCATGAATCCATTAGACTTCATATCACTAAGTGTTATTGGACCCTCAGCAGTCTATGTTGCATTAATGTACTTCTGTATTTTCTGATTTTATATGACTTTATCGCACATACTATTGAATGCTGTACTATAGAGGTATTCTACCCTAAAAGCAATATAGGACAGAATACCACTGGGATATGGTGCCACGTGGAGGCATTATACCGTAGTGTCATGGTTGTGTCAGAGGCTGCAGACAGTCGCACTGTATCTGGATGCAGAAGGTCTCAGTGGTTGGCCTTGCAGACTAGTGGCCACCTCCCTGACCCTAATGGTGTCACCTGGATCTGGGTGTTTATAACTGAGTTGCGGGTGTTATTTTCTATTTGCACTTCCCTGATGAGGCTTGGAGCTACAGCAGTCGGCTAGCGTCCTCTTTGGAGTTTTAAGGACGATGGTGTTTCTCTCTGAGTCTACTCAAGCTAAGTGTTCCCCTTGTTTTGTGTATCCTAGCTGTCTTTAGTGTTAGTGGGGTTTGACCAGCATAACCCCTTCCTTCCCTAAGCAGAGCTTACCGCTAAGTTCCGACAGGGACTAGGTATACTGCTCGGCGATAGGTGCGGAACCTATTTAGGGTTTCTTAGGGCAGTGTGACATTAGATCTGCCTAAGGGTCTCTGCTCCCTGCTTCCCTAGTGTTGGGCCCCTCTTCCTCTTATCCCTTTGTGTATCACTTAGTCTGTCCTACACTGTGTGTGACACATAGCCCATGACATGCCTGCTGCTCCATAGTACTTTTGTGTTTCATGCACATGTCAAACAGATTATATAGCAATAGAGATGAGCGGACCCGTTCGAGTTCACCAGGTTCGGAAACCAGAACTTGATTCTGGATCCGAAGCCCATATTAGTTAATGGGAACTCAAATTTTGGTTCTGTAAAATGGCTGTAACATGCACAGACATGGCTAGGGGGTGAAAAACAAAGCAAAATTGGGGTAAAAGCAGGACAAGTGTCTTGCAAGCAAAAGTGTAAAGAAAAATTACTTTAAAAAAAGCTATAATAAAAATAATAATAATTAAAAAAATAATAATAATCTTGAACCAGGAGGCAGAGGTATAAGTAGAGAAGAGCCTTGTGTATGTATTTTACTGCACTTGTGTGTATGTATTTTACTGTACTTGTTAATAAATAAATATCTGAAAAAAACGACATGTGTCCCCCCTATTTTTAATCACCAGCCAAGGTAAAGCAGAATGCAGTGAGCTTGTCTTATTATACTGGGGAGGAAAACATATCCAGCTAAAGCAAAGCAGCTAGCTGGGGGTTGATATTATTAGGCTGGGAAGGTCCATGGATATTGGCCCCTTCCCAGCCTAATAAGACCAGCTATCAGCTGCCCCTGAAATGACACATCCGTTAGATTAAAAATAGGTGGGACATCATTTTTTAGGGTCCCCCCATTTTTATAACTAGCAAAGTAGACAGATGGGTGCTGATATTAATAGACTGGGAAAGTTAATGGATATTGGCCCCTTCCCAGCATAATAAGACCAGCTCACAGCTATTGCTTACCTTTGGCAGGTTATTAACAATACGGAGACCGCATGCCTTTTTTTTTTTAAATTATTTAATTTACCCTGCCTCTTGAGCAGAGCAGCCTCTCCACCCGTGATCCGGCGGTTATCACAGGTGATGCCAGCCAATCACAGGCTTCAGAAGGGCCAAAAGCTTAAAGCTTGTTGATTGGCTGTGCTGCAGCCTTTCAACAAGCTTTATTAAGCATCTGAACTCCAAACAATAACACAGACGTCTGAGAGAATTCCATGTTTGGGTTGAGCACCGGACAGCAGGTGTCCAGTACGAACCTCAAACTTTACATTTTGGGATCGCTCATCCCTATATGGCCGCAGTCCTGCTCAGCTCCGCACCATAAAGCCATGTAACAATCCTGGTGTATCCATAGAGTGCTACATCAGATGCCATGTGCCTGGAGCTACGGGCTTGCATTTTTAAGGACTTTAGTGCTACATTGACACAGTTATAATACATAACAGTCTCATTTGTGCCCTGGAGTCAAGAGGGGTCAAATGTCCATCTGCTACATTTGACAACACCAGTAAATAAAAAAAAATAAAAAAATAAAAATCGTAGGTGGACGTCCTGTTACCGATTTTGCAATAAATCAGGATGTACAAGTTAGGCCTCTGGCCATTGATCCACCTATATATATATATCAGTTATGATATACGTGAAGTGCAGGCTAATTATCCACACCCAGGATTTATGTGCAAAATCACAGCTCTGACTGATCCCCATGTTCTGTTATAACCTCGTAAATAATATCTCCTTTATTTTATTACGTGGAGATTATGGAAAAATAATTTCTCCGTCCAACTGTTAGAAGGGCTTCTAATTGGAACTTAAGGTAATTACCTGGCCTGTTCGTTAAATAGCACTTTAGGTCACCCACATAGGTAATAACAACCACACAAGCGTTACTGGCAACTCACAGCAGCAATGTGTAGCCTTCACTTCGCAGGTATTAGCTGCGTTATAACATCTCGTACTAATCATCACGTATCCACACAAACAAAAGAAAAAAAAACATACTGTCTGATCATACGGTATACTGCTATAATAATGTACTGTACATAGGGGCAGTATTATAGTAGTTATATTCTTGTACATAGGGGCAGTATTATAGTAGTGATATTCTTGTACATAGGGGGCAGTATTATAGTAGTTATATTCCTATACATAGGGGCAGTATTATAGTAGTTATATTCTTGTACATAGGGGGCAGTATTATAGTAGTTATATTCTTGTACATAGGGGCAGTATTATAGTAGTTATATTCTTGTACATAGGAGCAGTATTATAGTAGTTATATTCCTGTACATATGAGCAGTATTATAGTAGTTATATTCTTGTACATAGGGGACAGTATTATAGTAGTTATATTCTTGTACATAGGAGCAGTATTACAGTAGTTATATTCTTGTACATAGGGGCAGTATTATAGTAGTTATATTCTTGTACATAGGGGCAGTATTATAGTAGTTATATTCCTATACATAGGAGCAGTATTATAGTAGTTATATTCTTGTACATAGGGGCAGTATTATAGTAGTTATATTCTTGTACATAGGAGCAGTATTATAGTAGTTATATTCTTGTACATAGGGGCAGTATTATAGTAGTTATATTCTTGTACATAGGAGCAGTATTATAGTAGTTATATTCTTGTACATAGGGGCAGTATTATAGTAGTTATATTCTTGTACATAGGGGCAGTATTATAGTAGTTATATTCTTGTACATAGGAGCAGTATTATAGTAGTTATATTCTTGTACATAGGAGCACTATTATAGTAGTTATATTCTTGTACATAGGAGCAGTATTATAGTAGTTATATTCTTGTACATAGGGGCAGTATTATAGTAGTTATATTCTTGTACATAGGGGCACTATTATAGTAGTTATATTCTTATACATAGGGGTAGTATTATAGTAGTTATATTCTTGAACATAGGAGCAGTATTATAGTTGTTATATTCTTGTACATAGGAGCAGTATTATAGTAGTTATATACTTGAACATAGGAGCAGTATTATAGTAGTTATATTCTTGTACATAGGAGCAGTATTATAGTAGTTATATTCTTGTACATAGGAGCAGTATTATAGTAGTTATATTCTTGTACATAGGGGCAGTATTATAGTAGTTATATTCTTGTACATAGGAGCAGTATTATAGTAGTTATATTCTTGTACATAGGAGCAGTATTATAGTAGTTATATTCTTGTACATAGGGGCAGTATTATAGTAGTTATATTCTTGTACATAGGGGCAGTATTATACAGTAGTTATATTCTTGTACATAGGGGCAGTATTATAGTAGTTATATTCTTGTACATAGGAGCAGTATTATAGTAGTTATATTCTTGTACATAGGAGCAGTATTATAGTAGTTATATTCTTATACATAGGAGCAGTATTATAGTAGCTATATTCTTGTACATAGGGGCAGTATTATAGTAGCTATATTCTTGTACATAGGGGCAGTATTATAGCAGTTATATTCTTATACATAGGGGTAGTATTATAGTAGTTATATTCTTGAACATAGGAGCAGTATTATAGTTGTTCTATTCTTGTACATAGGAGCAGTATTATAGTAGTTATATTCTTGTACATAGGGGCAGTATTATAGTAGCTATATTCTTGTACATAGGATTAGTATTATAGTAGTTATATTCTTGTACATAGGGGCAGTATTATAGTAGTTATATTCTTGTACATAGGAGCAGTATTATAGTAGTTATATTCTTGTACATAGGGGCAGTATTATAGTAGCTATATTCTTGTACATAGGGGCAGTATTATAGCAGTTATATTCTTGTACATAGGGGCAGTATTATAGTAGTTATATACTTGAACATAGGAGCAGTATTATAGTAGTTATATTCTTGTACATAGGAGCAGTATTATAGTAGTTATATTCTTGTACATAGGGGGCAGTATTATAGTAGCTATATTCTTGTACATAGGGGCAGTATTATAGCAGTTATATTCTTGTACATAGGGGGCAGTATTATAGTAGTTATATTCTTGTACATAGGGGGCAGTATTATAGTAGCTATATTCTTGTACATAGGGGCAGTATTATAGTAGTTATATTCTTGTACATAGGGGCAGTATTATACAGTAGTTATATTCTTGTACATAGGGGGCAGTATTATAGTAGTTATATTCTTGTACATAGGGAGCAGTATTATAGTAGTTATATTCTTGTACATAGGGGGCAGTATTATAGTAGTTATATTCTTGTACATAGGAGCAGTATTATAGTAGTTATATTCTTGTACATAGGGGGCAGTATTATAGTAGCTATATTCTTGTACATAGGGGCAGTATTATAGCAGTTATATTCTTGTACATAGGGGGCAGTATTATAGTAGTTATATTCTTGTATATAGGGAGCAGTATTATAGTAGTTATATTCTTGTACATAGGGAGCAGTATTATAGTAGTTATATTCTTGTACATAGGGGCAGTATTATAGTAGTTATATTCTTGTACATAGGAGCAGTATTATAGTAGTTATATTCTTGTACATAGGAGCAGTATTATAGTAGTTATATTCTTGTACATAGGGGGCAGTATTATAGTAGCTATATTCTTGTACATAGGGGCAGTATTATAGCAGTTATATTCTTGTACATAGGAGCAGTATTATAGTAGTTATATTCTTGTACATAGGGGCAGTATTATAGCAGTTATATTCTTGTACATAGGGGGCAGTATTATAGTAGTTATATTCTTGTACATAGGGACAGTATTATAGTAGTTATATTCTTGTACATAGGGGCAGTATTATAGTAGTATTATTCTTGTACATGGGGCAGTATTATTGTAGTTATATTCTTGTAACATTGTAAGCAGTATTTTTATAATTATATCTTAGGTGTTAGAAAGCAGTATGGCGTCACATATGCTCCTTTGGTTTGCCATATTTTACTATCTAGGGAAGAATAAATTAATGTGAGATCAGAACAGGTCTAGGACAGTACATTCACAGCTATATTACATCTAAGTCTGGACCTAAACATAGTAAATGGTGTCATGAAATTTAGATATAAATATGATTCACATGCAGCACAATATGTCCTATACCTAGCGCCCATCCATGGTAAATACATGCAGGATTACCACCCAGTCATGAACGGAATCAAATTAGAGAATTTTGTAGAAAAATCCCCGTCATCTGGTTTCCCAGACTGACAAAAGCCACCAAGCATTGATTTGCTTCCAACCTGTCAATCGTAGATAAAAGTCCGATATTATCATACTGAATGTCACATTTATTATGCCGTCCTGGCTTTATCAGACGTTACAGCTTCCTGTCTATGTGGGACAAGAATTTACATTTCTCTTTGTAATATCTCGCTGTGAAGACCGAGCTAAACATTCTCTGAAATGTTACCGAACCCGGAGTGGAACTGGGAAGAATTATGGGACCTTTTAAATCTTTCTTAAACTACGAGAAAAGTTTGGAGCATAAATTGATGACGACGAGCTTTCCAAGGCGCCGGGTTCTCTGGCTGTCATTTCTTTTTCTACTGTTTGTTCCTTAGTTCTCTGGAAGGTAAAGGGGTTGTTTGGGTTAAGATTTTTTTTTTTACTATATTTCAAAAACAGCACCACACCTGGCCATCAGTGGTACTGCGGCTCAGCACTATTGAAGTCAATGGGACTAAGCTGAAATTCTACACGCAGCTTGGACCGGTTGGTGCTGAAGTATCCAATCTCCAGGTGTGAGCACAATACAGCAACCATGGTGCTTATGTAAATGGGCATATAATTGCTCCTGAGAAAATAATGGCCTCTCTATTGTGATGATCAGTGAGTGTCTAGGTGTCTATTTCTGGATCCCTTTAAAGGGATTCTATCTGGTTTTTGCAATGTAATCTGACAGCAGCAATATGTAGGAGTAGAGAGACCCTGATTCCAGCGATGTATCACTTAGCTTCCTGGGTGTAGCAGTTGTGATACAATCACAGTTTTCTCTGCTGCAGATGTAGCAAAGCTCTGAATGCTGAGCTGTGTATAACCCCGCCCACACCACTGATTGGCTGTTTTCTGTATACATTGTGTAGTGGGGCGTGGTTGGACTAAGAAGCACCTGACACCTAGTCCTGTAGTGATAGTTTCCAGCTGATAAAACACTGATTGTATTGAAACAGCAAAAGATAGCCCAGTAAGTGACACAATGCCAGAATCAGGGTCGTTGCCCCTACCTCATGCTGCTCTCAGATAACATAACAAAAACCCATTGACAAATTCCCTTTAAAGGGGTTCAACTAAACATCTCCATGGTTGTACCAGATAACCCGCTTCAATTGGTTGATCACCATGTGTGTATATATATATATCACTGCTCAAAAAAATAAAGGGAACACTAAAATCCCACATCCTAGATATTTCTGGATGAAATATTCCAGTTGCAAATTTTTATTAATTGCAGAGTGGAATGTGTTCATAACAATAAAACATAACAATTATCAATGTAAATCAAGTCTGGATTTGGAATGATGCTCAAAATCAAAGTGGAAAATCAAATTACAAGCTGATCCAACTTCAGTGGAAATGCCTCATGACAAGGAAATGATGCTCAGTATTGTGTGTGGCCTCCACGTGCCTGTATGACCTCCCTACAAGGCCTGGGCATGCTCCTGATGAGGCGGCAGATCGTCTCCTGAGGGATCTCCTCCCAGACCTGGACTAAAGCATTTGCCAACTCCTGGACAGTCTGTGGTGCAACGTAATGTTGGTGGATGGAGCGAGACATGATGTCCCAGATGTGCTCAATCGGATTCAGGTCTGGGGAACGGGCGGGCCAGTCCATAGCCTCAATGCCTTCATCTTGCAGGAACTGCTGACACACTCCAGCCACATGAGGTCTGGCATTATCCTGCATTAGGAGGAACCCAGGGCCAACCGCACCAGCATATGGTCTCACAAGGGGTGTGAGGATCTCATCTCGGTACCTAATGGCAGTCAGGCTCCCTCTGGCGAGCACATGGAGGGCTGTGCAGCCCTCCAAAGAAATGCCACCCCACACCATTACTGACCCACTGCCCAACCAGTCATGCTGAAGGATGTTGCAGGCAGCAGATCGCTCTCCACGGCGTCTCCACATGTGCTCTTCTAACATTGAAAATTTCTTAACGAAGTTTTACTGCAAAATAGGAAGAAATCAGAATCGTTCTTATTGACACAAGTACAGACACATCCGCACCTTTATTCTCCGCAGCCATCAAGGCAATATTTTTGGGAAGAACTCTTCGCTATCACTCACTTGACAATTTTTTTTTTTTTGCTTTTCTCTTCTTGCAAAATTACTTTATTAAGCTCCAAACCAAAATGCTCCTTCTACAACTGTCCAAATCGATACTCCATTTTCTTCAGTTTCAGGCAAATAATCTGTGGGGAGAATGACAGATTTGTGTTACGTCTCATTGTGGATTTTCTATTTGGGAAAATTAGTCTCCAAAAAACTCTTTCTGAGACATGTGGATGTGGATCTTCTGTGCTGTAAATTAGCCATTAAGAAACGTGAAGCAATTATGTTGTTGATGTGGATATAACAATGTGCTGTTTGTACAGAAAATGAGCCTTGATGCATACAAGCAATATGAGAACTTGTAATGTCCATGGTCTTTACAAAAAATACGGAAAAAAACACTAGCTGTTTGGTGGGCTGCATTGTAGGCTAGATACAAGGGGTTATTGGCCTACAGCTTTTATGGATCTGCACCTATCATTCCCCAACACGTGACACTTCTTGCTTGACCATTCTATGGTACTATGGAATTGGGTGGTTTACCAGTGTAGAATGTTTGCATGTGGAATCCAACCTGAGAAACCGCAGCATTAAAAACGGCGTTGGTAAGTTGGACTATGACACAGAGGCCTAAAAACATGTTCCAACATGTTCCAAAATGTTTTAGACTTCTTCAGGATAACCCAGGTCTGACACAATAATGAACCCTGAAAGTCAAACAAATGCTACTTTACTTGAATCTTAATTTGGGGGTAATCACTTGTCTCTAAAGTAGTATCTTTCAACAATACAAGGATACATATACACTACTCAAAGTAATGGCATAAAAGTACCACCAAGTACTCACTACTCAAGGCAATGACATCAAAGTTCCTACATGTACTCTCTACTCATGCCAAGACCATCAAAGTACCACCAAGTATCCAATACTCAAGTCATTGACATCCAACTTCCTCCAAACACCCAATACTAAAGTCAATGACATCACAGTGCAACCAAGTTTTCAATGCTCAAGACAATTACATTTAAGTTCCTACATATACCCTGTAGTCAATGCAGCATTAAAGTACCACCAAGTATCCAATACTCAAGTCACTGACATCCAACTTCCTCCTAGTACCCAATATTGCAGTCAAAGTATCACGATATACCCACTACTTAGGCCAATGACATCAAAGTACCGCCAAATACTCAATGCTCAAGTCTGTGGCATCAATGTACTGCAAAACACCCATTACTGAAGCCAATGAGATTAAAGTTCCTTCAAGTACCCAATACTTAAGCCAATGAGATTAAAGTTCATCCAAGTACCCAATACTCAAGTTAATGAAATTAAAGTTCCTCCAAGTACTCAATACTCAAGCCAATGAGATTAAAGTTCTTCCAATTACCCAATACTCAAGCCAATTAAATTAAAGTTCCTCCAAGTGCTCAATACTCAAGCCAATGAGATTAAAGTTCCTCCAAGTACCCAATACTCAAGCCAATGAGATTAAAGTTCCCCCAAGTACCCAATACTCAAGCCATTGAGATTATAGTTCCTCCAAGTACCCAATCCTCAAGCCAATGAAATTAAAGTTCCTCCAAGTACCCAATACTCAAGCCAATGAGATTAAAGTTCCCCCAAGTACCTAATACTCAAGCCAATGAGATTAAAGTTCCTTCAAGTACCCAATACTCAAGCCAATGAGATTAAAGTTCCCCCACGTACCCAATACTCAAGTCAATGGCATCAAAGTCCTGCCAAGTAGCCATAAGTCAAGCCAATAACAACAATAAGTGCCCACTATTCAAGCCCTTCACTTGAAAGTATCACTGTACACCATCTACAAAAGTCAATTACTTCATAATATCACTATGTACACAAGCGAACAACTTCAAAATACCACCAACTACTCTCTACTTGAGCCAATGCCATAAAAATACACCAAAATATTCACTACTCAAGCCAATGATATCAGCATAACGCCAATTACCTTCTAATCAAGTCAATGACTTCAATGTATTGCTATGTAACCCCTACTCAAGCCAATGACATCAAAGTACCACCAAGTTCCCTCTACTCAACCCAATCGCCTCAAATACTGCCAATATGATAATATTAGAATATATTAATAACATTATAACAGAAAGAAGAGCTTTCATTTTCGAACATGTAGGTCATTCGATCATGGCAGGAGCAATAGAAGCTGAGAATTTCTGGAAAGAAGGTCCAAGTACCTATAGTGCTGCCAGAAGTCTGATAAGTAGGAGCTGTCCATATTGCATGGTGAGTTACAGAGCATAAAAAAAAACTGGAACAAATATTTAACCTCTATATACCAGTTCTTTTAAAAAATGTTACAGACGTTTCTCTTTGTGTTTCCGAAGAAGCCTAAGTGCTTGGTGTTCCTTCTCCCACTGACAGCCTAAAATACATATGGAAAAACCACCACAGATCTAGAGTTAAAAATAAAATGTAGGTTAAACAGTGAAAAGGCCGGAACCCATAAACGCTGGCCCTCAGCAGCGCGGATAAAGCGGGTCGATGGCAGATGGTGATCCGTCAATCACTACACGCTCGCTAAGTGGCGCATTGAACATTGAGGCCTATCCTCTCTGTTGACATCACACACAAAAAATCATCAAAAAGAAAAATTCTTAAATGTATCAGGCGAAGCTTTGGTGTCGAAGATTCTATGTGACACAAACAAAAAAAAAAAAAAAGATTTGTTCATCAGATCCCAACGAGCAGATACATCCTGCTAAGGCAAATTATGGTACCCGCTGATCCATGCGACGAGACAAAGTCACCTGGAACATATTCTATAGCCGGCTTTAAAACATGAAAGGCTTTTGCGACTCTCGGTGGGTCACTCTAAAGCAGGCATTGATCTGTCGTGTCGATCCGCTGCAGCCGTTACCCAGGGTGTGTTCTGTAAACCCTTTTAAGGATTACGTCCTTTGCTAAAAATAAAATAAAGGTACCAGGTGTTTTAGGCTGATGACAGATTGTTTGAGTTAGTGAATTTGGAATTTTGTTGTATTTGCTAGATTCTTAATAATTTAAAAAAAATAATATTTATTTTAACAGAAATTTTTTAATAATAAATAATACAAAATTCGAATAATTTTTCGTTCTGCTTTTTTAACCCCTTAAAGGCAATAACCCATACATGGCTGCGATTGTGGGGATGCCCATGTATGGGGAGGGCTCAGGAGCTGAGATCTCTCCACAAGAGTTACATAGCCAACATCTGTGTCTAACAGCAGTGGCCAGAGCTGAACTCCGATCGCTGCTGTTAACCATTTACATGCCCCTGTCTGCAGTCTTTAAACTTGCTTTACTTGCACAGTTGCAAGTACTCACGCGATCTGGCAGTCAGTGGCCCGTGGAAGACCTCTTACACTGCCATCTTGGTATTCCTGTGAAGCTCAGGCACAGACTGGGCTTCATTGTAGACCGCAGTTTTCCCTTTATACTTCAATATCATCATGATATTTAATCACAAGTTTGAGCCTCCAAAGGGAAGAAAAAAGTTTAAAAAAAGTTTTAAAAACTAGAATAAAAAAAAAAAATATATAAATATTTGAATCACCTCTTAATTAAACACTATGGTAAATCCAAAAACAGCAAATGTATATCAAATTGGCATAATTTAGGAAACAAAATAAACTTTACAGTTATCAGAAAATGTTGACATAAGCCAAACTTTATATTTTGCAAACTTGAGTTTTGTTTTTGTTTTTTTAAATCCATGCAATTTTTCTTTTGCCGTACTCGCTATTCCCACTTTAATTTTTTTTCTCGTTTTTTAGCGCATTATATAGTAAAATAAATGGTGTAATTCATGACTAACTAGGCGACTTGATATCAAGACGTCAGAGGACAACACACATCATGACTATGTGAGGTTTAGTCTAGTCCCAAGTGAAGTAAAATGAGTACATCCCCCCAAAAAATCCAAATTCTATTTAGCAAGAATTCATTCACAGATAAGTCTATTCATTACACAGGAGTTTAGCAGACAGGTGACTTTAAAAGGCCGCTGCTGTTATGATGCGGTGGTCTAGGAGCAACATGGAACGAGCTCTGAAGGAAGTGGTAACTGTACTGACCGCAGTCCCTAAGCTCAACACAACACTAGAAGTAGCCGTGGAATGCTCCTAACTCTCCCTAGGCATCTCGTCACAGCCTAAGAGCTAACTACCCCTAAAGATAGAAACAGGAAAACTATCTTGCCTCAGAGAAAATCCCCAAAGGATAGATTAGCCCCCCACAAATAATGACTGTGAGTGGAGAGGGAAAAGACATACACAGAATGAAACCAGGATGAGCACAGGAGGCCAGTCTAACTTGAAAGAAAGGACAGGATGGAATACTGTGCGGTCAGTATAAAACACTACAAAAATCCACGCAGAGTTTACTAAAAATCTCCACACCTGACTAAAGGTGTGGAGGGTAAATCTGCTTCCCAGAGCTTCCAGCAAGACAGAATTAATTCACACTGATAAGCTGGACAAACATAGAAAGCACTGAACGGATAAGTCCACAATCTGCGAACAGAACAGAGCAAGTAAGAACTTAGCTTTGCTGAACTGGTCAGGAAAACAGGGAAATCCAAAGAGATGTGAATCCAACCAGAAACCATTTACAAGTGGCACTAGCTGAAGGAACAGCCAGACCTAAATAGCCGAGCAGAAGAGAAGATAAGTGGAGGCAGCTGATGACAGCTAACTCCAAGGAGCAGCCATACCACTTGAAACCACAAGAGGGAGCCCAAGAGCAGAACTCACAAAAGTGCCACTTACAACCACCGGAGGGAGCCCAAGAGCGGAATTCACAACACGCTGCTTAACAAAGAAAACTTCATCACATTTTATGATGTCTGCAATGGCACCGTATGGAAGAGAAATGTCACACAACCTAATTTTTTATCCAAAAAAGTGAAGGCTACAAGAAGATTGGAAAAGCTTTACTTATCAGCCAGATACTGGAGCAAAAGTGATACAAACATTTAACCTAGATGGAACTGCAGCCATCTCACAGAGAGGTCCAGGATGACCACAGAAGTTACCACTTAAACAGTAGCGTTGTCATGGGATTACCGGGACAGAGAGAAGCTAGAAGATTGCAGCGTCTGATTTCTCCTACTCCTGCACTGATTAGAAGCACTCCACCTTCATATTAAACGGTGCAGGCTTCTTTTAGCAGTGCAGGGGTTATTCTGCTAAGTTGAGAGCTCCTGGAAGCTTTCCTGCATTAAGGCTCTCAGCTGTGCACTGTTAGCCACTCCCATCTCCTATATAATCTGGGTCCTAGCAAGCACTCATTGTCATAGTTAGTTCATGCTGCATGGCAGGAAGTTGTTGGCGGTTGTTATTTGAGAAGGCGTTTGGTGGATTTATCTGTGACTGTTCCTAGGTTTTGGGTGTGTGATAATTCCCTTTCTTTCCTACTTTGGTTTAACCCCATCCTCCACTCCCTGCTGCATTTTTCTGTTGTTTGTGTGAGTATATTTGTATGATTGGTATTTTTTGTTACCCCTGTTCATATTACCTTGTTAGTCTAGTTGGTGTATTACGGTACACCACCACTCCCCTCTTGCCTGAGTGGGGAAGGGTGCATTCAGGAGCTAATGCAAGATACGGGGCCTCGGCATCTTCACCATCAGAAGTAATCCAGGGAACAGGGCGAGATAGGGTGCCCCTAGCGTTAGGGACAGGGAAGGAGCCCCTGCTCCCAGGACATCCGACAACAGATCTGTGACAAGTGTCTATTGATGAGAAGAGTTGAAGAAAATCAACATGCAAGTTCACTGCAGTTATCTAAACAAGAAGAAAGCCAAAGTGGGGTGAGCATTTCCTATGACACAATACGCCATATACTGCAGAGGAGCGACATGCATGGGTGTCATATAGGAAGGATGTCTCTCCTAAAGTCTATGCTTAAAAAAGCCTCCTACAATTTGCCAGGGACCATGCTGAAAAATATGAAGACTACTGGGACTCTGGAGTGATGTTTTTTGAACTGAAGGCTGCAAACTGTATGGCGTTGTAAAGGTGAGGAGCACAAAGAAAAATGCATGCCTACAGTAAGACATGGTGGTGACCATGGGGTTGTATGATGGCTGCTGGTGTCAGGAGCTACCTGTCATTGATTGTATCATGAAAACACAGATATACTGCTCTATATGAAAAGAGATAATGTCGCCATCACTCCATGGCTTTGGAACACATGCACTTTTCCAACATGGCAATGATCCAAGATATACATCTGCAGTATTTCTAAAGAAGAACATGGTGACAATGACTCAGTGGCCAAGTGTCACAACCCAACACGTGGAATTCTGAAGAAACAAGTTGTCATACCTCTCCATCCTGCATAGAGGCTCCAGAAGATGTCGCCAACTTGTTCATTCCAGGCCTAAAAGACTTGGTGATGTCCTTAAAAATGAAGGAGGTCATACAAAATACTACATGTAGATGACTTGGGGTGTATTCAGATTTGCATCAGCTAATTTGTGTAAAACTGAAGATTTTGCAATGAAAGTCATATTATTACCGTAACTACTGTCATGTTATGGGTTCAAAAAAATGTTCTATGAAACTCAGTCTTGTCGTCATTTTGGAAATTGTTCTAATGTCCAATATATATATATATATTGATGAAAAACTTACTTCTCAAAAGGGGGTGTACTCTTTTGGCTTTATATTTTGGCTTTACATTTTATGTAAACGTTTCAGGAAAAAAAAAATAATATAAAACGAATATTTGTCATCTTATAGTCTTATAGGATCCATCACCAAGGACCTATTCCGTAGGTCTTTCAAAAACGGTAACTAAACCTTTTTTGTTTTTAACGAGCCGCACCAGGCCGACGTTCCGCAGCGACTGATCTGAAGGCAGTAAATGATAACAAGTGCCCTGTTCCGCATGAGATCTACCCAAAATGAGTAATAAAGCAGCGGCAGACATGTACATAAATCAAATTATAATTAAGCCTGAAATTTACATCTGAGCACCGCTCCCTTAGTCGCCGCGCGCCGGTTTTGTCATTTATATAAACCATTTACATTCAGATCAAGTTTTTTCACCCCCCAAAAAAAAATTCTTTCTTCAATGATTTCTTCTGTACAGGTATAATGATCGCTCTTGATTTAATTATGTCTGCCGGAGTTTAGAAGCGAGCGACATTTTGTGCATACATGCGGCAGAGCAGATCGCTATCACATTTATATATTTCGCAAGCTTTTTTTTTTCTTTTTTCTTTCGGTAATTACGCCGCTTGATTTGACATGCAACCGTCATAGCAGACTGAAGAATATTCCTGTCAGTCTGAGAAAAAAAAAAATGCAATCAGCGAAGAAAGCAAGTTTAGATTTTAATCACATATTTGCTCGTCAAGGTTATGGAAATGAAGCAAAAGAAAAAAAAAAGAAAGACTGAAAGCAAAGTAATTTTGAGAAAACTACGGAAGGGCAAGATATTCTGTTGAGTGACACATTAGTAGAAGTAGAAATTTGATTTCGCGAGTTGACGAAATTTGAATTTGGCAAATTCTTTCGAATGTGTCTGGAAAATTCGACTTGCTTCAAATAAATTTGATCCAAATTGGAACCAAAGTGGTCCGCCAATGGGCTCCTCTGTCTCCCATCCCCTTCTTCTCCCAAGGATCTGGGGCACCGTTATTCTTCATCATACCCCACGTCATCACTTGGAGTGTGATGCATGTCATCAATGTCAATCTACCAGTTTTCATTCCTACATTTTTCACAACAAATTATATGGACTGTGTTCTCCCAGTTTCACACATCAGTTTTATCTCCATGTTTTTATTTTTACGTTACGCAAGATCCATATTTGATTTTTGTGTCGGCTTTTCCAATTCTTGTTGCGCCCACATTTTTCAAATGAGAAAATTTGTTTTACCATGAGAATGACAAGCAATTTTTGTTTTGAGGCGCTGTTGACCTGAATTCACGAGTTTGAACCAAAATAGGACATCAAAGTAGGACATAGAATGAAACTGAAAGGGAGAATATACAGATTAGATATTAGACAAATACATTTGTGACAATGAGGATGATTAATGAGTGGAACAGGCTGCCACGTGAGGTGGTGAGTAGAGGTGGGCAAACCTGAACTGTAAAGTTCGGCGTTCGTACTGAACACCTACTTTTCAGACACCGAACACGGACTTCACCAGAGCTTTTTGTAACTGTTCGGCCGAACCCGCTGGACCTGAGCATCCAGGTGTCCGCCCATCTCTAGTGGTGAGTTCTCCTTCAATGGAGTCTTCAAACAGAGGCTGGGACGGACATCTGTCTGAGATGGTTTAGCGACTCCTGCATTGAGCAGGGTTTGGGTATGATGACCTCGGAGGCCTCTTCCTAGTCTTAACATTCTAGGATTCTATGATCTCCCTATTTTTTATTTTTTGTACAGGGTCCTCAAAAAAAAAAAAAGAAGTGTAAAGGCACATGGACTGTGAAGAGTCCTTGATCTGGTCGCAAAAGTAACAGACAAAATAATAATGTTCAAAAAAAAAAAGCCTGATGTGTAAAAGAGTCCAAATGAAGACATATTGGTAGAAAAAAACCTTGTATATGAATGTTTTTCATCATGTCAAGCTGTAAAATAAAGAAATCTCCAAGTGTGGCGCTGCATGAATGACTCTTATTGGACTATAATTCAGCCCGACTCAGTGACCTTTCTGATATCTTACCCTTCATATTTCGGTGCCCCGCTCTCCTGAAAACGAGTGTAATCCAGAAGTGTATTTTGTCTTTGCACTGGAATCTGAGACATCTTCCTCGCGGTGCACAAATCTGTAGCAGGCGATGACTAGCAGACTGATACCACAAAAACATTCGTATTTCAAAAACGGGATGTACAAAGGACAAATTAAAAAACACAGTTGTCTAAGTAAAATGATAGCCAATACCAAAAAAAAAAAAACACTTAGAATATTTTAGGACTTAGATAACCAAAAAAAATGTAAGAAGCTTGGCACAATTGAACCAAAATGGAAGACTCCAGTTCACATTGAATCCTTGACCCGTTGAGGTCTGAGCCTGTATGATCATCTGGTCCCCGTCCCCCATCATTGCTTTGCAAAATTTCGAAAACCGACACAAGCGTTTTGGACTCAATCTATCGTTCTCGATCATGGGTATTAACAAGTGTGAACTCGGCCTATCTTTACACTTCAGTCCGTCTCCCTGATGTCTCGTGCCTCCCTCATGGGGCTGCACCGCCATTATTGCCATTAAAAATGTCAGAAACTTCTACACAGCCCTGATGGATGGCATTATAAGTCTATAGGATTCACTATATAAAGAATCTGACACCACATCATGGCGAACCTTACACTTTTTGGAAATGTTTTTGTTTTCACACAGAGTCAATTTATTTCAAATCGGGTCTCCAACCATATTTATTTTTCAGAAAAATCTGATTTAGAACTCCGGGATGGCTTTACAACCTTTTTTTTCCCACTAAACTATTACCTATCTCACCCCAAATAGAGGTGAGAGACTGGTTGCTATGGACACATTGCTTATTATATAGGTTGTCAAGCAGCGTGTCCCTAGCAACCATCATTTTTTAGATTATTCAGGCCCTCAAATTCAGCTGAGATGGACTTAAAGGTTTAGGAATCAGGAGTGTAGCTTGTTCAGAGGTAGCAGGGGCTTCAGGAGAACCAAAATCCCCTCTGTCACGTAGGAAGTCAGCACTATAGCTGATAGTAGGTGGTGGCATAGTCACTAATTTTGCATGGAAGGCTAGGAACCTCAAGTTACGCCTCTGTTTGGCAATAGTGAAACTCTATGGTTTTCTTGGGCCTTGGTGTTTTGTAAAAACTCTTCTGGTGTAAATTTTAACCTCTTCCCTCTCCATGACGGATTGTCCCATCATGGAGAGAGTGCGGGTTTATGGAGTGAGCTCAGGAGTTGAGCTAGCAACACACAGGGCAGATGCCTTCAACACCTACTTCCAGTCGCTGCTGTTTAGCCTCTTAAAGGGAGTCTGTCACCAGGTTTTTTCTACCCCATCTAAAAGCAGATTAATGTAGGAGCAGAGACTCTGATACCAGCGATGTATCATTTACTGGGATGGTTTCTGTATTTTATATAAAATCACTGTTTTATCAGCAAGTTATTATCACTACAGGAACTAGTAAAACTGCCTGCATGGTAGACCAACTCCGCCCCCAACACTGATTGGCTCCTTTGTACAGTGTACACAGGAAACTGCCAATCAGTTGTGTGGGCAGAGTTGTACACAGCTCAGTATTCCGAGCTGTGCTTGATCTGCAGCAGAGAAATCAGTTTTTAAAGCTAAAGCACAGTGAGCAGCCAAGTAAGTGACACATCGCTGGAATCAGGGTTTCTGCTCCTACATTATGCCACACTCAGATGGAGAAGCAAAAAACTGGCACCACACTCCCTTTAAATGCCACTGCGAATCTCTGATAACAGCATTTAACTCCTACAAACCCAATGAAATAAAGTTTTGGGTCCTGAAAAAATGGAGGCACGAAACAAAATGTCATTTTTTACAAAGTTTGTAATTTGTTTCAAGGCAACAAAAAAAAATAAATAAAAACTATACAAGTTTGGTATCGTCGTAATCGTAATGACCGGGAGAATCATGTTTACAGGTCACTGTTACCGCACAATGAACACCATAAAAACAGAAGAAAAAACCCTTAATGATTTTAATTGCACTTTTTTCACCATTTCACCGCACTTGTCGATGTCGATGCAAAGATTAAAAAGTTATGCTGAAGGGGAAAGCCTAAAAAGTTACAGGAGAGGAAAAAAAATGAACGAAAGCGCAATGTTCCAAATATGATCACAGCACGAAGGGGTTAAAATTAAATGACCTTTTATATGCCAGTCTGGTTTACTTGAACCCTTTTGTATAGAATTGTTTGTTTTCTGCTTTTTCTTTTTTCTCTTCCATTTGTGAAAGTCGCCTTCTCGAAGCCAGAGCGAGTGTAACCGCACCGCTTTATGTCGTGTGTTATTTTTTCTCTTTCTTTTTTCTACAGTTGATTAACAACCTCTCCACAATATTCTGCTTTGTGAAACCACACCTTTAATAGATGATAAAAGTGTAATTCGATGGGCTCCCCGGCGGCCCGGCTCCCCGCACGGACCCTCTTCTGTGCTCGCTACGTGCATCGCAGCGCCTTCTGATGTGACTAATTGTTGTGGCGTTTACTAGAGCTGTCTTTTCATTAGTTTTGTGTTTAAGTGTTTGGGTACAAACAGCTTCATTCTCTCCTTCCACATCCATATAATAGGACCTGTCTCTATAGACCATACGTAAAGCACAGCAGGAGCCGAGTATGAGATCCTGGGATATTCCGTCCTCCACCATTGGGGAACCAAGAGGTGGACGATGCGCTAGAGAGGATTTAACCACTGATCTGCCAACTTCACATAGAGCATTTATACATATCGCCAATCCAATACCGGCTCCACCCCACAATTAACATTGCACTGACCCAATAATCCACGGCTGATAGCGTCACCAGTAGGGTTGAGCGAAACGGATCGTTCATTTTCAAAAGTCGCCGACTTTTGGCAAAGTCGGGTTTCATGAAACCCGACCCGATCCCTGTGTGGGGTCGGCCATGCGGTACGCGACTTTCGCGCCAAAGAGAGGAAAAAAGAGAAAAAAAAAAATCCCATTGCCTTTGCATTGGGTTTCGTGTTTCGGTCGATCCTCGACTTTTCGCCATAATCGGCCGATTTCACTCGACTCGACTTTTGAGATAGTCGGGTTTCGTGAAATCCGGCTCGACCCTAAAAAAGTCAAGGTCACTCAACCCTAGTCACCAGTGCCCACTGCAATATCACAAGAAATGTACTATGTGCACAGGAAAATATTCTAAACATTCCACCCAAAACACAACCAACCGCTCCCTTCCTAATGGTAGGAGAGGGACGACGTGAAGCGCATGTCACATCTGATGAGCGTCCGCAGTAGTTCATACAGTTCAATGGATAGGTTAAAAGATGGACAAAGTATATTGAGGACTCTCAAATTGTAATATTTTTCTATCTACTGATCTATTATTATCTGTCCTTCTATCTATCTATCTATTATCTATCTATTATCTATCTATATACAGTCATGGCCAAAAGTATTCACATCCCTGCAATTTTGTCAGATAATGCTCTGTTTCTTCCTGAAAATGATTGCAAACACAAATTCTTTGTTATTATTATCTTCATTTAATTTGTCTTAAAAGAAAAAACACAAAAAGAATTGTCCTAAAGCCAAATTGGATATAATTCCACACCAAACATAAAAAAGGGGGTGGACAAAAGTATTGACACTGTTGGAAAAATCATGTGATGCTTCTCTAATTAGTGTAATTAACAGCACATGTAACTTACCTGTGGCACCTAACAGGTGTTGTCAATAACTAAATCACACTTGCAGCCAGTTGACATGGAGTAAAGTTGACTCAACCTTTGTCCTGTGTCCTTGTGTGTACCACATTGAGCATGGAGAAAAGAAAGAAGACCAAAGAACTGTCTGAGGACTTGAGAAACCAAATTGTGAGGAAGCATGAGCAATCTCAAGGCTACAAGTCCATCTCCAAAGACCTGAATGTTCCTGTGTCTGCCGTGCGCAGAGTCATCAAGAAGTGTAAAGCCCATGGCACTGTGGCTAACCTCCCTAGATGTGGACGGAAAAGAAAAATTGACAAGAGATTTCAACGCAAGATTGTGCGGATGTTGGATAAAGAACCTCGACTAACATCCAAACAAGTTCAAGCTGCCCTGCAGTCCGAGGGTACAACAGTGTCAACCCGTACTATCCGTTGGAATCTGAATGAAAAGGGACTGTATGGTAGGGGACCCAGGATGACCCCACTTCTTACCCCGAGACATAAAAAAGCCAGGCTGCAGTTTGCCAAAACTTACCTGAAAAAGCCTAAAACGTTTTGGAAGAATGTTCTCTGGTCAGATGAGACAAAAGTAGAGCTTTTTGGGCAAAGACATCAACATAGAGTTTACAGGAGAAAAAAAAGAGGCATTCAAAGAAAAGAACACGGTCCCTACAGTCAAACATGGTGGAGGTTCCCTGATGTTTTGGGGTTGCTTTGCTGCCTCTGGCACTGGACTGCTTGACAGTGTGCATGGCATTATGAAGTCTGAAGACTACCAACAAATTTTGCAGCATAATGTAGGGCCCAGTGTGAGAAAGCTGGGTCTCCCTCAGAGGTCATGGGTCTTCCAGCAGGACAATGACCCAAAACACACTTCAAAAAGCACTAGAAAATGGTTTGAGAGAAAGCACTGGAGACTTCTAAGGTGGCCAGCAATGAGTCCAGACCTGAATCCCATAGATCACCTGTGGAGAGATCTAAAAATGGCAGTTTGGAGAAGGCACCCTTCAAATATCAGGGACCTGGAGCAGTTTGCCAAAGAAGAATGGTCTAAAATTCCAGCAGAGCATTGTAAGAAACTCATTGATGGTTACCGGAAGCGGTTGGTCGCAGTTATTTTGGCTAAAGGTTGTGCAACCAAGTATTAGGCTGAGGGTGCCAATACTTTTGTCTGGCCCATTTTTGGAGTTTTGTGTGAAATGATCAATGTTTTGCTTTTTGCTTCATTTTCTTTTGTGTTTTTTCATTTAAGACAAATTAAATGAATATAATAATACCAAAGAATTTGTGATTGCAATCATTTTCAGGAAGAAACTGAGTATTATCTGACAGAATTGCAGGGGTGTCAATACTTTTGGCCATGACTGTATATATATATTATCTATCTATTATCTATCTTTCTATTATCCATCAATTATTATCTATCCTTCTACCATCTACTGTATCTATTATATATCTATTCATTATCTATTATCTATCTATTATCTTTCCTCCTACCTATCTATCTATCTATCTATCTATCTATCTATCTATTATCTATTTATTATCTATCTATCTATCTATCTATCTATCTATCTATCTATCTATCTATTATCTATTTATTATCTATCTATCTATTATCTATCTATCTATCTATCTATCTATCTATTATCTATTTATTATCTATCTATCTATTATCTATCTATCTATCTATCTATCTATCTATCTATCTATCTATCTATCTATTATCTATTTATTATCTATCTATCTATTATCTATTTATTATCTATCTATCTATCTATTATCTATCTATTATCTATCTATCTATCTATCTATCTATCTATTATCTATCTATTATCTATCTATCTATCTATCTATCTATCTATCTATCTATCTATCTATTATCTATCTATCTATCTATCTATCTATTATCTATCTATTATCTATTTATTATCTATCTATCTATTATCTATCTATCTATCTATCTATCTATCTATCTATTATCTATTTATTATCTATCTATCTATTATCTATTTATTATCTATCTATCTATCTATCTATCTATCTATCTATCTATCTATCTATCTATCTATTATCTATCTATCTATCTATTATCTATCTATCTATCTATCTATCTATCTATTATCTATCTATTATCTATCTATCTATCTATCTATCTATCTATCTATTATCTATCTATCTATCTATTATCTATCTATTATCTATCTATCTATCTATTATCTATCTATCTATCTATCTATCTATCTATCTATCTATCTATCTATCTATCTATCTATTATCTATCTATCTATCTATCTATCTATCTATCTATTATCTATCTATCTCTAAATCATTAATAGCCGTTGATGTCAGGCACCTTAGTTGATACAAGACAATCTTCTCTGGCCTTCCATTAATTCTGTATGTATAACACACAGACAAGTTTCCATACTAGTGACCCGAGCAAAGGGAAGAATTTATGAAATGTGCGCAGACAAGCGCCATTTTTATAATTTAGGTCAAGTTCACCTCTTCCATAGCTGCATTTACTGGGTCTCTAGAAAACGTTGGTTGCAGAGGGAAAAGCTCATTAAGGCATACAGTGCAGTCTGGAAGGAAAAGCAGAGTGATGATGATGATCACTGCCAGCAAAATAAGAAATGATGATTCAATAATGCCCTGCGATCATCCTCCAACCGTAAATGACTACTCTCCTAAGAAAGCATCAGACCGGTACCGGGCTCCGGCTACTGTGACTATGTACCAAGAAATCCTCGGTGATTCTGTAACTGCTGCGCGGATGAATGCAGGAGGGGCCAATACCTACATGGGGTTACATCCATCAGTAACGTGAATATAAGAAACTGCAATATATCTTATCAGAGAAATCTTGTTTCTTCACTTATGAGCCACTGCTCTCAGCCCCCACTTTCTGAACTCATCATCCACTTGAAAATGTAAGAACATTCATCATGGTCAGGACAAAACAGGCTGCCAGCTGAGGGATCAGATTACAGCTACCTGTTAAAGTTAATGCAGAAGAGAGGGGAAAAAGAGGGAGGAGCAGAGTGAGAAAGCGGTACAGACACACAAAGTAGGGGTGTTGCTGCTTTATCTCACGCTAGAGCTGTACTCACAGCTACTCTGCTCAGTACTACTGTACAATGTCCTCCAAGTTGCTGCAAGTGTTTGAGCTGAATCCAGAGAAGGATTCATAGTTACACTGTTTGTTACTGCTGTATAACGTCCCACATGCTGTCGAAAATGCTTTTTCTCAATCCAGAACTGAATTCACAGTTACACCGCTCAGTACTACAGTATAATGACCTCCACGCCGCAGCTGATTTTGAATATGTGGTACACAGAGATAGGAAAGCTGGGATCCATCATGTCTGTGTGTGCTGTGTAGGGAGGCATCATAGAAGGAATTACTGGGTAAAGGAATGAGGATGGGAATGAGGAGGGCCTAAGCTTTAAGTACAGTGTTCGGGGCATCTCATACAGGCACCATAAGGGGAATCGGCAGGTTTTTTGGAGCAGCAAGAACATGCCAAATTTGTTATTATGTTTGTTCATTGTGCATTAAAATTTACCAGGTAAGTCCAATTATGGAAAATTCAGAACTGTATAACAAAAAATTGGTTTGTCTTTTTTAGCTGGGAAAAGAGGGGGTAAATTAACCTTTTATATTTTTTATTTTCTTCATATGTATAGAATATACTTTTTTTTAATTTATCTTTCATCATTTATTACATATATACTGCAATATATAGGAATACTACTGATCTCCGATAACTGCTATCCGGTGGATCATCTTCATAGGAGTTCCAAGATGGTGGTGATGGGGGCTTTCAGTTGACCCCTATAATGCCATGGGAACCTATTGGCCACCAGAAATCATGGCAACGGGAGGTGGACGATGTAAAAACAGCAGTGCTCGGACCTAGCTCTGGTCGCTGCTGTTAGAGGCAGGTGCCGGCTGTATAACACAACCTGCACCTGCTGGATATAGGGAAGCCTTGGCTCCTCAGCCTGCTCCATACATCTACACATCCAACATAGGATGTGCCACCATGTCTATGTCCAGTAGGAGTTGAACTTTGGTATATCATCATCGGTAGGGTGGTGAAGGCCTCTAGAGAAGGAAGTCCTGGAAACAATTCTCTTTATAGCCCGTCCCCTTCTTATCCATCAGGCCAGAGTCAAACTTTATAGCCCTTGTTTTCCAAACTTTTTGGAGGCCTTATTAATCATCCCGATTAAAATCTCTACTTTATCTAAAGATGACCCCAGTTTGAAGGCCACAAAGAATCCAAATAAATTCCGACATCAATATAGTCAGTCGTCAATAGCGTCCCTGCCCGGAACTTTCTTTCCAGCCGGCGATAAAACTCTGCCTTATATATAGCTGAGCCATAAAAGCGGCTTCAGATCGAGCGCGAGACGTTAACCGTTCCTGGGAGTAGGTCTGCAAATTTTCGGTGGTCTTAAAAATGACAAGAGAGGGAATAACCGGCCGAAGAGACTTTTTTATTTTTTGTTTTGCCAAAGTCATGATCAACAACCCATTTTATTAGACAAACCGAAAAAAAAAGGGGGTGAGCGGTGCCGGCCATCTCCGGCAGTTATATAAAACCGCACACAACCCCCTTCCCCTCCTGCCAGGAGAGCATGCTCCATTAGTTTGTGTCTACAGGAATCATGAACTAGATTTTCTATAAACCATTAGCATCTTCCCCCGTGAAAGGTGACTCTTACATATGTGACCTACATCTCAATGCGCTGCCAGCCGTGGAAGCATTACCGCCTAACGGTTATATATACAGATACAGCAGAGCAGAAGTTATCATTTCACTCTTCGTCGTGGCATTTATCCGGCACGGCGGGGTTAGGCTGCAGTCCTATGCAAAAATACAAAACGTTGCGCAACCATCGGTATCCGTCCCAGATAAAAACCCCATCAATTTTGCTACATTTGTTATGAGGGTTGGCTATTTTAACACAAACTATCTCAATTTTTTGCACAAACTTCGCCTTTAAATGGGTTTTTCTTGGCAGGAGGAGGGCGTTCCTGGGCAGGATGAGGGCGTTCCTGGGTAGGATGAGGGCAATTCTAGGCAGGATTAGGGCATTCCTGGGCAGGATGAAGGCATTCCTGGGTAGGATGAGGGCATTTCTGGGCAGGATGAGGGTATTCCTGGGTAGGATGAGGGCATTTCTGGGCAGGATGAGGGTATTTCTGGGCAGGATGACGGTATTCCTGGGTAGGGTGAGGGCATTTCTGGGTAGGATGAGGGCGTTCCTGGGCAGGATGAGGGCATTTCTGGGCAGGATGAGGGCATTTCTGGGCAGGATGAGGGCAGGGCTTTCCTGGGTAGGATGAGGGCATTCCTGGGCTGGATGAGGGGATTCCTGGGTAGGAGGGCATTTCTGGGCAGGATGAGGGCATTCCTGGCTGGGCAGGATGAGGGCATTCCTGGGTAGGGTGAGGGCATTCCTGGGCAGGATGAAGGCAATTGTGGGCAGGACCAGTTGGAAGACTAAGAAGTTCCTAAATTGTTAAACACAGATGTAATTAACTGTTACATGTCCCTCTCAGAATAAAGAAGATGGACAAGTTTATAATGCCACATGGGCTTCTGTGGTTAGCTGCCACCCGATTTCCCTGTTTTTTTGTCTTAAAGAGTTATTCCTCTCTTCATAGATGGAAATTGCTGGGCATTTCTTGTAAAAACAAGCACTTTTGCAATTTACTGCCTTTTAAAATTTGCAGCCGTTCTTGAGATATTAACACTTTTCGATTATTTATAGCTCATTGCCTAGGAGACCGACCACCGCTGCTGTCTAGCTTATCAGCACTGCCCTTAAGCTAGTCAGTTTAGAAGTTAACCCCTTAATGACCGCCAATACGCGTTTTAACTGACCTGACATATAAGAGAATGGCCTCCCCATACAGATGACAATCCAGCATCTGTTGGTTGTACACTATAGCTGACAACTTGCTGTATCAGCCATGATCAGTATTTGCACCGTCCAAATCTGTTTAACCCCTTAGATGCTGCTGTCAATAGTGACTACTTCATTATAAATGGTTAACAGAGTGTGGGGGCTTCTTCTTTATCCCAATTGGTGCACTTAGATCATGATTTTGTGGTCTTGATGTTTGCGATGGCAATTCATGACCAAATAGCGGCCTTAGAGTCTGCCGGCTGTAGTAATCTGTTTAGAAGTTAGCAACTTTTAGGTGGTAAAAATACACATTTTCATTTCTGTCATGTCTCTTTGCATTAATTCCTGTAAAGCACCTGAAGGGTTAATAAACTACCTGACAGCAGTTTTCAATATGTTTAGGGGTGCTGTTTTTAAAATGGTATCACGTTTGGGGGTTTCCCAATATATGGGACCCCTAAAGTCACTTCAAACATGGATAAGTCCCTAAAAAAATAAATGTGGTAAATTTCTTTGAAAAAATGAAAAATTGCTGCTACATTTTTAAACCTCCTAAAATGCTAACAAAATAAAATAACATTTTACAAATGGTGCTGATGTAAAGCCGACATGTGGGAAATGTTATTTATTAATGGTTTGCTGTTGTATGACTATCTGGATTAAAGGGATAATCATTCAAATTTAGAAAATTGCTAATTTTTTAACATTTTTCTCAAATTTTTTATATTTTTTATAAATAAACACAAAAAATGTTGAACTAAATTTACCATTATCATAAAGTATAATGTGTCACGAAAAAACAATCTCAAAATCACTGGGATTTGTTGAAGCGTTGCAGAGTTATTACCACATAAAGTGACACTGGTCAGATTTCAAAAATTTGGCTCGGTCACTAAGGGGTTAAGAATATGCACAAAGGATGTTGGTCAGCTTCAGGACAGCATGTTATAATCTCAACAGTAAACGGCTGGTAATGTTCTGTTGTCTATGTACATATTCTGCTGTCTAGCAGCGGTGGTCGGTCTCCAAGACAACGAGCTGTAATCAAAAGAAAAGTCTTAATATCTCAAGAATGGCTGAAAGTATTAATAAGCAGTAAATTGCAAAATTGCTTGTATTTATAAGCACTATCCAACAACACTCATTTATGGGAATAATCCTTTAAAGGGTTTGTCTCTCTCCGCCTTTTAATATTTTATTTCACACCTTTAGTTGAAAGTGCGTTTTTCCTGCAGTCACGGCACCCATGAGCCTGTAGTAGGTGGTCTTGGTCAGTAAAGATTGGCAACAAATTTGGTCGCTCCGAGGATACCTTGTCTGATCAATGCATGGAAATGAACATTTGGTACATTTGTGCATTATTTTTTCCCCTGTTATTTAATATTTGTTAATAAAGTCACTTCTGCGACCAATTTTTGACGCTGCCTGAACCTCTACCAATTTTTGGGGAGGCGTTGACAAGCTTTTCAAAAAGGGTCAAATAGCAAAGCTCTGGTCAGACTTGCCAACTTTAAGTGATGACTTTCGTAGAAGTTGCACGGTGTCAAAATCTTTGTAATAGTCCGACCACCCCTACACTCGCCTTCCCCTTATAGGCTATGTCCGTTCCACAACCTTCTGCGCCCCCTCTATTTCCCACTCATGACGGAACATCCCACTTGCACGCACAACAAATTTTCTAGAAGTGCTATTGGTTATAAAGCTTTAAGGAGGCTTTTCATCAACTCTTTCGGGAGCGTGGGAGGACTCCACTTATTTCCCGGAACCTCTTGGATGTTCTAGGAGGGTTGGAAAGTATGGACATGCCAACTAAACACCTAGAATCCTAAAATATATCACACTGATTTTTTTTTTATTCAGACATTAGTGCCAAATGGGGTCCCACAATAAAGATTTAAGATCCAATCACTGATGGAAGAAAAAACAATAGTTCATCATAACGCATAATTCCACCTCCTTTGGACTTGGACATGGGCTCTTGTAAGGAAGGCGAGGTGTTGCCCACAGTTCCCCTAGGAGATGTGTGATGTAATGAGGTTGTGCTCTGTTCAGCAGTAGGTTGTTGATAGATAGAGACACAGTTTAATGGTTGGGACTAGTCCGGAATTGGAGGGGCTAAGTGGTTAGACAGTCAGGGAACGTCCAGGTAGTGAGCAGATAGGGATGAGCCTGCAGCAGTAACAGACCTTAGATCTGCTGAGTAGTGGGTGCATTTGCGGCAAACGAGAGACGACCAAGGAAATTAGTAAACCCTATGAACGAAGTGAGAACAATAAGGAAGTGCTTAGTATCCTGAGTCGGTCCAGAGTGGCAGAGAAAAAAGGAACAAGTTTTGGGGCCTGGGGAAGCCTAGTGGGACAGTACGGAGTTGTCTTTTAGTTGGGCAATGTAATGAAGAAGGAAGAATAAGCGAGACGAAGAGGAAATGCTCAAGTGAGGTGGTCCAAAGGCATCCTTATAGCAGAACGCTAAGTAACAGATATATTGGCATAGAAAAGGGGAGAAAGACATGGAACAGCGGGAGGAGGTATAGGACTCTTTTATGCTGGATTGTGGTGCCATTATTGGAGATGGTATAGAGGATGCTGAGCTATGTGGAGGCAGAAGAGTTTGATAAAGTAGAGGGCGAGAGTGACTCCCGGGAAGAGAGGAAGAAGTGTGTGATAATGTTCCACGGCATCACAGAAACGTCCATGAAGATGAATAACTACTACCTGCTGTACAGAGGTCCTCAAAAGTTAGTTCTCAGTAAAAATACGTTTATTCATAAACTATGGCCTTATGAGCAGGTAGCGGGATGCCTTGACAGACTGGAGGTAGATCAAGAGTTAAAGGGAACTGGCACCCCCTAAATCGAAGATGAGCTAAGCCCACCGGCATCAGGGGCTTATCTACAGCATTCTGTAATGCATTCTGTAATGCTGTAGATAAGCCCCCGATGTATCCTGAAAGAGGTTAGTTTATACTCACCCGGGGGGGCGGTCCGGTCCGATGGGCATCGCGATCCGGTCCGGGGCCTCCCATCTTCTTATGATGACGTCCTCTTCTTGTCTTGATGCTGCGGCTCCGGCGCAGGCGTACTTTGTCTGCCCTGTTGAGAGCAGAGCAAAGTAATGCAGTGCGCAGGTGCTGGGCCTCTCTGACCTTTCCCGGCACCTGCGCACTGCAGTACTTTGCTCTGCCCATCAACAGGACAAAGTACGCCTGCGCCAGAGCCACAGCATGACTACAAGAAGAGGACGTCATCGTAAGAAGAAGGGAGGTCTCAGACCGGACCGCGATGCCCATCGGACCGGACAGCAGCGGGACCGCCCCTGGGTGAGTATAATCGAACCTTTATTTCTCATCTTTCAGGATACATCAGGGCTTATCTACAGCATTACAGAATGCATTACAGAATGCCGTAGATAAGCCCCTGATGTCGGTGGGCTTAGCTCATCTTCGATTTTGGGGGTGACAGGTTCCCTTTAACATTAATAAAAAATACGGAGGGCACCACACACTGATTAATCAGCCAGAGAGTTCACCATGGGCTTGGAAACAACATGAAAACACATAGAAAAAAGATCATGCCCATATATTGGGAACACCTCAGATTATATAAAAGTAAAAAAAGCTTTATTGGTAGGAATACTCAGCACAAACAACAGTTAAAAACACTAAAATACAAACAGATCTGGACCCGTCGAAGCACCTGGTGTGCGAAACGGCCGTCGTCCAAGCTCCAATACCGCACCCTCCTGCTTACCTGATGTCTTAACGGATTTATGTATCTGCTTATTTTCTCCATTAAAGTTCACGTGTTCCACTGCTAAATTGGGGTGAGTGCCGCATATTTCTTTTTCTTCGTGCATATATGGAAAATATATATGCCTAAACTGATGTCACAGTACCGTATGGGTGCAAAAAGATGTGAAATAACATCCTTGCAAGGAAAATGCAATGCACAATGAACGATAGGAAAGCAGATGGAGACGGCAGAAATAAAGCATGCCAGAATCTAAGGATAAATGTACCCAGATACCAGGAGTCCAGATATTGGAGACGGAGCCAGCATGAGCAGGATAGGATCCCACGCGTATCGCCGCAAACCAGGCGGCTTCCTCAGCGAGAAATAGCATGCAATGCTGAGGGCAGAGCAAAGTACTGCAGTGCGCAGGCGCCGGGCCTCTCTGACCTTTCCCGACGCCTGCGCACTGCAGTACTTTGCTCTGCCCTCAACAGGGAGATAAAGCACACCTGCGCCGGAGCCACAGCGTGAAGACAAGAAGAGGACGTCATCGTAAGAAGATGGGAGGCCCCGGACCACGACACCCATCGGACCGGACCGCAGCGGGAACGCCCCTGGGTGACGTAACCTCTTTTTCTCCTCTTTCAGGATACATCGGGGGCTTATCTACAGCATTACAGAATGCAATACAGAATGCTGTAGATAAGCCCCTGATGCCGGTGGGCTTAGCTCATCTTCAATTTTGGGGGTGACAGGTTCCCTTTAACAGATTTATTAACAGGGGTATACTCCACGCTGGGAGGTAATGGGGTAAACAGGGGGTATGGGAGGTGATCTTATCAATGTGTGAATACGGGGTAAGGTAACGGATAAAGCAACTGTTCATGAAAGGGTTAACTTATCAGTTTTGCCAGTTTCCTGGCTACAGGGCCTTAAGTTCCAACCGTGGCGCCCGCGCAACTGGCGTGTGATGACTCTGGTGTCATCCTGAAGAAGCTTGAAGTCTGGTTCCCGGAGATGGCGGTGAGTCCTTGTTGTCCTCAGCGGGGTCCTGGATCCAAGCTTTGTCGGAGCGTAATTCAGCTCGGCAGTAGTAAGCGGGTGAGGAATGGTACAGTCCTAGATGAGTCACCCAGTCTGTCTTAGGCGCCACGCGCACAGTAACCACCGGCCCGGAGCATATGTAGCTTTCAGTCACGAGTGATAATGGGCACACGGCAGACGTCTGTCCACAGTCAGTGTACCTGGACGCAGGGGATCTACAGCACGAGACTGCGCTATCACGATGCTCAGGAGATGGAGCAACAACCATGCCTTGCTGCGAGCTCAGTCTTCCCGCCAAGTCTGCCCTTTTTTCCCACGCACAGGACCTTTTATCATTGTCACGCTCCCTCCCTGTCTCCCTATCTTCCCCTGGGCAACAATGGTGACAGCCTCGACAGTTCCGGGACTGGTGCAAGAGAGGTACCCCCCGGTCTGGTCCATCTTCTTACAGCCTCCCTTAATGAACTCTGTAACACTTGTGTAATGACCAGAGGTCCGAATAAGATCCAGTGAGTCACAAACCAAGACCAAGGCAGAAATCTCCAACGGTATTTACTCAAAGGCAAAATAATCAAGGTAATATGGAGAATATTAAGGCAGATGCACCCCAAAGATACAGTAGCTCAGCAGCAGCTGAAATCACTGTGCCACTCCAAGGTCTCCTGAGAACTGTGTACTACAACAGACTAGTAAGAAATTTACCTAACAGGCAACTAAAAATGGGAACAAGTGTAAATTGAATGTAGTGTTATTAAGGGAGCCCCTGGAATGGCACACTGAGTATAACTTACACAACTCTAATATAAGATACACCTCTAAAGTAACAATTTAACACTCTGAGCAGAGATACCCGGGTATCTATAACTATGGTACCGTATCCTGAGATGGATTTCCTCTCAGGCAGGAATCCGCACAGGCTGCAGCCAGTTCATATTTTCAGCGCCAATAAGTTACAGCAAGCTCCTCTTGTCTTGTCGGCCGATGCCGAGCCCAAACGCCGGGGACTTAGTTAGTGGTCTCACGATGTAGTCTCTGCTTCTGTAGCTCCTAGGAATGCCTCCACGATAACCCGTCCGTCTCTGTATCAGCAGTCTGTCCAGACTTGGTTCTCCACTCAATGCACAGGGAATCCACAGACTTCCAAATACGTACTGGGTTCTTAGTAAAGTCTCAGTCTTTTGTTAAATAAAGGGTTAACTCCTCTCCAGGAAACGTTAGCCACACAAGTCTCTCACAGAGTTAAACAAAAGGTTAATTCTTCTCCAGGGGAACGTTAGCAACAAAAAGTCTCTCAAAAGCTTCTTTTCCTCCAAAAACACTTGCAGTAAATCCACACACAGTCTCTCTTTAAGATATCACAGCAGCTTCTCCTTTGCTTCCCGCCTTTTTCTCTCTCAGCTCTCACTTCCTAGTTTCACTTTACACCCGAGACACTAGACCCCACCCAGCAGCACACATTGTCTCTGGGAGTTTTGCACGGTCTGTTCTCTTCTGCAATAGGCAAAAACCACAGGGTCCTAGTGCCCTCTCAGTGGGACTACAGTTCACCCTCTTACATGCCACCCCACTAGAGGTTGGCGTCCTCGACATACCTGCCCACTCAAATTCATCTTGAGCATATCGCTGAGGCGGTATTCCTGCCGTAGATCGTGTAGTTCTCCTGAGTCCTACATCAACAGGTGCGACCTTAGAGGGAGCTAGAGTCTCTTCCATGGTCGTGTCAGTGGGCGTAAGTGGAGTTGTCTCCTCCTGCGGCTCGATGTCCTGTGATACAGCGTCAGGACTAAGCAGTTGACCTGATGCACTCTCCTCAACAACATCCTCCATATCCCCAACATTCTCATCACCCGAGGCCAGATCGGTCACAGGGGGCAAATAAGCAGGCGCAGGAGTAAGCACACCATCAAACTCAAGATCATTCAGAGCTTCCGCCCCTTGAAACATGGCCTCTGGCTCTAGGGGGGTAGGCGCCGAATCTTCAAACCAGCACCGCTGTAACATGTTACGATGCAAATTACGGGTTGGCCCCCCTGTCCCCACCGGTTCGACCTCGTACACTGGAATCTCAGGGTTCACCTGTTTTTTTATCAGATACGGTATCGCCTCCCATCGGTCACTCAGCTTTCCTGACCGTCGTTTTGTCCTCACCAACACTCTGTCTCCCGGAGAGAACAGCTCTGTTTGTACAGGTCGCGTGTCCTTATGGACCACCTGGCGAAGGCGGTCACCCACCACCTGATGCACCACCCTCAACCGCCGCCGATGCTCTCGTACCCACTCGGATGCAGTCCGAAGGGGGGCGGAGGAGGGATCTGGCATGCTCAAATCCTCAATGTCTCGGCCAGGTCTACCAAACATCAACATGTGTGGTGAGTAACCAGTAGTACTGTGCACCCTGTTATTGTAAGCCCACATCAATTCGGGGAGATACTCAGGCCAGCATGTCTGTTGCTGACTCTCTAAGGACCTCAACATTTGCAACAGGGTCCGATTAAAACGCTCACACGCCCCGTTACCCTGAGGGTGGTAAGGCGTTGTTCTCGACTGCTCGATACCATAGAGCTGGTGCAACTCTTTCATCAGCGTTCCCTGAAAGCAGGCCCCTTGATCTGAATGTATTCTCTGCGGACACCCGAACACTTGGAAGAAATGTCGGCACACTGCCTCAGCCGCCGACTTGGCCGTCTGATCTCTTGTCGGCACCGCTACAGCATACTTGGTAAAGTGATCTGTCATCACCAGGCAGTAGGAGTACCCTGATGTAGAGTACCCTATCAACACGTAGTCAATCATGAGTAGTTCCAGTGGAGCTGAAGTCTTAATAAACTGTGTGGGAGCCCGCTGCTCAGGGCTTTTGTTGAGCCCACAAATTCGGCACTGCCGACACGCGTCGGCCACCATCCCTCCCAACTCAGGGCAGTAGAGGACTCGCTGCAACCACTGAAGTGTCTTTTCACTTCCAAAATGGGCCCCCTTCTCATGCGTCTCACGAGCGACCACCGGCCCCATCCCCACAGGAATTATCAGTTGGTACCGATGCTGCAGCTCCGATGGCAGGTACACCTTACGATACAAAAGACCTTGTTCTACACACAATTTATCCCATTGTCGAAGGAGTTTCATTCCTTCCATAGACAACTGAGCCTTGTCCTCTGCACTGGGCCAGGCCTTGTTTTGTACCCAACGGCGCACAAGTGCAACGTCCGGACACTCATCCTGGACTCTTGTCCAATCTGAGGGTGTTTTACCCAGGACACAGGGCATCCCGGTGGCCACCCCACTTGAGTGTACCACACTTTGGAAGATAGGTATTTGCCCCAAAGCTGGAGTTTCAGTATCCTCAAGTTGTTCATCAACATCTTCCCCGGATGACCCAAGGGGCACTCTTGACAATGCATCTGCATTGCCGTTCTCTCGACCAGAGCGAAATTTAATGCGGTAATTGAACTTGGCCAGTCTGGCAACCCACCGCTGCTCCAACGCCCCCAGTTTTGCATTCTCTAAGTGAGCTAGCGGGTTGTTATCTGTCATGACTAGCACCTCAGCTCCTGTTAGATACTCGGCGAAGCGTTCTGTCATTGCCCACACCAGGGCCAGCAATTCCAGACGGAATGAGCTGTAGTTAGCCGGATTTCGCTCGGAGTCTCTTAAAGATCTGCTGCCATAAGAAATCACTCGTTCTCGGCCGTCCTGCACCTGTGCTAGTACTGCCCCCAACCCATGAAGACTACCATCGGTATACAACAAAAAAGGGGTGTCAAACCGGGCGTAGGCCAGCAATGGGGCACTCGTTAGGGCGGTTTTCACTCCATCAAATGCCTTTTTCTGTAGGGGCCCCCATGGAATGGGGCGATTTCGAGGACCCAGCGCTGTCCCTCTCAAAAGTTCATTCAAGGGACTCACCACTTGTGAGAATTTAGGCACAAACCGCCGATAGTATCCTGCTAGGCCCAGGAAGGCCCGCACTTCTCGCAGGTCACAAGGAGGTGGCCACTCTTGTACCGCCTTAATCTTACTGGCTAAAGGTAGTACCCCGTCTGGGGTCACCAGATGCCCCAAATATTCAATCTGGTTTCGTAACAGCTGACATTTTTTTGGCTTTATTTTCAGGCCGTAGCTCTTGAGCCGCCGGAGAACTTGACGCAGCTTCTCCAGATGATCTTCAAATGAGGTTCCGAACACCACAATGTCGTCCAAATATATCAGGACTGATTCAAAATTTAGATCACCCAAGCAATGTTCCATCAGGCGTTGGAAGGTTCCCGGGGCGGTAACGAGGCCAAAGGGCATCCGGTTGAACTCAAAGAGCCCCATTGGCAATACAAACGCCGTCTTGGCCCGATCTTTTTCAGCCATTGGGACCTGCCAGTACCCGCTTGCCAAATCCAACGTTGAGAAATACTTGGCCCGACCCAGGGCCGACAGGGATTCTTCAATACGGGGTAAAGGATATGCGTCCCGTACGGTGTGGGCATTCAATTTCCGATAGTCCACACAAAATCGGAGTGTCCCATCCTTCTTGCGGACCAAGACTACAGGGGCCGCCCAGGGACTCCGGCTCTCTCGGATCACTTGGTTGTCCAGCATACTGGCCACCATGCTCTTCACCTCTTGATAGAGCGCCGGAGGAATTTGGCGATATCTTTCTCTAATGGGTGGAGTATCCCCCGTTGGAATCTCATGCTCAATCGTCTGGGTACACCCGAAGTCCTCTCCATGTCGGGAAAAGGTCTCTTGATGTTCCCACAAAACTCTCTCCAACTGCTCCAACTGCACGGGGGTCAGCTTCTCCCGATCCACTCCCATCTGCTCCATGATCACATGAACATTCCATTCCTCCGTAGGAGGTTCAGTCCGGCCTACCTCGACCGCGAATGTCCAGGATGACTGTTGGTCTGGTCGCAATTCGAACCCTGCATTTTCCGGCACCTTCTCTGCCGGCACGAACAGTTCAGCCAGTATGGTCCCAGCGGGAATTGCAACAGCTTCATCTAAAACATTGATGCATCGGACCGGTACTCGTCCATTCTTCACAATCGCCAAAGAACGGGCCACATGTACCTTGGCAAATGAGGAACCCTCTCGGACGGGCTCAAGTAGCACTTCAAGCCCATTCAATCTCTGTGCAGCTCCCACAGGCAGCATTAAGAGTTCCTCTTGTCTGGGTCCCAGCAGGATCGGGGCCTTCGAAGTCACTCGGACCCGGCCCACCCGGCCACCTGGGACCGCACTTTTCAGCAAGTCGCAACTCAGCACTAGACGGTGTAGAATTCTCTGTGTGGGTCGGTGTCTTGTCGCACGGGCCCAGTATCGGGGTCCTTCACTGGCATACATCTGGTGATTCAAATCTCGCAGCACGTTCATTCCGAGCGTCACTTCCATCCCTCTTCTAGGGGGGTGATCCACCAGTACTACCCCTTTCTGCCCCAGCTCTTGACCAAACATTTTTAGTTGCATCCACACGATCCCTTTTACTGACAATTGACCATTATTTGCGGCGGTCAGTCGTATCACTCGGCCATCCTCTGGAATCACTAGTCGACTGAAGTATCTCTCATATACTTCTAGAGGCATTATAGTACATTCGGATCCCGTGTCAACCAAGCACCTCATCTTCCGCCCTTCAAACTCTGCTTCTATCACTGGACTACATGCAAACAAATCTTGTTCATTCCGTCGAGGGCTTTGTGTGGGTGGGGCCGCTGCTGCTTGCCCTCTCATGGCAGCGGCCGGAAGTTTAAAGCCGGCGACGGGGTTTCTGGGGCTGTAAGCGCCCGGCAGTAACGCGAGATGTGTCCCTGGCGGCCACACTTCCAGCAGGTGATTGTTCCTCGTGGGCGAGGGCTTGACTCATTCTGATAGGACGACCTGGCCATTTGCGGGGTCACCGTTCCAGGGGGTGAGGCAGGAGGTTCCCGCGAGGGGGTAGAGGCGGGATCAACTGTCAGTTGAGACAATTTCAGCTTCAACTCCTTCACCTCAGCACGCAGAGCTTGTACCACGCTTACCAGCCCCTCTCCCCCCGACCCTGATGACACACCTTCCTCCAGCTGGGCACTGTTCACTGACCCCTCGGGAACATAGGCCGATTTCTCTTCCCTTTCCACTGCAGCTCGGTAAATCTGCCAGAAAGATAACTCTGGTGCAACCCGGGCCATTTCCAACAGTTTGTCCCGGAGAAGTCTATTGGCTACACCGGTGATGAATTGGTCCCGGAGCAAGCGGTCTACCTCCCGGAATGCCCCCATGGCCCCCGGGTCTAGTCGCTGCATCTCATTCAACATCTCTTGTAAAATATTAGAGTACTGCATCAGGGACTCACACTCTCTCTGGGGACGATTAAAGAATAGGGACCGAAGCTGGGCCACGCGCGCTCGGCCCCCCAAACTCCCCTCTAACAGTTCCAAAATCTTTTCTAATGTATCCCTCTCTGATTCTGGGCGCACCATCACCATACGCCTAATATCACCCTCCAGTGCATTTAATGCTAGCTCAGCGCGTAACGCGGGGGTCAAATTACACATGCGCAGAATACTCCGGATTCTCTCAGCCCAATCTTGCAACGCCATATTGCGCCCATCGTATTTCGGCATGTGCTGAAGTAAAGCTCCTACAGGCACATACCCTCCCGGGGTCACCGCGGCTACCAGGGGAACCCCAACCCCCGAGGAGGATGCGGATACAGCGGGGTCATTTCCACCGTCGCCCTCGTCCATGACAAACACTGGATCCTGCCGACTACGCCAAAAATGTAATGACCAGAGGTCCGAATAAGATCCAGTGAGTCACAAACCAAGACCAAGGCAGAAATCTCCAACGGTATTTACTCAGAGGCAAAATAATCAAGGTAATATGGAGAATATTAAGGCAGATGCACCCCAAAGATACAGTAGCTCAGCAGCAGCTGAAATCACTGTGCCACTCAAAGGTCTCCTGAGAACTGTGTACTACAACAGACTAGTAAGAAATTTACCTAACAGGCAACTAAAAACAGGAACAAGTGTAAATTGAATGTAGTGTTATTAAGGGAGCCCCTGGAACGGCACACTGAGTATAACTTACACAACTCTAATATAAGATACACCTCTAAAGTAACAATTTAACACTCTGAGCAGAGATACCCGGGTATCTATAACTATGGTACCGTATCCTGAGATGGATTTCCTCTCAGGCAGGAATCCGCACAGGCTGCAGCCAGTTCATATTTTCAGCGCCAATAAGTTACAGCAAGCTCCTCTTGTCTTGTCGGCCGATGCCGAGCCCAAACGCCGGGGACTTAGTTAGTGGTCTCACGATGTAGTCTCTGCTTCTGTAGCTCCTAGGAATGCCTCCACGATAACCCGTCCGTCTCTGTATCAGCAGTCTGTCCAGACTTGGTTCTCCACTCAATGCACAGGGAATCCACAGACTTCCAAATACGTACTGGGTTCTTAGTAAAGTCTCAGTCTTTTGTTAAATAAAGGGTTAACTCCTCTCCAGGAAACGTTAGCCACACAAGTCTCTCACAGAGTTAAACAAAAGGTTAATTCTTCTCCAGGGGAACGTTAGCAACAAAAAGTCTCTCAAAAGCTTCTTTTCCTCCAAAAACACTTGCAGTAAATCCACACACAGTCTCTCTTTAAGATATCACAGCAGCTTCTCCTTTGCTTCCCGCCTTTTTCTCTCTCAGCTCTCACTTCCTAGTTTCACTTTACACCCGAGACACTAGACCCCACCCAGCAGCACACATTGTCTCTGGGAGTTTTGCACGGTCTGTTCTCTTCTGCAATAGGCAAAAACCACAGGGTCCTAGTGCCCTCTCAGTGGGACTACAGTTCACCCTCTTACACTTGGTCCTGGCCAACCAAAAACTACGGCACCATACGGTTTGTAATGGCATATCCCCACCGTTGTAAAAGTCCACATACCCAGCCAGGACCCCAATTTTCAAGTAACGTGTCGAGGTGAACCCCTACGGCTGCCGCCCTGCGCCGACACCTTAGGCCCATGTGCGACTGTACACGTTGCGCCAATAGTATGGATCCAATAACAATGGCACTTGGTGGTCCTCGTGGTTAATTGCCACTTGGTCCTCCCTCCTAATGTCACACCAATGTTGGAGATCCCACCTAATGACCCAGCTGTCTTGCCAAGATAATCGATATCTTCTAACTCCAAGTGTGGGTTGTCATGCGGCAGAAAAGCCAATCCTCCGAGAGAGAGGAAGCTGCAAGGGTGACCGGCACATATAGAACAAACAAATGGCCATTAATAACAGCAATGACAGCGAAGCCTGGAGGGACCGTCGCGTAGAGAAATATCCTTCATCTTCTTCTCTGTTTTCCCCTAAGGGTAAAAGTAAGACAAGCGATTTAAAGAAACAAAACATGTTTTCTACTTTATTTCACGGCCTGACCTGCTTCCTGCCTCCTGATAATTACGCTGTCATTCCGTACCGGCACCTCCTTGGCTCTGCAGCGTTCAAAGGAGTCAGCGGGAGAGCGGGAAAAAGCAGGTCAAGATTCTCCGGCTCCACGTGCCGCATTGTAGGTCAGACGTTCCCCGCGCTAAACGGCATTTCATGCATCCTGGTCTTTTAATGTCAATGCTCTGCAGGGATCGTGCACAATTGGTTAAATGATAGCAATTGGGTTTTATTAATGCATATGGTCAGCCAGGGCTTATGTGGTATAATACCGCCATACAGTAAATACATAAAAGTGCCGTACAGTGAAAAATTAATTGAGCCAAAAAACATGATCAATTCATAAATGCTAATGTCTTGGCATTGGTTTAAGTCACGTTGGGGCTGGAAGATGATGATGATGATGGTGTAGAATGATGGAGGCTCTGGACCAACCCTGTCCGGGAAAATATTCACAGCACCATAGCAAAGAGACACATTCAGGGCACAAAACAAGATCATTTGATCACAATATAGGAGGATGGAACAAGAAATCATGGGTTTAAATCATAACTTGGAAATGACTCCGTTAAAGTGAAACAGGAGAAAAGTGCTACAATCCATCTTTTCACACCGAATGGACTTTTAGCTCGCTGAGGGATAAGGTTACATGCTGCCAATAGATTTATATGGAACAGAGAGGAGAAGGGAGGTGCAACTGAAAGGAAACAGAGACTCAGAGACACATAGAGACAGTGCTGCTGCTGGATTCACAGCTACACTGCTCAATACTGCTGTATAATGTCCTCCATGCTGCTTCTGAGGAGAGATAGGGAAGCAGAAATACATCATTGTAGCTAGTTTTCACCCACTAGCACAGAGACAACTAAAAATTAGAGAGAAAAAAAACTACAGAGGAGGAAACTGGTGAAAAAATGTAGGATACAAGTCATTTAATGGGCAGAAATAGTGTTATTCCTCACCTAAGATGACAGGTACAAGTGGCCTTCAAAGGGTTAAATTATAACTTGGCACAAGAGAAAGAAATCACTTTGTATGGTCCCTTAAAATAAACCTCTATGTCTAATCCCTAATTAAAGAAGCTGGAGAACCACGAGGGCTTTATTTACTAAGACACCAAGCTCTCGGGCTTAACTTCACGAAGATTATAAGTCAAGTAGTAATCTGCAAAAAAAAAACACCTCACAGATAGAAAATGGCGCTCACCGCGTCTATTGTCCCTGGAATATCTCGTGCTGTTAATTTAGCTGGAAATAATATTCGTGCTATTTATTATTTAGCGGATGTCATTAACCTTGGACCTTGGCATTTTGCCTGATCCTAATACACAAGGGCTCGGTTTTATAATCCCTTGATGACAACTTAAGCTGGAAAACGCCTGGCGTACGGCACGTTGGTAAGAAATCATTTTTATTTCTCATTTTCAAGTTTATCTTTACTTTTACGTTTATCTATTATCGTGCATATGTGTCTTTTTATATAGTGTATGAAAACTTCTGGTTTCAACTGGACACATTGTAGTGCGGCGGTATCCACCCTGTGCAGTGATGAGGCAGTGACCCAGCAAAGTTCAAAGCAAAATGTGCTTTATTGTCCAACTCACAGAAATACACAGCCCACAATTATCCTCCGGCTCACAGCCGGGAACCATATCATCCGGATCGCAGACGGTAAACACGCCCGTCTACCTCCGAGAGCTATTGCCGTGGGCGACTGCACCGCCGTGTACTCTGTGGGTGCCAGGCCTTTCAGCTCCTGCTTGGCCTTTTGGCTCCGCTTGCCTGCGTTGCCTCACACAGGTGGAGATCTGCACACTTGCAAAACCAAACTGACACACCCAACCAGGCTTCAGGGGTTTTACATGGAACCTGTGGCTGGAGGCCTCATGGAAAATCCAGCTAGGAAGGAAATGGACTCCCCCACTACCATCCGGTAGTCCGTTTAACCCCTTCCCATCGCAGCCCTTTTTCGTTTTTGCGTTCTCGTTTTTTGTTTCCCTCCTTCCCAGAGCCATAACTTTTTTATTTTTCTGTCAATATGGCCATGTGAGCGCTTATTTTTTGCGGGACGAGTTGTATTTTTGAATGACACCATTGGTTTTACCATGTCTTGTACTAGAAAACGGGAAAAAAATTCCAAGTGCGGTGAAATTGCAAAAAAAGTGAAATCCCACACTTGTGTTTTGTTTGGCTTTTTTGCTAGGTTCACTAAATGCTAAAACTGACCTGATATTATGATTCTCCAGGTCAGTACGAGTTCATAGACACCTAACATGACTAGGTTATTTTTTATCTAAGTGGTGAAAAAAAATCAAAACTTTGCTAAAAAAAAAACAAAAAACGCCATTTTCCGATACCCGTAGCGTCTCTATTTTTTGTGATCTGGGGTCGGGTGAGGGCTTATTTTTTTGGGTGCCGAGCTGACGTTTTTAATAATACCACCTTTGTGCAGATACGTTCTTTTGATCGCCCGTTATTGCATTTTAATGCAATGTCGCTGCGACCAAAAAATGTAATGCTGGCGTTTCTAATTTTTTCTCTCGCTACGCCGTTTAGCGATCAGGTTAATGCTTTTTTTTATTGATAGATTTTTTTTACTTTTGCCATGCTTTAATAGCCTCCATGGGAGGCTAGAAGCTGGCACCACTGGATCGGCTCTGCTAAATAGCAGCGATCATCAGATGCAGGTGTGCTATGAGCGCCGACCACAGATTGGCGCTCACAGCAGGCCTGCATCAGTAACCATAGAGGTCTCAAGGACCTCTATGGTTACCATCCTGATGCATCGCCGACCCCCGATCATATGACGGGGGTCGGCGATGCGCTCATTTCTGGACGCGCGGTTGGAAGCGGTAGTTAAATGCCGCTGTCAGCGTTTGACAGCAGCATTTAACAGGTTATTAGCGGCGGGTGATTCGCAATTTCACCCACCGCTATTGCGCGCACATGTCAGCTGTACAAAACAGCTGACATGTTGCGACTTTGATGTGGGCTTACCGCCAGAGCCCACATCAAAGGGGAAGATACGACATGCGCCGTACTAGTACTAGGTTTTCTTAAATCTGCCTTGGACAAATAGCTTGCCCAAGACCTATACTCACTTTTATTCTGCATTGCAATCACAGCTACACCTGTGACTGCAATGCACCCATGGCCTCAATACGCCTCCGTGCACATCCTGGGGGGGACACATAGCGACCCTCACATGTAACACCAGTCAGTGCCTCACACTATCTATCTATTATCTATTATCTGTCTATATATTATCTATCTATTATCTATTATCTGTCTATATATCTATCTACTATCTATCTATTATATGTCTATTATTACCTATATATTAGCTATCTATCTATCTATATACAGTGTAAGGCCCCTTTCACACATCAGTTTTTTGCTATCAGTTGCAATCCGTCGAATTTTGAAAAAAACTAATCTGGCGACTGATGCCGCTGGATCCATTTTTTTCTCATAGACTTGTATTAGCGACAGATTGCGACGGATGGCCTCACGTTTCATCCGTTGTTCGCCAGATCTGTTGAAAATGTTTGTCCGGCGGCCAGAGACAACAGACAAAGTAACGTTTTTTGTGTACGTCGAAAAATCGGACAGCGTTGGATCCGTTGACGTCCATCATTTCCTCGAATGGAAGCCTATGACGGAATCGGCGATGGATTCCATTTTTTTAACTGAGCATGCTCCGATTTAATTAGGATCCAGTTAGCCAGATCCACTAGTCGGATCCGTTGAAAAAACGAATACGTCGCATCAGTTTTTCACAATCTGCTACGGATCCATCGATCTGTCGAGCCAACAGATTGTGACTGACGGCAAAAAAACTGATGTGTGAAAGGGGCCTAAACCAGAAGTTTCCATCCACTACCACTACATAAGACACATCTGCATGTTTTTCTCAATATCTGACATGAAATCAGAATAAACCTTTCCCGTTTAAGGTCAATTAGGATTACCATAATTATTAATATTTGCCAAATGCCAGAATAAATAGAGAGAGAGAGAATGTTTAAGGCATTTTTCTTACTTACTGTAAAGTGAAATGTTTCCATCCATTTCATTAGTATTTGGTACCATTGCTCTTAAATTTAGTGACTTGGGTCAGACGTTTGGGATCTCCTTCCACAGGCTTCTCACAATAGTTGGTCAGAATTTGGGCCCATTCCTCCTGACAAAACTGGTGTCACTGATCCATGTTTGTAGGTCGCCTTGCTCGCACCAACCTTTTCAGCTTAAAAATTTTCAATAGGATTGAGATCAGGGCTTAGTGATGGCCGATCCAAAACATTAACTTTGTTATCCTTAGGCCATTTTGTTACCATTTTGGCAGTATGCTTCGGGTCATTGTCCATTTGGAGAACTAATTTTTGCCCAAGCGTTAACTTCCTGGCTGACGTCTTGAGATGTTGCTTCAGTATTGCCACATCATTTTGTTTTCTCATGATGCCATCTGTTGTGAATTCCGTTCTTGGGCTCCCTCCGGTGCTTGTAAATGGCACTTTTGTGAATTCTGCCCTTGGGCTCCCTCTGGTGGTTTTGAGTGGAACTGCTGCTCCTTGGGTTTAGCTTTAGCAGCTGCTTTCACTAATCGTCTCTCCTGGCTCTGCTATTTAACCTGGCTCTAGTCTTCAGCCTATTCCACTTGTCAATGTTTTCTGGCTGGATTCACATCTCTGCTTGGATTCTCCTGGTTTCCTGACCAGTTCTGCTAAGATAAGTTCTGGCTTTGCTCATTTCAGTCCACATGTTGTGGACTTATTGTTCTGTGCATTCTTTTTTTGTCCAGCTTGTCATTATGGATTTTTTCTGTTAGCTGGAAGCTCTGGGAAGCAGATTTACCCTCCACACCTTTAGTTAGGTGTGGAGATTTTGTAAACTCTGTGTGGATTGTTTTGTAGTTTTTATACTGACCGCACAGTATCCTTTCCTGTCCTATCTATCAAGCTGGACTGGCCTCCTATGCTAAAATCTGATTTCATCTCTGCGTATGTTATTTTCCCCTCCTCTCACCGTCAATATTTGTGGGGGGCTATCTTTCCTTTGGGGATTTTCTCTGAGGCAAGATAGGTTTCCTGTTTCCATCTTTAGGGGAAGTTAGATCTTAGGCTGTGCCGAGGGGTCTAGGGAGCGTCAGGTACCCCCCACGGCTATTTCTAGTTGCGCTGCTAGGTTCAGGGTCTGCGGTCAGTACAGATACCACCTCCTTCAGAGCTTGTCTCATGTTGTTCCTAAACCACCAGATCATAACAGCCATCTGTTTTGTGAAGTGCACCAGTCACTCCTGCAGGAAAACAACCCCACAGCATGATGCTGCCACCACCGTGTTTCACAGTTGGGATGGTGTTCTTAGGTTTCCAAGCTTCTCCCTTTCTCCTCCAAATGTAACAATGGTCATTATGCCCAAAAAGTTCAATTTTAGTTTCATCAGACCACAGGACATGTCTCCAAAATGTAATATCTTTGTTCCTGTATGCACTTGCAACCATTAATCTGCCTTTTTATGTTTCTTTTGGAATAATGGCTTCTTCCTGGCAGAGTGGCCTTTCAGCCCATGTTGATACAAGACGTGATTCACTGAGGATATTGATGCAATCTTACCAGCTTCCGCCATCATCTTCACAAGGTCTTTTGCTTTTGTCCTTGGGTTGATATGCACATGTCGGACCAAAGCACGTTCATCTCTGGGACACAGAACTCGTCTCCTTCCTGAGCGGTATGATACCTGGACATTCCCATCTTGTTTGTACTTGCATATAATTATTTGTATAGATGAATGAGGCACCTTCAGGTATCTGGAAATTGTACCCAAGGATGAGTCAGATTTGTGCAAGTCCACAATTCTCTTTCTGATATCTTGGCTGATTTCTTGAGACTTTCCCATGATGCTACACAAAGAAGCAGTGTGTTTCAGGTGTGCATTAAAATACATCCACAGCTGTGTCTCTAATTAACTCAGATGTTCCCAACAAACCTATCAGAAACTTCCAAACACATGACATCATCATATGGGCAGTCCAGAATTGTTTAAAGGCATAGTAATCTTAGTGTAATGAAACTTTTGACTTTGCAGTAATTAATAAAAATGCCATAAAACATTCTCACTCTCTCATTATTCTAGCATTTGGCAAATATTAACGATTATGGTAATCCTAATTGACCTAAAACAGGAAAGGTTTATTCTGATTTCATGTCAGATATTGAGAAAGACCTGCAGATGGATCTTTTTATATCGTGTATGGAAACTTCTGATTTCAACTGTATGCATCTGTCTTTCTACTGAATATTTGCTGATCAGGGTAATTAATTGTTACATTTTCCAGTTTATTTCTTTATTTATAATTTTTGTCCAACTTTTTTTTTAAATTAAGATTATTTTTTGTCCTTTCCCCTTTCTCCCTCCGATTTACAGCCCGATGAAACCTATAGTATCTCCTGCTTCTAAATATCCCCGTGTAACTAATTTGTGGAATATCAGAGATTGAGGCTGAAATGAATGGATGATGCATCTGCACTGAATGTCAACGACTGTGTCCGGACCTGACTGCGGCAGCCACTGCTCTATCTAGGAAAAAGGTCCTGCAATAATTACTGTAGATTTATTTAAGAAAATAACCTGATGAATTATTTATCTCTTCTTTTCCCTGCGTCTCTCTGTACTGGAACATGCAGCCATCGCTTGCTGTAATAACACAGAGATGTAAGAAACCGTCCAGCTTGTAAGGCACCGGTGACATTAGTGTGAGCTCGCGCTTTACACAAATTAGGCTCGAAGAATCCCTCACCTTTAGGAAAGGATTAAGATATGTTATTCACTAACTGGGAAGTGTTCAAGTGATGAACTCTATCTATATTCTATTATCTATCATCTATTATCTATCTATGATCTATCTATCAATCTATTCTCTATCTATCCCATATCTATGTATCTACCGTTGTGCTCAAAAGTTTACATACCTCATCAGAATTATTGCGTTCTTTTTCTCCACTCATGGTTGTGGTTGGTTGAAGCCATTTATTGTCAGACTACTGTGTTTTCTCTTTTTTAAATCATAATGACAACCCAAAACATCCAAATGACCCTGATCAAAAGTTCACACACCCCATTTCTAAATATTGTGTATTGCCCCCTCTAGCATCAATGACAGCTTGAAGTTTTTGTGGTAGTTGTGGATGAGGTTCTTTATTTTCTCAGATGGTAATGCTGCCCACACTTCTTGGCAAAAATCCTCCAGTTCTTGTAAATTCCTGGGCTGTCTAGCATGAACTGCGCGCTTGAGATCTCCCCAGAGTGGCTCAATGATATTGAGGTCAGGAGACTGAGATGGCCACTCCAGAACCTTCACTTTGTTCTGCAGTAGCCAATGACAGGTCGACTTGGCCTTGTGTTTTGGATCGTTGTCATGTTGGAACGTAGAAGTACGTCTCATGTGCAGCTTCCAGGCTGATGAGTGCAAATTTGGCACCAGTATTTGCTGACAACGTGCTGCATGCATCTTTCCTTCAACCTTGACCAAGTTTCCTGTGCCTTTGTAGCTCACACGTCCCCAAAACATCAGCAATCCACCTCTGTGCTTTACAGTAGGAATGGTGTTCCTTTCATCATAGGCCTTGTTGACCTCTCTCCAAATGTAACGTTTATGGTTGTGGCCAAAAAGTTCAATTTTGGTCTCATCACTCCAAATTACCTTGTTCCAGTAGTTTTGAGTCTTGTCTCTGTGCTGTTTTGCATATTGTAGGTGAGATACTTTGTGGCATTTGCTCAGTAATGGCTTTCTTCTGGAGACTCGACCATGCAGTCCATTTTTCTTCAAGGGCCTCCTTATTGTGCATCTTGAAACAGCCACACCGTTAGTTTTCAGAGAATCCTGTATTTCAGCTGATGTTATTTGTGGCTTTTTTTTTGCATCCTGAACAATTTTCCTGGCAGTTGTGGACGACATTTTTGTTGGTCTACCTGACCGTGGTTTTGTTTTTACAGAGCCCCCGATTTTCCATTTGTTAATCACAGTTTGAACGCTGCTGACTGGCATTATCAATTCCTTGGATATCTTTTCGTATCCCTTTCTTGTTTTATACAGTTCAACTACCTTTTCCCGTAGATCCGTTGACAATTCTTTTGCTTTCCCCATGACTCACAATCCAGAAACATCAGTGGCTGGATGAAAGATGCAAGAGTCTGTCTGGATCCCAGAAACTCACTCAGCTTTTATGCACACACACTGATTACAAGCAAACAGGTCACAGGTGAGGATGTTACCTTTAGTAGCCATTCAACCCCATTTGTGTCAACTTCTGTGCATGTTATCAGGCCAAAATCAACAGGGCATGTGAACTTTTGATCAGGGTCATTTGGATGTTTTGGGTTGTCATTTTGATTTAAAAAGAGAAAACACAGTAGTCTGACAATAAATGGCTTCACCCAACCACTAACCATGAGTGGAGAAAAAGTTTTGGTGTTATCATCCATATTCTCTGAAAAAGGGCCAAGAAAGCAAAAATTCTAACTGGGTATGTAAACTTTTCAGCACAACTGTAACTATCTGTTATTTATCTATTATCTATCTATCTATCTATCTATCTACAAAAATGAAAGAAAAAAAGCAGCACAAACAAAGATTGTTGGGTGCAAGAGCCTTCAAGGCATGTACAAAACCTTGTAGATAAATAAAAAAAAAATTGAAGGCAGCACACCAGTTGATAAAGATTCACATGCAGTTTAATGGCCCATATGCAATATTTCTTTCCAAGATGTGGACCTTTTTCAAGCAGCTCTATCTATCTATCTATCTATCTATCTATCTATCTATCTATCTATCTATCTATCTATTATCTATCTATCTATTATCTATCTATCTATCTATCTATCTATCTATCTATTATCTATCTATCTATCTATCTATCTATCTATCTATCTATCTATTATCTATCTATCTATCTATCTATCTATTATCTATCTATCTATCTATCTACCTATCTATCTATCATAGAAATAAGATAGGGAAATGGGCAAGAAGCGGAGAGATGCCAAGATGAAGGGAAGTTGTGGATCAAAAGGTCAATGTAGGGAAAGTAGGAGTTCAAGAGAAGGGCAGGTAAAATGTAGCATATGGAATAAGTAGAATAAGAAAAAGAGAAATGGCAAGACATAGGACAAAAGGTGGAGAAGGATGAGCAAAGCAAGAAGGTTGACAAGGATTAAGAATGGGCTAAGAAGAAAGGGAGAAGGCATGGTTAGAAAACAAATAAGATGATGAAAAAGACATAAAGAGAGTAAGTGTATGTAAAGTCACAGCAAGCCAAACAAGATAAACTAAGGACTGCAGAGACCCGTGTGTCGTAAACAGTGCCTTCCCCCGTCCCACCATTCCGTAATAAAAGATATCGACAAGCCTGGATGGGTTGAACAGGTCGGTCACAGTTTATTATTTGCAAAGTAGAGAAGGGCAATTACACTTCACGACGGACTCATTGCTGGAGGCCCCGCAGACGACCGCTGGGCCAGCAAGCCGATGAGAGGTTACGAACCTTTGCCCACCTCTACCTACTGCTGTGACGTATGTAAAAAGGAAAGTCAAAGATTTTTTTTTTTTAAATAATTAAAAAAAAAAAATAATAATAATACAATAATAGCACAGCACGTTCACAAGTTTATAAGGGAGGGAGGGTGGGACAATAGCTTCCAAGGGTCAGCCGGGGAGAAAGAGGGAGGTACTGGTCCCGGCTCTAGAATTTAACCCCTGAGGGTGTGGCCAGACTCCCCTCTCTTCCTCGATTGGTCCGCTGGGTGTCCCAATTATGACATCACCTGGGGGAGTAGTGGGAGGAGGGAATTGGGCACTGCACAGTTTTTTTCCTCTGGCTATCCCTTAAGGGCTCTGCAGTCAGAGGCACGCACCTTATACAGTACCGTGCCTACCAGGAAGAAGAAGGGCAAGAAGAAAATAAATGGCAAGACATAAGGTAACAAGGAAAGAAACAAGAATGGTAGGAAAAATAAGAAAGGCAATAGAAGGGTAAAAAAGGAAAACAGGGCATAATAGGATAAGGAGGCCATCATGAAGGGAATGGCAAGGTGTAGTGCAGGAAGAAGAGCAAGAAGAAGAAGAAGAATTAAGTGAGGAAGAAGGGTAAAAAGTAAAATAAGAAGAGTGATGGTGCAGAACAAAATAGCAAAAAAGAACAAAAAAAAACAGAAAAAAAGACAATGCGAAAGAAGACGAACAATAGCAAGACAGGCAGTAGGAAGAAATGGAACAAGAATGGTATGAAGTAAATAATCATCATTTTATCACTGACATTCGAAAAACGGCAAAAAGAAAAAAACAAAACAATAAAAGCTACAATAAAACATCAGTGACGTCTTGTATCACCGCTCTGGAGTTCAGGTTGAGACTCCCAGGTTATAGATTTCCTTCTTGTTGCTCGGATTATAATGTTCTCCTTCTTTATATTTATTCTACAAAGGGGAGAACAGACACCTAATCTAATGGTAGAAATACAGGACTCGGCGCTTTGTAACAAACGTTCTGGGGGGCTGTTACACCAGAGCCGGGGGGCCCGCATGCTTTTATGTTCTTAGCATAATTTATCACCTCTCCAATGGTGAGACGTTAAACCTGAGCGCTCCGAGGACGGACACCGAGCGCTATGATAAAGTTATTTTCTCACTTTCTTCTTGTCTTCAACGATCTTCATGAACGGCAGAATAAATTACATCTCAGCTCCGAAGATGTTTCAATTAAATGTTCGATGCCGTCCAATCCTGCGCTCTGAAATAATCCACTGCGCCGATTATGTTCTCACTTACTTGTCAGATACAATGTGTTCACCTTGTTTCGTTTTTTTTTTTAAATTACTGTTTACGCTTTGCACATTTTTATTGCCCTTGTCCCCTGACGGTCTCCTTGCTTCATTTTCCGTCGGGGATGAAGTTAACGTCACCCATCAGTCTGCAGTCGATCAGCGGCCACTGATTGGCAGCAACTTTTGCGATCTGTCCAAGCCTAGAGGAACACACTCCTAGTTCCCTCTTCCAGCCCGGAAGGAATGTCACCGCTGCAGCCAATCCGAGGTCTTGGCTTGGAAAAGGAAGTGAGGAGACCAGTGGAGACGCAACAGACAGTGGAACAGAAGACTGACGGGGATCCACTAGGTGAATATCTATTTTTTTCTTTTAAGACCCCCATGAATCCCTTTTTCTAACTGTCCCGAGAGCTACAAAGTATCAATGTAGGAAAGCATGAGACAAGAGCTACAAGACAGGGATATTACAATGTATCTCTCAATCGCTCTGGACACTTAAAGGTGTTGTCCGGCCACATGTGACTTCAGACTTGTAAAACATGCGCACTACACACTATGAGGATTCACGGGCACGTGACCTAAAGTATGCGATTTGCATAGATGCGGTCACATGCCAACTAGACGTGTGTGGCTTTACTCAAGCAAGTGGATTGAGTGAGGCTAGACACGTCTAGTCTGAATGTATGTGGTCAGAGGCATGCAAGTTGCATACCTGGTGGTCACATGATGGCTCACTCCCGGCGACGGCACCGGAGAATCCTCACAGTGCGTTCGATGTAAGGATTCACAAGTTTTCACCCTTTAACACACCTTTTACAGTTGGGCAAAAAAAGATTCATATTGTTCTGGTATGGCAATCAATCCGGTCCTGAATGGCAGCAGGACCAAGGCAATCTACATTTCTCCGGCCGGCATCCTTGACGCCTCTGGCATTTTTCTAAGTCTCGCGACATCATGACGTCAAAGCACAACTCAGGGCATGACGCTCCCTGAGTGTGAGTGACAAAGTTGTAGTCATAGTGTAGTCATAGTGACATGATGACTTTGCAGGACTTAGCAAACACCACAGGTGCCCAGGATGCCAACCGGAGGATGCCAACTGCTGAAGGGAACACCGCCCTGGTCCGGCTGCCAAAGACGAGACTGGAAACCAGACAAGGGTAGTGTGAGTGACGAAGTTATAGTCATAGTATAGTCATAGTGACATGATGACTCTGCAGGACCTAGCAAACACCACAGGTGCCCAGGATGCCAACCGGAGGATGCCAACTGCAGAAGGGAACACCGCCCTGGTCCGGCTGCCAAAGACGAGACTGGAAACCAGACAAGGGTAGTGTGAGTGACGAAATTATAGTCATAGTATAGTCATAGTGACATGATGACTCTGCAGGACTTAGCAAACACCACAGGTGCCCAGGATGCCAACCGGAGGATGCCAACTGCTGAAGGGAACACCGCCCTGGTCCGGCTGCCAAAGACGAGACTGGAAACCAGACAAGGGTAGTGTGAGTGACGAAGTTATAGTCATAGTATAGTCATAGTGACATGATGACTCTGCAGGACCTAGCAAACACCACAGGTGCCCAGGATGCCAACCGGAGGATGCCAACTGCTGAAGGGAACACCGCCCTGGTCCGGCTGCCAAAGACGAGACTGGAAACCAGACAAGGGTAGTGTGAGTGACGAAGTTATAGTCATAGTATAGTCATAGTGACATGATGACTCTGCAGGACCTAGCAAACACCACAGGTGCCCAGGATGCCAACCGGAGGATGCCAACTGCAGAAGGGAACACCGCCCTGGTCCGGCTGCCAAAGACGAGACTGGAAACCAGACAAGGGTAGTGTGAGTGACGAAATTATAGTCATAGTATAGTCATAGTGACATGATGACTCTGCAGGACTTAGCAAACACCACAGGTGCCCAGGATGCCAACCGGAGGATGCCAACTGCAGAAGGGAACACCGCCCTGTTCCGGCTGCCAAAGACGAGACTGGAAACCAGACAAGGGTAGTGTGAGTGACGAAGTTATAGTCATAGTATAGTCATAGTGACATGATGACTCTGCAGGACCTAGCAAACACCACAGGTGCCCAGGATGCCAACCGGAGGATGCCAACTGCTGAAGGGAACACCGCCCTGGTCCGGCTGCCAAAGACGAGACTGGAAACCAGACAAGGGTAGTGTGAGTGACGAAGTTATAGTCATAGTATAGTCATAGTGACATGATGACTCTGCAGGACCTAGCAAACACCACAGGTGCCCAGGATGCCAACCGGAGGATGCCAACTGCAGAAGGGAACACCGCCCTGTTCCGGCTGCCAAAGACGAGACTGGAAACCAGACAAGGGTAGAGTGATCCTTTCTGCTCAACTCTAATACCTTTTTGTCTCAGAATTCATACTCTGCCTCAAAAGAAATACATTCCATGCCATATCCTACATATCAGTGTATCACTAGTATCAGGAAATAAAAAAGGCAACCCAGTATTTTGAAAACCTTGAAAAAACCCAGGAAAACCTGCTATACAATGGCATGGTGCAGGACTTTAAAGGGTGGTGATTTTTAATGTTGTGCTCCACCCCTGAGGAGCCGGCACTAGAAATTACACAATATATCAATTTTTCTTGGAATGTTCCTTTACCCATATATTAAACTATTAACTACATATTCAAAAAAGAGTAAACAAAATATATGCTAATTTAATTTTTGTTTAAATATTGATGAAAAATTACAAATAGGAGTCAAAATCTAGAAGGAAAGGATGATGTTTAAGATCAGCTAAAACTGAAGCCTTAGGTAATAGACCATCACCTACCCAATGTGATTCTTCTGAGACTTTTTGACAAGGCTATGGAAAGAAATAATCCAGGAAAAATGGTACAATATGGCATAGTGCAGGACTTTAAAGGGTGGTGATTTTTTATGTTATGCTCCACCCCTGAGGAGCTGGCACTAGAAATAACTCAATATATCATTTTTCCTTGCAAGTTTTCTACCCATATATTGGACTATGAACTATATATACGCAAAGAAGCCAACAACTTTGATGTTATATGAATTTTTTTTAGCAAGATTTGGAATAAACGTCAAAATCTAGAAGGAAAGGATGACATATAGAGCAGCTGAAACTTGAGCTCCTCGGTGACAGACCATCACCTTCCCAATGGTTCTTTGGAGATTATTTGACAAGGCTATGGAAAAGAATAATCCAGGAAAACACTGGTACATTATGGCGTAGTACAGAACTTTAAAGGGTGGTGATTTTTAATGTTATGCTCCACCCCTGAGGAGCTGGCAAATTACTCAATATATTTTTTCCATGCAAGTTTTATTTACCCATATGTTAAACTACACAAATGAGCCAATGACTTTGATGTTAAATTAATTTTTTTAAGTGAAATTAGGAGTAATCGTCAAAATGTAGTAGGAAAGGATGACGTTTAGAAAAGCTGAAATTGGAGCCCCCGGTAAGAGACCATCACCTTTCCTATGTGGCTCTTTGGAGACTCTGTGACAAGGCTATGGAAAGCAATAATCCCCCAAAAAATGGTACGTCATGGCATAGCGCATGACTTTAGATGATTTTTTTTTTATATTATGCTCCACCCCTGAGGAGCTGGCACTAGAAATTACTCAATATATCAATTTTTATTGCAAGGTTTCTTTACCTATATCTTAAACTACTAATTACATATACACAAATGAGCCAACAACTTTCATGCTAAATTAGTTTTTGTTTTTAATTTTTGCAAAGAAAAATTGTTGTAAAATTAGGAATACGCGTCAAAATCTAGACGGAAAGGATGACGTTTAGAAAAGCTGAAACTGGAGCCCCTGGTAAGAGACCATCACCTTCCCAATGTGACTCTTTGGAGACTCCTTGACAAGGCTATGGAAAGAAAACTAATGACTTTTCTTCAGACTGTCTGGCACTGGCCCTTCTCCATGACCCAGCAAATGGTGTCAAAGATCCGACCTGAGAGGGTTGGAACATGCTGTCTCTCTAAATGGTCTATGGAGCATCCTTGGTTTGATCAATGGCTGAAGTGAGAAATGCTTCGCGCCTGGAATGTATGTTGATTAGTACATCAAGCTCCTGATTGATTGCTCTTTTGAATAATTAATTGACTCGTTCTGGAAAACTTTTAGAGAGGCTCCACGGATATCGGCTTGTTCTTCACACGTTATTTGCTTCTCGTCTTTCCCTTTTGATACAATTAATGAAGCTTTGATGGTAGTTGCTGCTTCTTTTTTTTTTTTTTGCTCCTCTGATGCTTACAACGCAGAAGAGAAATAAAGGAGCCTCTCTTGTGCCCGCACGGTGCCGCGACGGTAATAAAACGGAGCAGAAAGATAATGGGTAGTCAAGGTCAGGGCTGTGCTATAAAATGTGAGAATGGATCTAACAAGACTGCAGGATGTCATCAAGCTACTTCTGTAAAGTAGGGCAGCGCTATCTGGGACCACCAAGACCACCATTGTTCTTGGCACAGAAGTAGCAGCGGTGATCATATTGATCAAGCTGAGTTTGGAAGTTTTGCTCTCATTCAGACCCTTGGGATGGGATGAGAGACTCCAGCACATGTAATTAGGGGCCTTAGAGGGTATGTCCAGTTTAGGAAATTCTGAATTAATCCTCATCTGTAACCAAAGCAAAGAGCGGATACAAAGGAATCACACATAGTCATAGAAAACTGGAATTTTTTGGCATGTAATTAGAAAGCAGCATGATGTAGGTCAGAGACCCTGATTCCAGTGATGTGTCACTTATTGGGCCGCTTGGTGAAGTTTTTATTGAATTTCTGTTTTCTCTGCTGTAGATGTAGCAGAACGTCCTCAGAATGCTGAGCTGTGTATAGCCCCGCCCATCTCCCTGATTGGCAGCTTCCTGTGTACATCGCCAGCAAGTTGCCAGTGTTGGGGGTGGAGCCGCACAGATTAGCTGGACTGCCTAGCACATGACACCTAGTCCTGCAGTGATAATCTCCTGCCGATGAAACACTGATTGTATTGAAATTGCAGCAAGCTGCTGAGCAAGTGACACGTCCCTGGAATCAAGGTCTCTGTCCCTACATCGTGCTGCTCTCAGATTATATAAAAATAGGCTCCAGGCAGGTTACCTTTAATGAGAAAGAAAGAGAGGAAAAAAGAGAGGAGAGAAAAGGAAGAAAGGACACAGCGAAGAAAGGAGGAAAAAGGAAGAGGAAGGGAATAATGAAGGAGAGAGGAATGAATAGAAGGAAAGGAAAAATTAAAAGGAAGGACAAAAGAATATAGGAAACTAAGGAAGGAAAGAATGAGTGAGAAGGAGATGATGAAGGAAAGAAGGGAGATAGAGGGAGAAATAAAGAAAACAGAGAGGCCAAAAAGGAATGGAAGATGTAAGGAAAGAAGGATGAAGGAAGAAACAAAGAGAAATGGTAAAAAGGATGTAAGGAAAAAATAAGGAGGAAAAAGTAAGATGAAGGGAAAGAAGGAAGTGGTATTGAAGGAGAGGAATTAATAGAAGGAAAAGAGAGAATAGAGAATGAAAAGCAAGGAAGAAAGGAGACAGCAAACTAAGAAAGGAATGACAAGAAAAGAATGAGTGAGAAAGAGATGGAAGAAAGAAAGTAGGATCCAAAAATAGAGGAGGAAATAAGGGAAGCAGAAAGAAGGAGAGAAAATGATGAAGGAAAAAAAGTAGAGAGGATCAAAAAATAGAGGAGGAAATAAAGGAAGCAGAAGGACTAAAACTGAGGGGAGGATGGAAGGAAGGAAGGAACGAAGAGCAAGGAGAGAAGAAAGAAATTAAAATAAGTAAGAAAGAGTGAAAAAGAAAGGAAGGAGGAAGAAAGAAGGCGAGAAAAAGGAGGGAGAGGTAGTGAAAAAGGAAGGGAGCATCGAAGGAGAGAGGGATGCATCGAGAAAAAGAAAAATATTGCAGAACAGAGATATAAAATCAAAGAAGGAAAGAAAAAGAAGGAAGGAAAGTGAGAAATAGACAAGAAAAGAAGTGAGCATCAAAGTCTAGAAGGAAAAGAAAAATAGAAAGGGAAAGAAAGAAAGAAGCCGGAGGCTCCTCTGCCTCGTTGCAGTTATTTCGCCAGTTTTTTATTAATCGCAGCGCTGACACTTTATTCTGGGCGTTATTCACACACCAGTTTTTCACGTCCGTGTACTGGCAGTGTGTGTTAATCACAGCGCTGACACTTTATTCTGGGCGATATTCACACACCCGTTTTCACGTCCGTGTACTGGCAGTGTGTGTTAATCACAGCGCTGACACTTTATTCTGGGCGCTATTCACACACCAGTTTTTCACGTCCGTGTACTGGCAGTGCGTGTTAATCACAGCGCTGACACTTTATTCTGGGCGCTATTCACACACCAGTTTTTCACGTCCGTGTACTGGCAGTGTGTATTAATCACAGCGCTGACACTTTATTCTGTGCTCTATTCACACACCAGTTTTTCACGTCCGTGTACTGGCAGTGTGCGTTAATCACAGCGCTGACACTTTATTCTCGGCGTTATTCACACACCAGTTTTTCACGTCCGTGTACTGGCAGTGTGTGTTAATCACAGCGCTGATACTTTATTCTGGGCGTTATTCACACACCAGTTTTTCACGTCCGTGTGTAGCAGTGTGTGTTAATCACAGCGCTGACACTTTATTCTGTGCGCTATTCACACACCAATTTTTCACGTCCGTGTACTGGCAGTGTATGTTAATCACAGCACTGACACTTTATTCTGGGCGTTATTCACACACCAGTTTTTCACGTCCGTGTGTAGCAGTGTGTGTTAATCACAGCGCTGACACTTTATTCTGGGCGCTATTCACACACCAGTTTTTCACGTCCGTGTACTGGCAGTGTGTGTTAATCACAGCGCTGGCACTTTATTCTGGGCGTTATTCACACACCAGTTTTTCACGTCCGTGTACTGGCAGTGTGTGTTAATCACAGCGCTGACACTTTATTCTGGGCGATATTCACACACCAGTTTTTCACGTCCGTGTACTGGCAGTGTGTATTAATCACAGCGCTGACACTTTATTCTGGGCACTATTCACACACCAGTTTTTCACATCCGTGTACTGGCAGTGTGTGTTAATCACAGCGCTGACACTTTATTCTGGGCGCTATTCACACACCCATTTTTCACGTCCGTGTGTAGCAGTGTGTGTTAATCACAGCACTGACACTTTATTCTGGGCGATATTCACACACCAGTTTTTCACGTCCGTGTACTGGCAGTGTGTGTTAATCACAGCGCTGACACTTTATTCTGGGCGATATTCACACACCAGTTTTTCACGTCCGGGTACTGGCAGTGTGTGTTAATCACAGCGCTGACACTTTATTCTGGGCGATATTCACACACCAGTTTTTCACGTCCGTGTACTGGCAGTGTGTGTTAATCACAGCGCTGACACTTTATTCTGGGCGCTATTCACACACCCGTTTTTCACGTCCGTGTGTAGCAGTGTGTGTTAATCACAGCGCTGACACTTTATTCTGGGCGATATTCACACTCCAGTTTTTCACATCCGTGTACTGGCAATGTGTGTTAATCACAGCACTGACACTTTATTCTGGGCGTTATTCACACACCAGTTTTTCATGTCTGTGTACTGGCAATGTGTGTTAATCACAGCGCTGACACTTTATTCTGGGCGTTATTCACACACCAGTTTTTCACGTCCGTGTACTGGCAGTGTGTGTTAATCACAGCGCTGACACTTTATTCTGGGCGCTATTCACACACGTTTTTCTTCGCAGACTGATGGTCACATAAAGTAATGGAGACGCATCCGAGGTTGATCTGATTTGCAAAAAGATCTCGCTATGAAGTGATTGGAACAGTAAAAAAAAAAATGGAAAGCGACCTGATGTCACTGTAGACACATCTGTGCCCGATTATCACTGTGTAGTAACTAGAAGACGCCAAAAACAGCTGACCCCCGGATAGTAATGGCGGGAGCACTGATGCGCCGGGGATGGCGTCTCGTGAGCAGGTGCTGTTCTCGCCTCCTGGGCTCAGGTAGGATACAATGCTGCACGTCCTTATAATCTGCTCCGTTAATGAGACCCTCGGTGGGGCAGGCTCTGGGAGGGTCTCCATCAGGCTCAGGATCACGCACGTCCCTCTATGGCTCAGCGTGCTCGCTGCGGACCACAGATGGCCGCCTCTGAGCACAATGTCAGACCTTTTACCGAGCAACAGAAAATCAATTTATGAATTCTCTAACCCCAATTTATGGAAGGGAGCAGAGTTGGCCGCCTCTTATCTCCTGTCCATGCAAATGAGCAGTAAATGGTATTAAACTTCACCATCCGCTCGCTCAAATTTAAAGGTTTTTTTTTTTTTCATATTCTTAATATATCCAAAAGGTGGAAATGGAATTATTAGGTCCCAGCGAATGCAAGACGAGCGCATTAGAGATGACACATTCATAATGATTTTATTAGAAAAGAGATGATCCGAAGGTTATTTCTTTGGCGTTTTTCCTATTTGAGTTTCGCGATTAATTACCAAAAAATGTTTAAAGGGTGTGAAAAGTTTTGCATTTATTTTTATATATCTAAATACAAACACGCAAAAGAAAAGAATTGATCCCAAGGTCGTAAAGAAGGGGGGCTGTAATGGGCGCAGCTGGATGAAAGCCCCCACATGACTGCGTTGCCAAGAAGGGAGTTTTAGAGTTTTGAATAAAAAAAGGGATCTTATAGGGGATTGGTGGAAATTTTTGAATAAGGGGTGGACCTAGTGGGGAAAGGAGGCAGGGGCTGGAGAAGTGCGGGAAGGATCACTTGTGAGGTGAATCATCAGGAGAGAAGAAGTGTGCAGCTACTCACCATGGCCTCCATAGACAGCCTCGTGGAGCAGCTGCGCAGGGAATCCAGGTCCAGGAGCGATGGATGGCTGGAAGAGCAGCTCACCAGGCTGCTGGGCGACTGCGGGAGCCGGGGCAGCAGGACCAGGAGAACCCGGCCCCCAGAAAGATTGTCCCCCGACATGTCACCGCGCGGCAGGCGCAGGCCGCGGAGCCCCTCCGGGGACCCTGCGGGGGCTGCGGGACGCGGCGCGACCATCCTGCCCGTCCCCCCCTCCGGCAGGAATCCACCCGGCGGCTCTGCCGGCGCGAGGCGGCGACGTGGAGCGGCGACCAGCCAGGCACGGCCCGATGCCAGGGCCGCAGCGGAAGCCAGGGCCGCAACGGAAGTGCGGCCTAGTCCGGGAGCGAGCGGCGGTGCGGCGCCCTCTAGCGGTGCCAGAAGCAGCCGGAGCACAGCGCGGGCAGCGGCGGCAGAGTCAGGAGGAGAAGGGAGCACAGCGACGTCAGCGGTGAGGGCCGCACAGGTAGTGCGGCCTAGTCCGGGATCGAGGGGAAGTGCGGCGCCCCCCAGCGGCGCCAGGAACAGCAGACTTACAGCACAGTCAGCGGCGGCGACAACAGGAGGAGCCAGGAGTCCAGCGACGGCAGCAGTGAGGGGGAGCCATGGAGCAGCGGTGACAGCGGCGGGCTCACCTCCCCTAGGTGGGCCTGGCAGCGGCACGAGACGACAGAGTAGGGCGACGGGCAGGCTGGCATCGGTGGTTCAGCTGGGCCCGGGACGCGTTGGTCGTGGGGCAGGTGCCGGTCGGGCAAGTAGGCCAGGAGGCCGAGGTGGATTGCAAACAGCCGTCAGGTCAAGATCCGCCAGGAGGTCCAGCGACAGGAGTGTATCGCCAGTCTCGGTCCCCCCTGGTGACGTGGAGGCCAGGGGCGCGGGCCTGGGGCAATTCAGCGGCAGCGACGACCCCGGATGTGAGAGCGAACATCCAGAAGATGGCGAACAGCGGGATTCCGGAGACACGGCTGGTGGGGACACAGCACCTGCGCAGCCTCGTGAGTACATGTCTATTCCTATTTCGGTGCCGGGTACGGTGGGGTTAGTGGAGGGGGTAGGGGACGCTGGTTCTGGGCTTCCTGGCGTTAGAGAGCTTTTGGCAGGTATGTCGCATATTTTGAGGCGATTGGACGCGGGGCCAGCAAGTAATATGGGAGGGTCACCTGCTGGGGCTTGGTTGGTGGATCCTGTTAGTACAGCCGGGGGAGGGGGCTCCGGTGAATTAGTGAGGTCTGGGGCGGCCGCGTCGGCCCAGGCAGCTGGGGTGTCAGTGTCGGTTCAAACGGAGACGGGTAAGAAGGATGAGATAAAGTTGGATGATCGGGCAAAAGGGGAGGTCTTTGTGTGCTTTGAGGGTCCCCTCGGTGCCCATTTAAAGAAGGAGGTGAAGGAGAAGATCTGGAAGGATGAATTTGTCGAGATTTTCTCCCTCCTCCCTTTGGAAAAATTTAATCTGGACAAAGGGAAAAAAGATGATAGCAAAAAGGAAGAGGAGGAAAAAAGGCGTTGGCGCCTGATTCCGCAAACGTTTGTTAATTGGCAACAGGCTTTTGCTATCTTGGCCAGTGTGATAGGAGAAAAATTCCCGGAAAATTGCTCGGGTCTTTTCTGTTACTTTGATTCTATTGGTGAGGCACATCGTACGTATGGGGGCCAGGCTTGGCAGCGTTACGATGAACAATTCAGGCAGCGGAAGGCGGTTAGGCCTGAGATAAAATGGGAGCATAAGGACATTGGATTGTGGCTGAAGGTGATGGCCCCTGTGAGGTACGGGCAGTCCTTTCAAGGGGGCGCGGGGAGTAGTAGTCAGCAATCAGGACAAGGGGGAGGAGGAGGACAGGGGTATCAAGGGGCGAAGGGAAAAACGGGAACGTGCTGGCAGTTCAATGACGGCCAGTGCAAGTATGGCAATACCTGCAGGTTTAAGCACGTGTGTTCCCATTGTAGCGGAGCTTCACACGGGGCTTCAAAATGTTTCAGAAAAGCAAGGGGCAAGCCAGCAGGGGGTAGCGGTCATGGGGGTGACGCCGGTGAGGCTTCAAAAGATGGCCCCTTATCTAAGTAGATATCCGGACCGGTTGAAGGCGGTGGTGATTAGGGACGGTTTTGCTGAAGGTTTTAGGATTCCTCACCCGAATCATACGGTCCCCTTTTCTACAAAAAATCTGAGGTCAGCAAGTTTACATGCGGATGTTGTTTCGAGTAAGTTAGCAAAAGAGGTGGAGTTAGGAAGAATGGCGGGCCCGTTTAGTTCGCTGCCTATGGAAGGGGTGATCGTTTCTCCATTGGGGGTGGTGCCCAAGAAGGAGCCAAATAAGTTTCGTTTAATCCAGCACCTATCGTACCCAAAAGGTTGTTCTGTTAACGATGGCATTGCGGAGGAATTATGCTCGGTTGTATACACGTCGTTCGATGCGGCAGTGCAATGGGTTCGTATGTACGGAGCGGGGGCCTTGATGGCGAAGACAGACATCGAGTCTGCCTTTCGGCTTCTGCCGGTACATCCGGAGAGCATTCCGTTACTAGGTTGTTTTTGGAATGGAGAATTTTATTTAGACAGGTGTTTGCCGATGGGCTGTTCCATTTCTTGCTCGTTGTTTGAAACTTTCAGTACTTTTTTGGAATGGGTTGTTAGAGACGTTTCTGATGTTGCTTCGGTCATTCATTATTTGGATGACTTCATGTTTGTGGGCCCCCCGGACTCTGCGGTTTGCGGTAATTTATTGGCCACCATGGAATGGGTGTCCGGGCATTTCGGGGTCCCTTTGGCGCAGGAGAAAACAGAGGGTCCCTGTACGGTCTTAAGTTTTCTCGGGATTCTTATCGATTCTAGAAAGATGGAATGCAGGTTGCCCGACGACAAATTGTTGTTGCTGAAGCAGGAGGTGTCCAGAATCGGAAAATTGAGGAAAGTGACGTTGAAGGAGTTACAGTCGTTGCTAGGGCGCTTAAATTTTGCGTGCCGGATCATGCCTATGGGCCGGATTTTTTGCCGAAGGTTGTCCAGAGCTACGGCGGGAGTCCGTGCAGCTCATCATTTCATACGTTTGAGCCGGGAGCACAAGGACGATCTGTTGGTTTGGCAGCGTTTCTTGGAAAATTATAATGGCAGATCATTGATTCAGCAGGAGGATTTGAACGCCTTTGATTGTGAAATTTATACGGACGCAGCAGGGGGAGCCGGTTATGGCGCCTACTGTGCAGGCAAATGGAGTGTCGGAGTGTGGCCGGAAGAATGGCGGCAAAACGGGCTAACCAAAAATTTGGCATTGTTGGAGTTGTTCCCAATTGTAGTGGCAGCGTTTATTTGGGGCGAGAATTTTAAGGATCGTCGGGTACGATTCCATTGTGATAACTTGAGTGTCGTGTCAGTTATCAACAGTTTATCTTCCTCTTCTCCCCCCGTGATTAGGTTGGTTAGGGAATTGGTGTTGAGGTGTTTGGAATTGAATTCGTGGATTTCGGCGGTGCATGTACCAGGTGTCCAAAACAATATAGCTGATGCTTTATCTCGTTTTCAGTGGGACCGATTCCGGGAACTGGCGCCAGATTCGGAACCTACAGGAGCGGGATGTCCTTCGCATCTGTGGCAGATTGTTGCGGAAGGGGAGGTCGCTTGATACAGGCCTCACTGTCGAGCAGGACATGGTCGGATTATGCAGCGGCGTGGGAGATGTGGGAAGGTTGGTTGGTCCAATGCGGCCCAGTGGAATCCGACGGCGATAAGATTATGGCTCTGCTGGCTTTGATGGGTAAGGCGGCCGAATGGGGATGGTCCGTTTCGAGGTTAAACAAAGTTGTTGCGGGTCTGGCCTTTGGTTTTCGGTTGCAAGGTTCAGCTGATCTGACAAAAGATTTTTTGATAAGGCAGGCTTTGAAGGGTTTTCGGAAGGGCAATGTGTCTTTTGATAAGCGTAGGCCGATTTCTTTTGGTATGCTGGAACGGCTTGGGGAGGCTTTGGGCGGTATTTGTAGTTCGCAGTTTGAGGTTGTATTGTTTAGGTTAGCCTTCTCTTTAGCGTTCTTTGGCGCTTTGCGCCTGGGGGAGCTGGTGTCCCCAAATAAAAATAAGGTGGGTGGTCTGTTAGCGGAAGATGTTGACTTTTGGGCAGGAGGTATTGTATTTTGGATCAGGCGTTCTAAGACTGATCAGCTTGGTAGGGGTAGGCGAGTGGTGCTGGGGAGAGTTGACGGTAGCGGGATGTGCCCGCAGCACTGTTTGGAATCTTATTGGCGTCTGTCGGCACTGAGGGCAGGCCCTTTGTTACGACATCAGAACGGGGAATTTTTGTCGCGCTACCAATTTACGGCGCTGTTGAAGAGGGGTTTGGGATCGTTGGGTGTTGACCCGAAGAATTTCGGGTCGCATTCATTTCGAATTGGTGCTGCGTCCGAGGCGGATGGTCTGGGCCTAGGCGTTGATGTTATCAAAAGAATAGGCAGATGGAGTTCGGATCGATATCTGTCTTATATTAGGAATTAGGTCTGTGGGGGAGAGAGCCTTGTTATGGTGTTAATCATTGTTGTGTTTTTTCAGGTCGAACCTCCCTCCTGGCATGGATTATCGGACATTCATTTGTTCATTGGGGTGCGCTTCGTGCGGATGTCAGGCGAAATGGTAGGCAATTAGGCTTTGTAAGGGATTCGGTGGTTATTAGATGGTTGGGATTCCGGGGTATGTTATGGCGGAGTTTGTTGCCGGCAGTTGCCAACGCCGCTAGATTGGATTGACCCCCGGACATTTTGGTGGTTCACCTTGGAGGAAATGATTTGGGAGTTAGGCCAGTGAGGGAGTTGATCAGAGACATTCGTTTTGATTTTTTACGGTTGTGGGTATCTTTCCCGGGTGTTGTGACGGTGTGGTCGGACATTGTACCAAGGCGGAAGTGGCGTGATGTACGGTCCCATAGAGGGATCAATAGAGCCCGGGTGAAGCTGAATAGGGCGGTGGCAGGATTTGTGTCTCGGAACGGGGGTATTGCCGTTAGACATTTGGAGCTGGAGGATGGGATTGGCAATTATTGGAGGGATGATGGAGTGCATCTTAATGATGTTGGTATGGATTTATGGGCACTCGGGCTACAGGAAGGAGTCGAGAGAGCTTTGGTGGCGGTGGGGCACTCACGAGCCTGAGGTGGTCAGGGCTGTTCGTGTGTGGCGGGGGGTGGGGTTCTTGGAGGTGGTGATGACGTTTTTACGGGGTTGATCTGGCTTTTGTTTACGGGCTCTGGACGGGGAATTTACCTCGGGAGCTTTGGGGTTTTGGTTTGCCCGAAATGGGTTACATGGTGCCCTTGAGCTGGTGGTCACGGCTGAGGGTAAAGAAGTGTTTGGTTTTAAAGTTGGTGGTGGCTTTATGCCTATTTTTGAGCCAGATTTCTTACCCCCAAGAACCCTCCCCTCCAGGTTTTTTACATATGGTATATATGTTGTTATTTATGTTATTGTTTGTTTAATAAAATGGCCGCTGTGGCCAAAATTATCCAAAGAAATTTACGTGTTGGTGTTTAATTTAAATTTACAGGAGAAGGGGAGAATGGCCCCCTGGGGATGGGGTGGGGGTCAGGAAGATTGAGTACGGGAAAGACCCTGTTTTGGCGATACGCGGTCATGTCCTTTGCCTTTATCTGAACAGCTTTGCAGAGTCCTGATTAAATATGCACCTCACCATTTTGTGTTTGCAGCTCCAATGTGACTCGCAACACACCATTTTGAGGGCTGATCTCACTTAAAGGGGTGGTCCAGGACTTTTACATCGATGGCCTTTTCTTAGGATATCTGCTCGTGGGGGTGTGACACGCAGAACTGCCGCAAATCAGCTGTTACCAATGCTGGTGATGACGACCAGATGTGTTGAGTTGTGGAGCTGCACAGCACAGTTCTGTCACCTGTACAGTGGCTGCGGCCAGACTCTGGACATTTGTCCCCTATTGATTCTAATAGGGGGTGGGCAAGCAATACCCAGCTCCCGATACTGTACAGTTAGCGGAGCTGTGCAGCTCCACAACTGAGCACTTTAATAAGTTTCCAAATTTTTGCACTAAAGTCTTCAAAATTGTGCACGCCGTTCATGAATTTTGCGGAAAGTAAAAAATGGTCTTTTTTTCTGTCTGCGATTTTTTTATTACGCAAAAAAAAAAATTGCGAAATGTTCTAAAAATTGTGCCCCCCCCCCCCCCCCTCCCAAAAAAAATCTGGCGTACTTAAAAACACAACATGGGACGGGGTCTGGAGTGGAGTTGTGCCAAATTTTGTGATTTTTTTTTCTAAAGTAAAGAATCAGCCAAAATCATATGGAAATGCTACGGGAAATTATTTTATAAAAATTATTGAAAAAAAAAATTAAAAAACAAACAAGCACTCATAGAATTGACTTGAAAAAAGGCACAAAATAGAATAAAGAATTGGGTGCAAGCAAAAATTAAAAGGGACAAAACTCCCACATTTTTCCAGTAACTTTACAAAAGTTTAAAAAAAATAGTCACCTACAGTAGATTTTTCTACAACCATCTGATAATCCAGAATAGATGCTGATTTAGCACCTGATGCCAGATTAAAGGAAGATTAATATTTCTGAAGGTCACTTGTATAATAATCTGTACCCGCCATTACTCCACGGGCTCGGTGGCGTGAGCGTATTCTGCAGTTGTCGCTGCTGCGGTCTTCTCCCTGACATCTACAGATCACTCCAGTTGACCTTCTGTCTGGGAGTTTTCGTTCTGGGATTAATTAATGTAATTCCCAGGTGAAAACCTTTTTTTTTCCAACTTCCCACATCATTAGGTAGCTGTGATCAAAACCTCAGCACGGACGACACAGAGAAGGAAAACGACAATCCGTGGGGACCGCCATGTGTACACCGAGCTGGGAAAGTGAAGATATGACCGGATGATTAAGCTCCTATAATGCAATGTTACAGCCTAGTAATAATAAAAAAAACAATAATAAAGAAGTAAAAATAATTTAAAATACATTTTTATAATAAATAAATAAAAAATACATCACCAATAATCGACCCATTAGACACTGGGGGCAATAATATTGATCCAATAAGTAAATAGATGCAGTTGTAATATGTTCTGAACCAGGGATCTGATTATTAATCTATCATACACTAGACTTTTGGCAGATTGCCTCACTGGATCAGCAACAAAATATTTACTAACCTGATCGCCTCCAGACTATGTTATGAAATAGTAGAACCAATACTAGGACCACTCCACCGGAAGAAGGCATTAATGCTGAAACGCGCGTCGGGGACTTGGTATTCATTTCTAGCATGGGTAACAATATTTCTACATGCATTTACTACTTTCTACCTTATTTTGCTACAATAGTAAACTTTAATAGTTTGAGTCATTATTTCTAGTGCCCATGGTTAATACTTAGTTATTGTTATTATACTGCTTCCCTGGTCCAATTGAACATTTTTATGCATATACTGTAGCTTTACCTTTTGCTGGAGTGTGAGGCCATCCATTTTTTTGGCTAAACTGTACATCCCTTTTTTTATTAATTTTAAAATATTTCAATAAAGATTTTTTTATTTTATCATACCTTTGCTTATTTGGTTATAATTGCATCTCCTTTCTATATGATTCCATGTAATGAAAAAGTCCAATTTGGCCAATTAGGACATAATTTATTACCCATAAGAAAAAAATAGATGTTTCACCCACTAGACATGGAGGAATTGTGATCACCAGAGTTTTTAGGATAGTCACACATTGGACAGTTACCAGATATATAAACTAATAACTCACTAGACACCAGTATGCCTCACAACCATCTTGGATCTGGCTGTCCCTGGAGGTCAGGGGACATGTACTGAGTTCAACTGTATAGGTTTCCTTATGAAGGAGAAACTGTTGAATACAATGGCGGGCTGTCAGTCCCCAGCTCCACTGTTCACTCACAAGATATGTTCAAGTTATGGAATTGACAATAGAGACCAGCTCAGCTGACAAGCAGGACACACAGGTAAGTGGAGGCTTCTGTGGGGACATCACACTGTATGTGTAGGAAAACAGTGGGGGACAACATACTGTATTTGTAGAAAAACAGTGGGGGACATCATACTGTGTGTGTGGGGAAACAGTGGGGGACAACATACGGTATGTGTAGGAAAATAGTGGGGGATATCATACTGTAAATGTAGGAACACAGTGGGGGATATCATACTGTATATGTAGGAAAACAGTGGGGGATATCAGACTGTATATGTAGGAAAACAGTGGGGGATATCAGACTGTATGTATAGGAAAACAGTGAGAGACAACATACTGTATGTGTGGGGAAACTGGGGGGAAAACATACTGTATATGTAGGAAAACAGTGGGGGACATCATACTTTATGTGTAGGAAAACAGTGGGAGACAACATACTGTATGTGTGGGGAAACTGGGGGACATACTGTATGTGTAGGAAAACAGTAGGGAATATCATAAGGTATGTGTAGGAAAACAGTGGGGGACAACATACTGTATTTGTAGAAAAACAGTGGGGAACATCATACTCTATGAGTAGGAAAACAGTGGGGGACATTATACTGTATGTGTGGGGAAACTGGGGGGGACATTATACTGTATGGGTAGGAACACAGTGGGGGACAACATACTGTATGTGTAAGAAAACTGTGCGGTACATTCGACAGTATGTGTGGGGAAACTGTGGGGACAACATACTGTATGTGTAGAGAAACAGTGGGGACAACATACTGTATGTGTAGAGAAACAGTGGGGACAACATACTGTATGTGTAGGAAAACAGTGGGGGACATGAGACTGGATGTGTAGGAAGCAGTGGGGGACATTACACGATATGTGTAAGAAAACAGTGGGGGCATCATACTGTATGTTTAGGAAAGCAGTGGGGTACATCAGACTGTATGTGTAGGAAAGCAGTGGGGGACATTATACTATATGTGTAGCAAAACAGTGGGGGACATCAGACTGTATGTGTAGGAAAACAGTGGGGGGCATCATACTGTATGTGTAGGAAAACAGTGGGGGACATCATACTGTATGTGCAGGAAAACAGTGGGGTACATCAAACTGTATGTGTAGGAAAATAGTGGGGGACATCAGACTGTATGTGTAGGAAAGCAGTGGGGGACATCAGACTGTATGTGTAGGAAAACAGTGGGGGGCATCATACTGTATGTGTAGGAAAACAGTGGGGGACATTATACTATATGTGTAGCAAAACAGTGGGGGACATCAGACTGTATGTGTAGGAAAACAGTGGGGTACATCAGACTGTATGTGTAGGAAAATAGTGGGGGACATCAGACTGTATGTGTAGGAAAGCAGTGGGGGACATTATACTATATGTGTAGCAAAACAGTGGGGGACATCATACTGTATGTGTAGGAAAACAGTGGGGGACATCATACTGTATGTGTGGGAAAACAGTGGGGTACATCAAACTGTATGTGTAGGAAAATAGTGGGGGACATCAGACTGTATGTGTAGGAAAACAGTGGGGGACATCAGACTATGTGTAGGAAAGCAGTGGGGGACATTATACTATATGTGTAGGAAAACAGTGGGGACATCATACTGTATGCGTGGGGAAACTGGGGGTGCATCATATTGTATGTGGTGCGGTAGGAGCATCAAAATATATGTAAGGGACACTGAAGGCATCATATTTCGTTTACGAATGTGCTGCAGGAGAAGCAGGACACATGGATAAGTGGCTACTTCTGTGAGGGCATCATACTATGAGTGGAGAAACTGTGGGGGCATCATACTATATGTATAGGAAAAAAGTGAGGGCATCATATTATATGCTTGGGGAAACTGGGAGGAATCATATCGTGTGGGGGGGCATCATAATGTGTGTAGGGGACATGAGGTATCATATTGTGTGGGGGAAATGTACTCTGGGAGGCATCATTCTGTGTCTAGGGAGCGTTAGGGGCATCCTGCTATGTGTGAGGGCCTGTGGTAGGCATCAAACTATGTTTGATAGCTGTGGGGGATAATACTGTGAGTAGTTGGCTATGAGAGCTCTATTGTTTGTGAGGGGGCATCCTACTGTGTGTAGGTGGCTATGGGGGCTTCACATCAATTGTGGTGGGAACTGTGGTGGCATCATACCGTGTGGGTGTGGTGCATCATACAATATGGTGGCATCATACTGTGTGTAGGTGGCTATGGGGGCTTCACACCAATTGTGGTGGGAACTGTGGTGGCATCATACCGTGTGGGTGTGGTGCATCATACAATACGGTGGCATCATACTGTGTGTAGGTGGCTATGGGGGCTTCACACCAATTGTGGTGGGAACTGTGGTGGCATCATACCATGTGGGTGTGGTGCATCATACAATATGGTGGCTGTGGGGGCATCATACTGTGTGTAGGTGGCTATGGGGGCTTCACACCAATTGTGGTGGGAACTGTGGTGGCATCATACCGTGTGGGTGTGGTGCATCATACAATATGGTGGCTGTCGGGGCATCATACTGTGTGTAGGTAGCTATGGGGGCTTCACACCAATTGTGGTGGAAACTGTGGTGGCATCACTGTGTGTGGGTGTGGTGCATCATACAATATGGTGGCTGTGGGGGCATCATCATACAGTGTGATGGTTGTTGGGACATCATACCATGAGTAATATTTCTGTGTGGGCATCATATGAAGGACCGGGCGAACTTAGAGTACTGGCTCAGTGTAAAAATAAAATTGCGGCGGAGCACGGCACGGTATTTGTCCCTCGTTCTCATCTTTCAAAGTTGGGCAGTCTGGACACCAGGGATACAAATATTAACCCACTAGACACCAGGGATACGCGTTTCATAGACATCTTGGTTGTCATTCTTAACCCATTGATCTGAATATGTGACCTGAGTAAGGACGTCTGGTGGATTACGGGAATCGCTGGACGCCCCCTGTAATCCCGGAAAGGTTCACTACACAGTGAGGGGCGACACTGAGCGCAGGGCAAACGTCAGCCAACATAAGAAGATGAAATCATCTCTCCGTCCTGAGAAATGATAGGAGCGATATGAGGAATAAAAAAAAAAACTATTTAGCAAAACCTATTCTGCAAAATGTCTTCATGGCGTAATGCAGAGATGACGACTGTTCTGTTCCTGCTCATATCAATTGTGACCGGAGCGGCACTTTAACGAAATGGAGTAAGTATATAAAATGTACTAAATGGCCGAACAGCGGGGGAATAATGGCCGCTGGAAGAATCCTATTATTTTGGGGCATTGGCAGGCACAGATTCATCATGGAAATGAGTGCGGGCCGTGGCAGGCTTCCTTCTTGTAATGCTCCCGGTTACAGGACGGCAGAACATTTATTTTTATATTGTTTGCCACCAGTAGAAGACGGTTAAGATCCTCATTTATATTTGGCTTCTCACATTTATCCTTCCACAGAAGCAGAAAAAAATGAACTGCAGGATTATTCATCATATGGGGGTTTTCTGTAAAGGCTTCTGCACGGCTGCCACTAGGGGGAAGCACTGTGCTGATGTTTTTCATTAGGGGCACCCTACTGGTACTCATTGTTTAGGGCGCTGTCCTGGCTTCACTTATAAAACTAGACCCTCTGCATTCTTAATCAGAAGACAACCTGAAAGGAGTATTAATCAGGGGTAACGTAGTGGCACAATCAATCAGATGGCATAATAGTGGAACTGGTTATTAAGGGATGCTATACTGGCACTGTTGGTTATGGGGTCACTTTGCGGGCAGTATTAATAAGACTGCTGTCTGAATATTGGGAGGGCACTCTGACTCCTCTGTACATAGGGGCACTTTGCTCCTGATGTTTGATTAAGACACTCTGGTTGTAATTGCACTATTTTTTGGACACACTGATGGCAATATTATGCACGGGACACACTGCTACACTACTGCCAGGGATTATTGGGCAATGTGCTGACAATGTGTACAAAAGGCAACACTACTAGCATGGATTCTTGTGGTACTCTGCTGGCAGCACTGACTGAAGGCACACAGCTTACACTATTACTTAGTGCTTACTCTAATTACATACTCTGCTGGCACTGTTTGTTGGGGCACTCTGCTGGAACTGTTTGGGACACTGTGCTGGCACTGCTAGTTGACGCACTCTGCTGGAACTGTTTGTTGGGGCACTCTTCTGGCACTGTTTGTTAGGACACTCTGTTGGCACTGGTGGGGCACTCTACTGTCACTGTTGGGGTACTCTACTGGCACTGTCTGTTGAGGTACTCTGCTGGCACTGTTTGTTGGAGTACTCTTCTGGCACTGTTTGTTAGGACACTCTGTTGGCACTGTTGGGGCACTCTACTGGCACTGTCTGTTGGGGTACTCTGCTGGCACTGTTTGTTGTTGCACTGCTGGCACTCTTTGTTGGCGCACTCTGCTGGCACTGTTTGTTGCAGCACTCTGCTGGCACTGTTTGTTGGGGCAGTCTGTTGGCACAGTTTGTTAGGGCACTCTGCTGGCACTGTTTGTTGGGTCAGTCTGCTGGCACTGCTTGTTGAGGCACTCTACTGGCACTGTTTGTTGGGTCAGTCTGCTAGCACTGTTTGTTGGGGCACTCTACTGGCACTGTTTGTTAGGACACTCTGTTGGCACTGTTGGGTCACTGTACTGTCACTGTTGGGGTACTCTGCTGGCACTGTTTGTTGTTGCACTGCTGGCACTCTATGTTGGTGCACTCTGCTGGCACTGTTTGTTGCAGCACTCTGCTGGCACTGTTTGTTGGGGCAGTCTGTTGGCACAGTTTGTTAGGGCACTCTGCTGGCACTGTTTGTTGGGTCAGTCTGCTGGCACTGCTTGTTGAGGCACTCTGCTAGCACTGTTTGTTAGGACACTCTGTTGGCACTGTTGGGTCACTGTACTGTCACTGTTGGGGTACTCTGCTGGCACTGTTTGTTGTTGCACTGCTGGCACTCTATGTTGCAGCACTCTGCTGGCACTGTTTGTTGAGGCAGTCTGTTGGCATAGTTTGTTAGGGCACTCTGATGGCACAGTTTGTTAGGGCACTCTGCTGGCACTGTTTGTTGGGGTAGTCTGCTGGCACTGTTTGTTGAGGCACTCTGCTGGCACTGTTTGTTGGGGCAGTCTGTTGGCACAGTTTGTTAGGGCACTCTGCTGGCACAGTTTGTTAGGGCACTCTGCTGGCACAGTTTGTTAGGGCACTCTGCTGGCACTGTTTGTTGGGGCAGTCCGCTGACACTGTTTGTTGAGGCACTCTGCTGGCACTGTTTGTTGGGGCAGTCCGCTGACACTGTTTGTTGAGGCACTCTGCTGGCACTGTTTGTTGGGGCAGTCCGCTGACACTGTTTGTTGAGGCACTCTGCTGGCACTGTTCGTTGAGGCACTCTACCGGCATTGTTTCTAAGGGAACTTTGTTAGCACTGTGTACTCTTCTGGCACTGTCTTTGGGGGCACTCTACTTGCACTGCTTGGGGCACTTTCCTGACACTGTTTGTTGGGACACCCTGCAGGCACTGTTTGTTGGGGCACTCTGTTGGCACTGTTTGTTGGGGCACTCTGCTGACACGGTTTGTAAGGGCATTCTGCTGGCACTATTTGTTGGGGCACGCTCCTGACACTGTTTGTTGGGGCACTCTGCTGGCACTTTGTTGGGGCACTCTGCTGGCACTGTTTGTTTGGGCACTCTCCTGACACTGTTTGTAGGGGCACTCTGCTGGCACTATTTGTTGAGGCATGCTCCTGACACTGCTTGTTGGGGCACTCTGCTTGCACTGTTTGTTGGGGCATTCTCCTGGCACTGTTTATTGGGGCACTCTGCTGGCACTTTGTTAGGGCACTCTGCTGGCACAGTTTGTTAGGGCACTCTGCTGACACTGTTTGTTGGGGCAGTCTGCTGGCACTGTTTGTTGAGGCAATCTGCTGGCACTGTTTGTTGGGGCAGTCTGCTGGCACTGTTTGTTGAGGCACTCTACTGGCACTATTTGTTAGGGCACTTTGCTAGCACTGTGCATTGGGGTACTCTACTGGCGCTATTTGTTGGGGCACGCTCCTGACACTGTTTGTTAGGGAACTTTGCTAGCACTGTGCATTGGGGTACTCTTCTGGCACTGTCTGTGGGGGCACTCTACTGGCACTGCTTGTTGGGGCACTTTCTTGACACTGTTTTTTGGGACACCCTAAAGGCACTGTGCATTGGGGTACTCTTCTGGCACTGTTTGTTGAGGCAAACTGCTGGCACTGTTTGTTGGGGCACTCTGTTGGCACTGTTTGTTGAGGCACTCTGCTGACACGGTTTGTAAGGGCATTCTGCTGGCACTATTTGTTGGGGCACTTTGCTGGCACTTCGTTGGGGCACTCTCCTGACACTGTTTGTAGGGCACTTTGCTGGCACTATTTGTTGGGGCATGCTCCTGACACTGCTTGTTGTTGCACTCTGCTTGCACTGTTTGTTGGGGCATTCTCCTGGCACTGTTTGTTGGGGCACTCTGCTGGCACTTTTTTAGGGCACTCTGCTGGCACAGTTTGTTAGGGCACTCTGCTGGCACTGTTGGGGCAGTCTGCTGGCACTGGTTTTTGGGGCAGTCCGCTGACACTGTTTGTTGAGGCACTCTGCGGGCACTGTTTGTTGGGGCAGTCTGCTGGCACTGTTTGTTGAGGCACTCTACTGGCACTGTTTGTTAGGGAACTTTGCTAGCACTGTGCATTGGGGTACTCTTCTGGCACTGTCTGTGGGGGCACTCTACTGGCACTGCTTGTTGGGGCACTTTCCTGACACTGTTTTTTGGGACACCCTGCAGGCACTGTTTGTTGGGGCACTCTGTTGACACTGTTTGTTGAGGCACTCTGCTGACACGGTTTGTAAGGGCATTCTGCTGGCACTATTTGTTGGGGCACTTTGCTGGCACTTTGTTGGGGCACTCTGCTGGCAATGTTTGTTGGGGCAGTCTGCTGGCACTGTTTGTTGAGGCACTCTGCGGGCACTGTTTGTTGGGGCAGTCTGCTGGCACTGTTTGTTGAGGCACTCTACTGGCACTGTTTGTTAGGGAACTTTGCTAGCACTGTGCATTGGGGTACTCTTCTGGCACTGTCTGTGGGGGCACTCTACTGGCACTGCTTGTTGGGGCACTTTCCTGACACTGTTTTTTGGGACACCCTGCAGGCACTGTTTGTTGGGGCACTCTGTTGACACTGTTTGTTGAGGCACTCTGCTGACACGGTTTGTAAGGGCATTCTGCTGGCACTATTTGTTGGGGCACTTTGCTGGCACTTTGTTGGGGCACTCTGCTGGCAATGTTTGTTTGGGCACTCTCCTGACACTGTTTGTAGGGCTCTCTGCTGGCACTATTTGTTGGGGCATGCTCCTGACACTGCTTGTTGTTGCACTCTGCTTGCACTGTTTGTTGGGGCATTCTCCTGGCACTGTTTGTTGGGGCACTCGGCTGGCACTTTGTTAGGGCACTCTGGTGGCACAGTTTGTTAGGGCACTCTGCTGGCACTGTTAGGGCAGTCTGCTGGCACTGTTTGTTGAGGCAGTCTGCTGGCACTGTTTGTTGGGGCAGTCTGCTGGCACTGTTTGTTGAGGCAATCTACTGGCACTGTTTGTTAGGGCACTTTGCTAGCACTGTGCATTGGGGTACTCTTCTGGCACTGTCTGTGGGGGCACTCTACTGGCACTGCTTGTTGGGGCACTCTCCTGACACTGTTTGTAAGGGCATTCTGCTGGCACTATTTGTTGTGGCACGTTCCTGACACTGTTTGTTGGGGCACTCTGCTGGCACTTTGTTGGGGCAATCTACTGGCACTGTTTGTTAGGGCACTTTGCTAGCACTGTGCATTGGGGTACTCTTCTGGCACTGTCTGTGGGGGCACTCTACTGGCACGGCTTGTTGGGGCACTTTCCGGACACTGTTTGTTGGGACACCCTGCAGGCACTGTTTGTTGGGGCACTCTGTTGGCACTGTTTGTTGGGGCACTCTGCTGAAACAGTTTGTAAGGGCATTCTGCTGGCACTACTTGTTGGGGCACGCTCCTGACACTGTTTGTTGGGGCACTCTGCTGGCACTGTATGTTTGGGCACTCTCCTGACACTGTTTGTAGGGGCACTCTGCTGGCACTATTTGTTGGGGCATGCTCCTGACACTGCTTGTTGGGGCACTCTGCTTGCACTGTTTGTTGGGGCATTCTCCTGGCACTGTTTGTTGGGGCACTCTGCTGGCACTTTGTTAGGGCACTCTCCTGACAGGGTTTGTAAGGGCATTCTGCTGGCACTATTTGTTGTGGCACGTTCCTGACACTGTTTGTTGGGGCACTCTGCTGGCACTTTGTTGGGGCACTCTGCTGGCACTGTTTGTTTGGGCACTCTCCTGACACTGTTTGTAGGGGCACTCTGCTGGCACTATTTGTTGGGGCATGCTCCTGACACTGCTTGTTGGGGCACTCTGCTTGCACTGTTTGTTGGGGCATTCTCCTGGCACTGTTTGTTGGGGCACTATGCTGGCACTTTGTTAGGGCACTCAGCTGGCACTGTTTGTTGGAGCACTCTGCTGGCACTGTTTGGGCACTCTGATGGCACTGTTTGTTGGGGCACTTTGCTGGCACTATTTGTTGGGGCACTCTGCTGGCACTGTTTGTTGGGGCACTCTCCTGACACTGTTTGTTGGGGCACTCTGCTGGCACTGTCTGTTAGGGTACTCTGCTTGCACTCTTTGTTGGGGCACTCTCCCGACACTGTTTGTTGGGGCACTCTGCTGGCCCTGTTGGGGCCTTGTTGGCACTGTTTGTTGGGGCACTTCACTGGCACTGTTTGTTTCGGCACGCAGCTGGCACTCTTTGTTGGGCACTTTCCTGATACTGTTTGTTTGGGTACTCTGCTTGCACTGTCTGTTAGGGCACTCTGCTTGCACTCTTTGTTGGGGCACTCTCCTGACACTTTGTTGGGGCACTCTGCTTGCACTCTTTGTTGGGGCACTCTTCTGACACTGTTGGGGCACTCTACTGTCACTTTGTTGGGGCACTGCTGGCACTGTTTGTTGGGGCACTGCTGGCACTGTTTGTTGGGGCACTCTGCTTGCACTGTCTGTTAGGGCACTCTGCTTGCACTCTTTGTTGGGGCACTCTGCTGGCAATGTTTGTTGGGGCACTCTGCTTGCACTGTCTGTTAGGGCACTGTGCTGGCAATGTTTGTTGGGGCACTCTCCCGACACTGTTTGTTGGGGCACTCTGCTGGCCCTGTTGGGGCACTGTTGGCACTGTTTGTTGGGGCACTTTACTGGCACTGTTTGTTTCGGCACGCTGCTGGAACTCTTTGTTGGGCACTTTCCTGATACTGTTTGTTTGGGCACTCTGCTTGCACTGTCTTTTAGGGCACTCTGCTTGCACTCTTTGTTGGGGCACTCTCCTGACACTTTGTTGGGGCACTCTGCTTGCACTCTTTGTTGGGGCACTCTTCTGACACTGTTGGGGCACTCTGCTGTCACTTTGTTGGGGCACTGCTGGCACTGTTTGTTGGGGCACTGCTGGCACTGTTTGTTGGGGCACTCTGCTTGCACTGTTTGTTGGGGCAATCTGCTGGCACTGTCTGTTAGGGTACTCTGCTTGCACTCTTTGTTGGGGCACTCTCCTGACACTTTGTTGGGGCACTCTGCTTGCACTCTTTGTTGGGGCTCTCTTCTGACACTGTTGGGGCACTCTGCTGTCACTTTGTTGGGCCACTGCTGGCACTGTTTGTTGGGGCACTGCTGGCACTGTTTGTTGGGGCACTCTGCTTGCACTGTCTGTTAGGGCACTCTGCTTGCACTCTTTGTTGGGGCACTCTGCTGGCAATGTTTGTTTAGGCACTCTGCTTGCACTGTCTGTTAGGGCACTCTGCTTGCACTCTTTGTTGGGGCACTCTGCTGGCACTGTTTGTTTGGGCACTCTGCTGGCACTGTATGTTTGGGCACTCTCCTGACACTGTTTGTAGGGGCACTCTGCTGGCACTATTTGTTGGGGCATGCTCCTGACACTGCTTGTTGGGGCACTCTGCTTGCACTGTTTGTTGGGGCATTCTCCTGGCACTGTTTATTGGGGCACTCTGCTGGCACTTTGTTAGGGCACTCTGCTGGCACAGTTTGTTAGGGCACTCTGCTGACACTGTTTGTTGGGGCAGTCTGCTGGCACTGCTTGTTGGGGCACTCTGCTTGCACTGTTTGTTGGGGCATTCTCCTGGCACTGTTTGTTGGGGCACTCTGCTGGCACTTTGTTAGGGCACTCTCCTGACAGGGTTTGTAAGGGCATTCTGCTGGCACTATTTGTTGTGGCACGTTCCTGACACTGTTTGTTGGGGCACTCTGCTGGCACTTTGTTGGGGCACTCTGCTGGCACTCTTTGTTTGGGCACTCTCCTGACACTGTTTGTAGGGGCACTCTGCTGGCACTATTTGTTTGGGCATGCTCCTGACACTGCTTGTTGGGGCACTCTGCTTGCACTGTTTGTTGGGGCATTCTCCTGGCACTGTTTGTTGGGGCACTATGCTGGCACTTTGTTAGGGCACTCAGCTGGCACTGTTTGTTGGAGCACTCTGCTGGCACTGTTTGGGCACTCTGATGGCACTGTTTGTTGGGGCACTTTGCTGGCACTATTTGTTGGGGCACTCTGCTGGCACTGTTTGTTGGGGCACTCTCCTGACACTGTTTGTTGGGGCACTCTGCTGGCACTGTCTGTTAGGGTACTCTGCTTGCACTCTTTGTTGGGGCACTCTCCCGACACTGTTTGTTGGGGCACTCTGATGGCCCTGTTGGGGCACTGTTGGCACTGTTTGTTGGGGCACTTTACTGGCACTGTTTGTTTCGGCACGCTGCTGGCACTCTTTGTTGGGCACTTTCCTGATACTGTTTGTTTGGGCACTCTGCTTGCACTGTCTGTTAGGGCACTCTGCTTGCACTCTTTGTTGGGGCACTCTCCTGACACTTTGTTGGGGCACTCTGCTTGCACTCTTTGTTGGGGCACTCTTCTGACACTGTTGGGGCACTCTGCTGTCACTTTCTTGGGGCACTGCTGGCACTGTTTGTTGGGGCACTGCTGGCACTGTTTGTTGGGGCACTCTGCTTGCACTGTCTGTTAGGGCACTCTGCTTGCACTCTTTGTTGGGGCACTCTGCTGGCAATGTTTGTTGGGGCACTCTGCTTGCACTGTCTGTTAGGGCACTCTGCTTGCACTCTTTGTTGGGGCACTGTGCTGGCAATGTTTGTTGGGGCACTCTCCCGACACTGTTTGTTGGGGCACTCTGCTGGCCCTGTTGGGGCACTGTTGGCACTGTTTGTTGGGGCACTTTACTGGCACTGTTTGTTTCGGCACGCTGCTGGCACTCTTTGTTGGGCACTTTACTGATACTGTTTGTTTGGGCACTCTGCTTGCACTGTCTGTTAGGGCACTCTGCTTGCACTCTTTGTTGGGGCACTCTCCTGACACTTTGTTGGGGCACTCTGCTTGCACTCTTTGTTGGGGCACTCTTCTGACACTGTTGGGGCACTCTGCTGTCACTTTGTTGGGGCACTGCTGGCACTGTTTGTTGGGGCACTGCTGGCACTGTTTGTTGGGGCACTCTGCTTGCACTGTTTGTTGGAGCATTCTGCTGGCACTGTCTGTTAGGGTACTCTGCTTGCACTCTTTGTTGGGGCACTCTCCCGACACTGTTTGTTGGGGCACTCTGCTGGCCCTGTTGGGGCACTGTTGGCACTGTTTGTTGGGGCACTTTACTGGCACTGTTTGTTTCGGCACGCTGCTGACACTCTTTGTTGGGCACTTTCCTGATACTGTTTGTTTGGGCACTCTGCTTGCACTGTCTGTTAGGGCACTCTGCTTGCACTCTTTGTTGGGGCACTCTCCTGACACTTTGTTGGGGCACTCTGCTTGCACTCTTTGTTGGGGCACTCTTCTGACACTGTTGGGGCACTCTGCTGTCACTTTGTTGGGGCACTGCTGGCACTGTTTGTTGGGGCAATCTGCTTGCACTGTCTGTTAGGGCACTCTGCTTGCACTCTTTGTTGGGGCACTCTGCTGGCAATGTTTGTTGGGGCACTCTGCTTGCACTGTCTGTTAGGGCACTCTGCTTGCACTCTTTGTTGGGGCACTGTGCTGGCAATGTTTGTTGGGGCACTCTCCTGACACTGTTTGTTGGGGCACTCTGCTGGCCCTGTTGGGGCACTGTTGGCACTGTTTGTTGGGGCACTTTACTGGCACTGTTTGTTTCGGCACGCTGCTGGCACTCTTTGTTGGGCACTTTCCTGATACTGTCTGTTAGGGCACTCTGCTTGCACTCTTTGTTGGGGCACTCTCCTGACACTTTGTTGGGGCACTCTGCTTGCACTCTTTGTTGGGGCACTCTTCTGACACTGTTGGGGCACTCTGCTGTCACTTTGTTGGGGCACTGCTGGCACTGTTTGTTGGGGCACTCTGCTTGCACTGTCTGTTAGGGCACTCTGCTTGCACTCTTTGTTGGGGCACTCTGCTGGCACTGTTTGTTGGGGTACTCTGCTGGCATTAGCGCTTCCTCCACAGTAAATGTGCTGCTGGAGAATGCATGGGTAAGTTACAAACAGAGGGAATGCTGTCACCGTGAACCCCTGCGATGACGAACCATGAAGGCTGAGTTTATGTGTCATCTGATGAGCAATATGAAGGCAGAACGTTCTTCAATCATTAACTTCTCAAGTGGCTTAATGAAAAGTATCGTACCGGCAATTATTGTCATTATGCCGAATAAAAACAAAGTGCTCTCCAACCTCTACAGCTCCTCCGCAGCGAAGATCCGGGTGCAAGAAATACTACGGCTCATACAAGAGAAGAGACAGCTGGAAATCAGCCCCATGCAAACACCAAATGTAGTCACACAAAGTACAAGAAAAGGCTGCAAAGAAGATGTCCAGGTTATACCAGCAGGCTCCATATCACTATATACAGAAGACGCCGAGGTTATAGCAGGTGTACATATATCAATATACACAATAGATGCCCAGGTTATACCAGCTGTACATATATAATTATATACAGGAGATGCCCCGGTTATACCGGCTGTACATATATAATTATATACAGGAGATGCCCAGGTTATACCGGCTGTACATATATAATTATATACAGGAGATGCCCAGGTTATACCGGCTGTACATATATAATTATATACAGGAGATGCCCAGGTTATACCAGCTGTACATATATAATTATACACAATAGATGCCCAGGTTATACCAGCTGTACATATATAATTATATACAGGAGATGCCCCGGTTATACCGGCTATACATATATAATTATATACAGGAGATGCCCAGGTTATACCGGCTGTACATATATAATTATATACAGGAGATGCCCAGGTTATACCGGCTGTACATATATAATTATATACAGGAGATGCCCAGGTTATACCGGCTATACATATATAATTACTAGATAGTGGCCCGATTCTAACTCATCGGGTATTCTAGAATATGCATGTGTACGTAGTATATTGCCCAGCGACGTAGTATATTGCCCAGTCACGTAGTATATTGCCCAGTCACGTAGTATATTGCCCAGCCACGTAGTATATTGCCCAGCCACGTAGTATATTGCACAGCCACGTAGTATATTGCCCAGCCACGTAGTATATTGCCCAGCCACGTAGTATATTGCCCAGCCACGTAGTATATTGCCCAGCCACGTAGTATATTGCCCAGTCACGTAGTATATTGCCCAGCCACGTAGTATATTGCCCAGCCACGTAGTATATTGCCCAGCCACGTAGTATATTGCCCAGCCACGTAGTATATTGCCCAGCCATGTAGCATATTGACCAGCCACGTAGTATATTGCCCAGCCACGTAGTATATTGCCCAGCCACGTAGTATATTGCCCAGCCACGTAGTATATAGCCCAGCCACGTAGTATGTTGCCCAGTCACGTAGTATATTGCCCAGCCATGTAGTATATTGCACAGCCACGTAGTATATTGCCCAGCCACGTAGTATATTGCCCAGCCACGTAGTATATTGCCCAGCCACGTAGTATATTGCCCAGCCACGTAGTACAGTGGGGCAAAAAAGTATTTAGTCAGTCAGCAATAGTGCAAGTTCCACCACTTAAAAAGATAAGAGGCGTCTGTAATTTACATCATAGGTAGACCTCAACTATGGGAGACAAACTGAGAAAAAAAAATCCAGAAAATCACATTGTCTGTTTTTTTTAACATTTTATTTGCATATTATGGTGGAAAATAAGTATTTGGTCAGAAACAAAAAATCAAGATTTCTGGCTCTCACAGACCTGTAACTTCTTCTTTAAGAGTCTCCTCTTTCCTCCACTCATTACCTGTAGTAATGGCACCTGTTTAAACTTGTTATCAGTATAAAAAGACACCTGTGCACACCCTCAAACAGTCTGACTCCAAACTCCACTATGGTGAAGACCAAAGAGCTGTCAAAGGACACCAGAAACAAAATTGTAGCCCTGCACCAGGCTGGGAAGACTGAATCTGCAATAGCCAACCAGCTTGGAGTGAAGAAATCAACAGTGGGAGCAATAATTAGAAAATGGAAGACATACAAGACCACTGATAATCTCCCTCGATCTGGGGCTCCACGCAAAATCCCACCCCGTGGGGTCAGAATGATCACAAGAACGGTGAGCAAAAATCCCAGAACCACGTGGGGGGACCTAGTGAATGAACTGCAGAGAGCTGGGACCAATGTAACAAGGCCTACCATAAGTAACACACTACGCCACCATGGACTCAGATCCTGCAGTGCCAGACGTGTCCCACTGCTTAAGCCAGTACATGTCCGGGCCCGTCTGAAGTTTGCTAGAGAGCATTTGGATGATCCAGAGGAGTTTTGGGAGAATGTCCTATGGTCTGATGAAACCAAACTGGAACTGTTTGGTAGAAACACAACTTGTCGTGTTTGGAGGAAAAAGAATACTGAGTTGCATCCATCAAACACCATACCTACTGTAAAGCATGGTGGTGGAAACATCATGCTTTGGGGCTGTTTCTCTGCAAAGGTGCAAAGGGGCCAGGACGACTGATCCAGGTACATGAAAGAATGAATGGGGCCATGTATCGTGAGATTTTGAGTGCAAACCTCCTTCCATCAGCAAAGGCATTGAAGATGAAACGTGGCTGGGTCTTTCAACATGACAATGATCCAAAGCACACCGCCAGGGCAACGAAGGAGTGGCTTCGTAAGAAGCATTTCAAGGTCCTGGAGTGGCCTAGCCAGTCTCCAGATCTCAACCCTATAGAAAACCTTTGGAGGGAGTTGAAAGTCTGTGTTGCCAAGCGAAAAGCCAAAAACATCACTGCTCTAGAGGAGATCTGCATGGAGGAATGGGCCAACATACCAACAACAGTGTGTGGCAACCTTGTGAAGACTTACAGAAAACGTTTGACCTCTGTCATTGCCAACAAAGGATATATTACAAAGTATTGAGATGAAATTTTGTTTCTGACCAAATACTTATTTTCCGCCATAATATGCAAATAAAATGTTAAAAAAACAGACAATGTGATTTTCTGGATTTTTTTTTCTCAGTTTGTCTCCCATAGTTGAGGTCTACCTATGATGTAAATTACAGACGCCTCTCATCTTTTTAAGTGGTGGAACTTGCACTATTGCTAACTGACTAAATACTTTTTTGCCCCACTGTATATTGCCCAGCCACGTAGTATATTGCCCAGCCACGTAGTATATAGCCCAGCCACATAGTATATAGCACAGCCCACATAGTATATTGCCCAGCCACGTAGTATATAGCCCAGCCACATAGTATATAGCAGAGCCATGCAGTATATTGCCCAGCACAGAGCCACGTAGTATAGAGACTTAAAAAAAAACAAAAACATATACTCACCTATAGTCCGTTGGAAGTCCTGCTATACTCACCATCCGCCGCCTTTCCCGCTCCTCGCCACGTTCCCGGGATCGCTCCATTGCAAGCGGCAGCTTCCGGTGGTCCCAGGGCTAGTGTGAGCAGGACCTGTGATGACGTCACGGCAGGTCCTTGTCGCACACCAGCGCTGGGACGGGACCGGAAGCTGCCGCTTGCAATGGAGCTGTCCCAGGAACGTGGCGAGGAGCGGGAAAGGCGGCGGAGGGTAAGTATAGCAGGTTTTTTTATTTTTTTTTTATTTTTAGCATGACATATTTTTACTATTGATGCTGCGTAGTCAGCATCAATAGTAAATAGTTGGGGACACACAGGGTTAATAGCAGCGGTAACGGAGCACGTTACAACGTGGGCCGTTACCGCTGCCATTAACCCTGTGTGAGCGGTGAGTGGAGGGGATTACAGAGCGGGCACAGGGCGGTGAGTGCAGGGGAGTAGGGGAGGGACTAATCGGACTGTGGCCGTCGCTGATTGGTCGCAGCAGCCATAACAGGCAGCTGCCGAGACCAATCAGAGAACGAATAACCGTGACAGAAGGACAGACAGACAGACAGACGGAAGTGACCCTTAGACAATTATGTATATAGAAGATATACAGGAGATGCCCAGGTTATACCAGCTGTACATATATAATTATATATAGGAGATACCCAGGTTATACCGGCTGTACATATATAATTATATACAGAAGATGCCCAGGTTATACCAGCTGTACACATAATTATATACAGGAGATGCCCAGGTTATACCAACTGTATATTTATAATTATATACAGAAGATACCCAGGTTATACCAGCTGTACATATATAATTGTGTGCAGGAGATACCCAGGTTATACTGGCTGTACATATATAATTATATACAGGAGATGCCCAGGTTATACCGGCTGTACATATATAATTATATATAGGAGATGCCCAGGTTATACCGGCTGTACATATATAATTATATACAGGAGATGCCCAGGTTATACCAGTTGTACATATATAATTATATACAGGAGATGCCCAGGTTATACTGGCTGTACATATATAATTATATACAGGAGATGCCCAGGTTATACCGGCTGTACATATATAATTATATATAGGAGATGCCCAGGTTATACCGGCTGTACATATATAATTATATATAGGAGATGTCCAGGTTATACCAGTTGTACATATATAATTATATACAGGAGATGCCCAGGTTATACCGGCTGTACATATATAATTATATATAGGAGATGCCCAGGTTATACCGGCTGTACATATATAATTATATACAGGAGATGCCCAGGTTATACCGGCTGTACATATATAATTATATACAGGAGATGCCCAGGTTATACCAGTTGTACATATATAATTATATACAGGAGATGCCCAGGTTATACCGGCTGTACATATATAATTATAGACAGGAGATGCCCAGGTTATACCGGCTGTACATGTATAATTATATACAGGAGATACCCAGGTTATACCGGCTGTACATATATAATTATATATAGGAGATGCCCAGGTTATATCAGCTGTACATAAATAATTAAATACAGGAGATGCCCAGGTTATACCAGCTGACAATAATTATATATAGGAGATACCCAGGTTATACCGGCTGTACATATATAATTATGTACTGGAGATGCCCAGGTTATACCAGCTGTACATTTATAATTATATACAGACAATATCCATGTTATACCAGCTGTAGATATATAATTATATACTGGAGATGCCCAGGTTATACCAGCTGTAGATATATAATTATATACAGGAGATGTCCAGGTTATACCAGTTGTACATATATAATTATATATAGGAGATGCCCAGGTTATACCAGCTGTACATATATAATTATATACAGGCAATACCCAGGTTATACCAGCTGTACATATATAATTATATACAGGAGGGGCCCAGGTTATACCAGCTGTACATATATAATTATATACAGGAGGGGCCCAGGTTATACCAGCGGTACATATATAATTATATACAGGCAATACCCAGGTAATACCGGCTGTACATTTATAATTATATACAGGAGATGCCCAGGTTATACCGGCTGTACATATATCATTATATACAGGAGATGCCCAGGTTATACCAGCTGTACATATATAATTATATACAGGCAATACCCAGGTTATACCAGCTGTACATATATAATTATATACAGGAGGGGCCCAGGTTATACCAGCTGTACATATATAATTATATACAGGCAATACCCAGGTTATACCGGCTGTACATTTATAATTATATACAGGAGATGCCCAGGTTATACCGGCTGTACATATATCATTATATACAGGAGATGCCCAGGTTATACCAGCTGTACATATATAATTATATACAGACAATACCCAGGTTATACCAGCTGTACATATATAATTATACGGAGACAATACCTAGGTTACAGCAGAGCAGTTTCTATCACTATACATAGGTATAAAGCCACATAGTAGGGGTATTAGGATCCGCTCCCGTCTTACTTGTGCACGCAGGTGACTTGGGTCTGCCGGCTCTCGGTCTTTGTGCCATGGTGGCCGTAGTCGTCCGGACCGATGGAGTGTGACGCCCGCACCACAGACGGGAGGGCCGGGCTCGGCCTGAATAATTCACACCATACTTTCAACAAAAGCTCTTTTTTTCCAGATATAATCCCGGCTGTAGCGCAGGAGGACGCCCGACAGCTGGATTAAGTAACATCAGGCAGGCGATGGGGGCTTTATCACCGCGTGCACATGGTGACATCCCTCGTCTTCTGCTTCCAGGAGAGCGTGTTACACGTGTGCACGTGGTGTCAGTGCTACAGGAATATCCAGACCCATGCAACCCTTCACTGAAAGGAACAAATGTAAATGTCCTCCCTTCGGATTCATTACTTCTTAATATCCACAAAGGTGAGCGATTTGTCATCAGTTTACTCTCGTTTGCTGCCAATAACGCCGCGGCATTTTTGCTCACAAATTTGTGGCTTAGCAAAAATTGGAGGACAAAAAATTAACTTTGACTTAATGTTCATTGCAAGTGGGTGGCTGATCCCGCTATGACACACAGTAGTGGTCAGAAGTTGGACACCCCTGTTCATGAAATCGTTTTCATTGTTCTTGTTGGAATGTGCACAATGTAGATTCAGACTGAAAGCGGCAAAACCAGGAAGAAATGATCAAATATGGAGAGAATAGTAAAGAAACATGTGAGAAATAAACCAGAATGTGTGTTGGATTCCTCAAAGACCCACATTTTACTCTAATGACGCGTTTCCACCCCCTTGGGGGTTCTCTCCAGTAGATTCATCTCTAGTGTTGAGCATTCCGATACCGCAAGTATCGGGTATCGGCCGATACTTGCGGTATCGGAATTCCGATACCGAGATCCGATACTTTTGTGGTATCGGGTATCGGTATCGGATACATAGAGATGTGTAAAATAAAGAATTAAAATAAAAAATATTGATATATTTACCTCTCCGGCGGCCCCTGAACTCAGCGCGGGTAACCGGCAGGCTTCGTTGTTCAAAATCAGCGCTTTTAGGACCTGAGAAACACGTCCCGGCTTCTGATTGGTCGCGGGCCGCCCATGTGACCGCCACGCGACCAATCACAAGCCGCGACGTCACCGCAAGCTATTAGCGCGCTCATTTTTGAAAATGAGCGCGTTAATGGCTTTGAAAGACATAGCGGCTTGTGATTGGTCGCGTGGCCGCGACCAATCACAACCCGCTACGTCTTTGAAAGCCATTAACGCGCTCATTTTTAAAAATGAGCGCGCTAATAGCTTGCGGTGACGTCGCGGCTTGTGATTGGTCGCATGGCGGTCACATGGGCGGCCCGCGACCAATCAGAAGCCGGGACGTGTTTCTCAGGTCCTAAAAGCGCTGATTTTGAACAAAGAAGCCTGCCGGTTACCCGCGCTGAGTTCAGGGGCCGCCGGAGAGGTAAATATATCAATATTTTTTATTTTTATTCTTTATTTTACACCTCCCTATGGATCCCAGGGCCTGAAGGAGAGTTTCCTCTCCTTCAGACCCTGGGAACCATGAGAATACCTTCCGATACTTGATGTCCCATTGACTTGTATTGGTATCGGATATCGGTATCGGCGATATCCGATATTTTTCGGGTATCGGCCGATACTATCCGATACCGATACTTTCAAGTATCGGACGGTATCGCTCAACACTATTCATCAGTCATCATCAAAGTAAAGATAAATGACAGTCCATCATTACTTTAAGATATGAAGATCAATCAGTCCTGAAAATTGCTAGAACCTTGACAGTATGCTCAAGTGTAGTGCTGAAAACTATCAATGATGATATTGACTCTCATAAGTATTGTCCCAGGAAAAGAAGGTCAAGAATAACCTTTGCTGCAGAGGATAAGTTCATCATAGTTATCAGCCTTAGATAGATAATAGATATATAATAGATAGATAATAGATAATAGATAGATAATGGATAGATAGATAGATAGACAGATGATAGATAATAGATAAATACATAGTAACATAGTAACATAGTTAGTAAGGCCGAAAAAAGACATTTGTCCATCCAGTTCAGCCTATATTCCATCATAATAAATACCCAGATCTACGTCCTTCTACAGAACCTAATAATTGTATGATACAATATTGTTCTGCTCCAGGAAGATAGATAGATATAGATAGATAGATATAGATATATAATAGATAGATATATAGATAATAGACAGATGATAGATAGATAAGAGATAGATAATAGATAGATAATAGATGATAGGTAGATGATAGATACATAATAGAGATAATTAATAGATATATACATAGATACTAGATAGATAATAGATAATAGATAGATGGATAATAGATAGATACTAGATGATATATATGTAGATGATAGATAGATAGATAACAGATAGATAGATAGATAATAGATAGATAGATAGATAATAGATAGATAGATAGATAGATAACAGATAGATGATATATAGATAGATAGATAGATAGATAGATAACAGATAGATAGATAATAGATAGATAGATAGATAATAGATAGATAGATAGATAGATAATAGATAGATAGATAGATAAATAGATAATAGATAGATAGATAGATAGATAGATAATAGATAGATAGATAACAGATAGATGATATATAGATAGATAGATAGATAGATGATAGATAGATAGATGATAGATAGATAGATGATAGATAATAGATAGATAACAGATAGATAGATAGATAGATAATAGATGATAGATAGATAGATGATAGATAGATAATATAGTGTGTCTTTATCTGGCACAATCATATCAGACCTGTTGATGAGGAGGGATAACAAGAACCAATCAAAAAACACAAACTCATTTAAGCTGTTGCTGAGCCCCCAGTCAGATTAAGCCCTAATAAACTGAACTCTGATTAATACACTGCCAGGTCTGTGACATCATGCAACCACAAGATTATGCTATTGTTTGGATGTGTGTAGGGCAACAAATGGAAGTCACATCGAACTGCACTGAATAGGTATGAAACTGGGAGAGTTTTTATTTTATTTGGAGCAGATTTCACATTTCTATCGTTTTTCATTGCTTTTCAATGACTGGTCAAAAGTTCACCATGACTTTACGGACACATTGTAGATAGATAGATAATAGATAGATAAATAATAGATAATAGATAGATAGATAATTAATAGATAGATAATAGATAGATAATAGATAGATAGATAATAGATAAATAGATATATAATAGATAGATAGATAGATAGATAATAGATAGATAGATAGATAATAGATAGATAGATAATAGATAGATAGATAGATAGATAGATAGATAGATAGATAGATAGATGATAGATAGATGATAGATAGACAGATAGATAGATAGATAGATAGATAGATAATAGATAGATAATAGATATATAGATAGATAGATAGATAGATAGATGATAGATAGATAGATAGATAATAGATAGATAAATAATAGATAATAGATAGATAGATAATTAATAGATAGATAATAGATAGATAGATAGATAATAGATAGATAGATAGATAATAGATAGATAGATAATAGATAATAGATAGATAATTAATAGATAGATAATAGATAGATAAATAATAGATAATAGATAGATAGATAATTAATAGATAGATAATAGATAGATAGATAGATAATAGATAGATAGATAGATAGATAATAGATAGATAGATAGATAGATAATAGATAGATAGATAGATGATAGATAGATAATAGATAGATAGATAGATGATAGATAATAGATAGATAATAGATAGATAGATAGATAGATAGATAGATAGATAGATAGATAGATGATAGATAGATAATAGATAGATAGATAGATGATAGATAATAGATAGATAATAGATAGATAGATAGATAGATAGATAGATAATAGATAGATAGATAGATGATAGATAGATAATAGATAGATAATAGATAGATAATAGATATATAATAGATAAATAATAGATAGATAGATAGATAGATAATAGATAGATAGATAGATAGATGATAGATAATAGATAGATAGATAGATAGATAGATGATAGATAGATAGATAGATAATAGATAATAGATAGATAGATAGATGATAGATAGATAATTAATAGATAGATAATAGATAAATAGATAATAGATAGATAATAGATAAATAGATATATAATAGATAGATAATAGATAGATAATTAATAGATAGATAATAGATAAATAGATATATAATAGATAGATAATAGATAGATAATAGATGATAGATAGATAATAGATAAATAGATATATAATAGATAGATAATAGATAGATAGATAGATAGATAATAGATATATAATGGGTAGATAATGGAGAATAGATAGATAATAGATTTGCTTGTTTCATTGTCCACAAATCATTTCTGTGTATGAGATGAACAGCAGAGGGGATGAGTCCACCCCAGTATTCAGGGGTCGGAGCCGCTGCTGGTTTGTTGGAGGAGCAGATATCCGGACACCCCTCCGCCTGATCGCATGCAGAGTCTATAGATGATCGGCTGCCGGGCGGATTACCATAATCCTTTTCCGACTATAACATATCTGCAAGATTTAGGGAAATTCATTTTTTCACCAGTCAGTATTAGCATGTCTCCTTTGTGCTAAAGCCTCCTGCTCTAATACCGCTGGCGAGCCGCCGCTGATCTGACGGGATCTTGGCCGGGGGTCTATAAAGCTCTGCGCACATCACAGTCGTCAATAGCAGAAATGTATTAAAAGTGGAAGCCATTTCTAAATTGGTTTTATATTTTGCTAAAACTGAATACCTCCTCTTTCATCAGTGCTGATGAATTTTGCGTAAAAAATATTTCGTAAAGGTTCAAGTTCATTTTTTTCTGATTCAGAGCTCGAAATTCCCCTGAATAACGAGAATTACATGATAAAATTCTGTCTGCCATCAGTCACCACTAGAGGGAGCTGTGGAGATTATATTGACCTCACTAATAAAGTTTCATGTGAGCTCCCTCTAGTGGAGGCTGAAGGTAGCGAGAATTTTTATTAGTTAAAGGGAACCTGTCACCCCGTTTTTTCGATATGAGATAAAATATGGTTCAATAGGGCCTGAGCTCTGCTTTACATCAATACCTTTCATATCCCCCGATTCCCCACCTTTGCTGCAAAAATACCTTAGTAATCTCTCCGTTTTCTCTTGTCAATCACCCCGGTCCGGTCCAATGAGCGGGGTGACAGGTTCCCTTTAAGCATATTAAACAGCTGATTTGGATGTCTATCAGAAAAAATCATAAATAAAAAATGTTATTTTGTGATACTCTACCAGGAGAGGTTTATTCTATAAGTTTCTCTATGTCGCCACCCGGTGGTTGTGATGTGAGGTGCAATGAGATCTGTGATGGCAGCTTTATTATCCAGCACCCAGATTTCCAAGAAGCAGATATAAATATACAAATAATGTTACGTTTTAGCAGAGCCCAGAATATCAGATGCAACAGAGCTGAGTTTTTTCTGGGTTCCATCAGATGCAGCATATCTGGGTTTCACATGTGCAGGTAAGTCAAGTTTACGTGATTTGGAACAGTTGTAGCAGAGTTTACATCGAGAGCGTTGCATTTAGTGAAGGTAGCAGAGCCGGCTTATTAGATAAAGCAGAGCTGAATTGTTCACATGAATGAATCAGACGCAGTGCAGGAGAGTTTGGTTTAAGAAATGACGCAGAGCTTAATTTTTAAGACTCTGCACGTCTGAGATTATCAGATGCAGCAGAGCAGAGCCAAATAACAGTTGCAGCAGAGCTGAATTTCTTTTTCATCGTCAGTTCTGCTACCACTGTTTTACATGACTCTGCTACATCTGATAAATTCAGGTTTAAATAAAAAAAAAAAATTCTCTGCTACATTGGATGCAGAGCTTAACAGAGGTAGCAGAGCTGGATCAATCCGATGCAGCAGATTTTAGTTTAGATGTAGGAGAGCTGAATATAACAGAGGCAGCAGAGCTGGATCAATCGGATGCAGCAGAGTTTAGATTAGATGTAGGAGAGCTGAATATAACAGAGGCAGCAGAGCTGGATCATTCGGATGCAGCAGAGTTTGGTTTAGATGTAGGAGAGCTGAATATAACAGAGGCAGCAGAGCTGGATCATTCGGATGCAGCAGAGTTTGGTTTAGATGTAGGAGAGCTGAATATAACAGAGGCAGCAGAGCTGGATCATTCGGATGCAGCAGAGTTTGGTTTAGATGTAGGAGAGCTGAATATAACAGAGGCAGCAGAGCTGGATCAATCCGATGCAGCAGAGTTTAGTTTAGATGTAGGAGAGCTGAATATAACAGAGGCAGCAGAGCTGGATCAATCCGATGCAGCAGAGTTTAGTTTAGATGTAAGAGAGCTGAATATAACAGAGGCAGCAGAGCTGGATCAATCCGATGCAGCAGAGTTTAGTTTAGATGTAAGAGAGCTGAATATAACAGAGGCAGCAGAGCTGGATCAATCCGATGCAGCAGAGTTTAGTTTAGATGTAGGAGAGCTGAATATAACAGAGGCAGCAGAGCTGGATCAATCCGATGCAGCAGAGTTTAGTTTAGATGTAAGAGAGCTGAATATAACAGAGGCAGCAGAGCTGGATCAATCCGATGCAGCAGAGTTTAGTTTAGATGTAGGAGAGCTGAATATAACAGAAGCAGCAGAGCTGGATCAATCCGATGCTGCAGAATTTAGTTTAGATGTAGGAGAGCTGAATATAACAGAGGCAGCAGAGCTGGATCAATCCGATGCAGCAGAGATTAGTTTAGATGTAGGAGAGCTGAATATAACAGAGGCAGCAGAGCTGGATCAATCCGATGCAGCAGAGTTTAGTTTAGATGTAGGAGAGCTGAATATAACAGAGGCAGCAGAGCTGGATCAATCCGATGCTGCAGAATTTAGTTTAGATGTAGGAGAGCTGAATATAACAGAGGCAGCAGAGCTGGATCAATCCGATGCAGCAGAGATTAGTTTAGATGTAGGAGAGCTGAATATAACAGAGGCAGCAGAGCTGGATCAATCCGATGCAGCAGAGTTTAGTTTAGATGTAGGAGAGCTGAATATAACAGAGGCAGCAGAGCTGGATCAATCCGATGCAGCAGAGTTTAGTTTAGATGTAGGAGAGCGGAATATAGCAGAGGCAGCAGAGCTGGATCAATCCGATGCAGCAGAGTTTAGTTTAGATGTAGGAGAGCTGAATATAACAGAGGCAGCAGAGCTGGATCAATCCGATGCTGCAGAGTTTAGATGTAGGAGAGCTGAATATAACAGAGGCAGCAGAGCTGGATCAATCCGATGCAGCAGAGTTTAGTTTAGATGTAGGAGAGCGGAATATAGCAGAGGTAGCAGAGCTGGATCAATCCGATGCAGCAGAGTTTAGTTTAGATGTAGGAGAGCTGAATATAACAGAGGCAGCAGAGCTGGATCAATCCGATGCTGCAGAGTTTAGATGTAGGAGAGCTGAATATAACAGAGGCAGCAGAGCTGGATCAATCCGATGCAGCAGAGTTTAGTTTAGATGTAGGAGAGCGGAATATAGCAGAGGTAGCAGAGCTGGATCAATCCGATGCAGCAGAGTTTAGTTTAGATGTAGGAGAGCTGAATATAACAGAGGCAGCAGAGCTGGATCAATCCGATGCTGCAGAGTTTAGATGTAGGAGAGCTGAATATAACAGAGGCAGCAGAGCTGGATCAATCCGATGCAGCAGAGTTTAGTTTAGATGTAGGAGAGCTGAATATAACAGAGGCAGCAGAGCTGGATCAATCCGATGCTGCAGAGTTTAGTTTAGATGTAAGAGAGCTGAATATAACAGAGGCAGCAGAGCTGGATCAATCCGATGCTGCAGAGTTTAGTTTAGATGTAGGAGAGCTGAATATAACAGAGGCAGCAGAGCTGGATCAATCCGATGCTGCAGAGTTTAGTTTAGATGTAAGAGAGCTGAATATAACAGAGGTAGCAGAGCTGGATCAATCCGATGCAGCAGAGTTTAGTTTAGATGTAGGAGAGCTGAATATAACAGAGGCAGCAGAGCTGGATCAATCCGATGCTGCAGAGTTTAGTTTAGATGTAAGAGAGCTGAATATAACAGAGGCAGCAGAGCTGGATCAATCCGATGCTGCAGAGTTTAGTTTAGATGTAAGAGAGCTGAATATAACAGAGGCAGCAGAGCTGTGGTAGCAGAGCTGAACTTTTCAGGTATCACTTGTAGCAGAACTTTATCGGATGAGGCAGAGCTGATTTTGGTATCAGACTTGCGAAAAGTCGCGGTTTGGAAGCTGCTTACATGTAATGTTTTTTTTGTTTTGTGTTTTTTTTTTCTACAGGAAGGAAGATAAACCCCCCAAATAAAGTTATTTGTCAAGTTGCAGAACTTTCCATGCTGGACGACGTTTTTAAAATAAAAAGAAAGTTTATCTAATCTTTACCCATATCATCTTCGAGGGGACAGTGTTCTGAGCTCTGCTCCCTCTGCTACTGTAGCTCCCAGCCCGGACTGCTCTACTAATATCACATGTCTTAATATATATCTTATTAGATAACACCGTGATCAGAGAATACGATCATCAGACTAAAATACCCTACAGACGATAATCTCCAGGGAAAAGAAGCGAATAAATCCAATTCCTATAGAGCTGCGGACGTTACGCAGACGGAATCCTTCGCCATAATACACAACCGGCCGCCCCCAAACTGTGCTAATCTGCGCCGCGCTCGGAGATTAACATTCCATACTTTTCTTCTTTTTTTCCCCCCTATGTCTGTATAAATCCCTTATATCTCATTGCGCTCGGAATCCAGCATCTCTTTGTCTGTGTTTCCCACAGTTCAAAAACCGTTCACACCGGCGAGATGTCAGCGCCGCCGCCTGTGCCGCTTCTTCTTTCTAGTCTGTGCCGCATCCGATCAATGTGCTTACAGGTTAACATGACAAGCGAGCACGCTCCCTGCGTCGCCATGTATCGGACCCTTAATGAACCCTGGAAACACAGAACAAAGATGTTCCAGAGGATAAAGTGTTATTGAGCAGTTTATATGTTAAAGTGTGCTTGATCGTTGAGTAATTCCAAGGGTTATTTCCCATCCCCATGGATGGATATTACCAGATAGAGCACTTTTGCAATTTACTGCTTATTAAAATTTGCAGCCATTCTTGAGATATTAACATTTTTCTTATGTTTACAGCTCGTTGCCTAGGAAACCGACCACTGCTGCGCTCTAGCTTGTAAGCGCTGCACTGAAGCTACCTGGGATTAATCTCCTGGCCGGCTTCAAAACAGCGCTTACAAGCAGACCAGAAAAAAGCTTGTAAATACTGCTCATGTTCTGTCGTCTAGCAGCAGTGGTCGGTCTCCTGGGCAACAAACTGTAAACAAAAGTGGCAACATCTTAAGAACGGCTGAAAATTTTAACAGGCGATAAATTTCAAAATTGCTTGTTTTTGCTAAAAATTATCTAATAGTGCCAATTTATGAAGATGGGAATAAGCGTTTATTGAATTTGAGGATATTTGGCAATGTACGGAATAAACTCTAATCATGCGCCGGAATACATTTCCGTCATAAATTATTCCACATTTATGGCCTAAATTTGGTGGCTGCATTCTGCCATGCCCCCTCTCAGCCAAGTTACATAGTTACATAGGTTAAAGACCTCGGTCCATGAAGTTCAACCTTCCTCCCCCAATTGCACATTTTGTCAGTAATTTATCTATACCACACAATGTTATGTGTATTGCGGAAATCCTCCAGTCCCTGTATGAGAGCTGTTCTAGTGTCGGCCATTACTGCATCCTGTGGTCGCCGTTCCACAGTCTGATTGCTCTAACTGTAAAGAACCCTTTCCTGTATAGCTGTCGGAATCATACTTGCTAATGTGTATCTATAGATGCCTGGGCTCGGGGTCACAGCAAAGGAAACATTGGGGCAGCGCTGCGTCGAGGGAGGCTTGTACAGAACCAGGAAGGCTCAACTCTTGTCAGTAGGTTTTCCTTTCTTCTGTGAGCCTCTCAACCCTTCCAGGACAATTGGAAAGCATGTTATTCATATTTGGGGTTAGGCTCCTAACTTGTGCTTCTTACTTGTAGGCCACAGACTGACATACTATCTGCATGACCTGTCCTTCCTTCCAAAGGCCTTGAGGGCAAAGACAGGGCCATCATTAGTAAAAAAAAAAAAAAAAAAAAAAATGGATTGTGCTAATAACATTCATATCTTATAATCGTCAGAATACTTTGATAATGGACATAATTTGTGATGAACATTTGTAAACATACAAGAGGACAATTGGCCTATAGGGTTTACGTTTTTTTTTTTTAAGTCACTTTTCTTTTTTTTTTTTACAATATTTTGCTCCAAATTTTTCAAACCAGCACACGTGATTTTGGAATTTTGCACGGAATAAAAATGCTCTTCATTTTTGTCTTTAATTTTTGTACACCTTTTTAGAATAAAAGGTCACATATCCCGCTAAAATGCAGCAAAATTTTAGATGGACATAAAATCACTTCAAGGGGGAAACTAAAGTACATTGTATCAGTGTTTTAAAGACTAAAGTACATAAAAAAGTCACAATTGATGAATGAGACAAACATATGAAAACCCTAAAATAAAATAAGAAACAGGTGAAATTAAAAAGACGTCAAATCTAAAGAAGTATAAGATGCTGATAAAAAAATGTAAAAGACACACAAAAAAGAAAAAAAAAGGAACAAATGCAATAATGAATCAGGCCCATATGTTTGTAGGGCCCATGTGTCCTACATCTATTGACCGTGATGTCAGGGGTAGAGGACTAGCTGCGGTACGCTACACCTCTTGAAATAGGTAGCCACAAAGGTGTTGCTTATAGGGAGATGTGAAGGTGGCAGTTACACCTAGACCGTGAGGGGTCCCAAAAGCCCATCTGCCACATAAGTAGAAACTAACACTTAGCCCATGAGGTCCTGTTATAGGTTTAGCATTGGGGCCATTGAGCTTTTTATTTAGCATCTGGATACAAGATAATTAGGACTTTTGGGACCTCAACTGGAGACAAAAGCTGAAAATTTAATTTTTTTTTATTGGTTTTACACTCAATAAATAGTTAATATTTCTCATCGACTGGAAGCCTTGAGGGCCTGAGCTCCACTGACGATACATTATAGGTAAATTATATACACTTAAGTACTCAGTGTCACAATACAGGCGACAATTGTACAATATTAAAATTGCATGGAGTTAAGGGTTTAATTTGCATTCTCCTCCGTTCTGGTACAAGTTAACACAAATGAATGATAATTTGCTTTGAAAGGCCGATGGCTCGTCTCATATCTGCTTCCTGACCTCCCGGGTTAGCGAGAGTAGAAATAACTACAAGATAATTAGCCTCACGGTAACCCCGTAGACTCAAATATTTTTTTTCTTAGGTCAGATGTTCTGAGACGATTCCCTTGGTGCTATCCTCGATGCGTCTTCTGTGCATAATCTTGAGTAAGTTGGCACCACGTGCCTCGATTGTACCTGACCTCATTTAAACCCCGTAGAGTAGCGCCGAGGATCGAGCCACCGTGTTTTGTCAGGCTCGCTGTAAATCACAAGATGCCGGTGAGGCTCACGAAAAAACAAACTAGGCTTGATTGAATAAAATGATAATTTTATTTAACGGTCATAACAATAATTTATCCACAGAGAACGTGCTATGGCCATCACTCAACTGAAAACCCAATGTCATATTGGCATCCTGCAGTTGGGGGACCCTACATTTAGTCTTTCCTTGCTCATAATAAGTTCTAGGGGTTTCATGGTAGAATAAAGGCATTTCCTGCAATTGTAGCCCCATCCCTTGACCCAAAATTTGCGGGATCAGCTCTAGATGTCTTAAGGCAACCGATCTAATGGCAAACTTTTCCATTCTTCCCCATGGCCCTGCCCAAGAGAGACATTTAGGTAAGGTAAAAAAAACACAATCTCTTTGCCTGTCATCTAAAGAAAAGATGCATGGGTGAATGGGTGGTACAGTTTACTACATTGGACCCTCCCCTGAGGACACTTTCAGTCACATAGCAAAGCGCGAGTGGAATTACATGAAAACTCCCTGTTTCCTTGAACTCATTAGATGACCAATTTTCCCATTGGGGGGTCTCCTTACAAGAGGCAGTTATTCCTAATATCTTGGTGTCACGGATCCCTTCTCCGTGAGTGTCACTTATTCGTCATGTGCCTGCTCTCACACGTGACTTGGGGTTGTGCCTGCAAGGGTTAATCTATCTCCCCACTCTCAGTCCCAGCATTCAACCTCTGTCCTATGCTGTAATGGGAGCATAAATCACACATTGACCCAGGCCACACACCCACTCATACACGCTGCCACCACTCATCAAATACACGGGCGATGAGTCCCGGAACTAACAATACTAATAAAAATATGCCTATCACTCATGAGGCTCACACACCTTTAGGCTATGGATTCTTTTAGAACATTCAAGGTTCAACTTGGTAAAGTTTTATACTTTAATAACAAAAGGTTCAATGCTTACAATAAGAAAAAGGTAGAAAAATATGATAATAAAAAGACATACAACTTATGCAAAACAGTATAAAATAAAGAGGAGAAACTTACAGAAATTATCTAACTGGTAGTTGCTTCTGCTCCCTGAGGGTAGGATGAATGTAGATTGGATCACACCAGCTTCTTAGGCTGCCCCCATCATGTGAACACCATTCTCTGTCTGCAGCCTAAATTTATAACTTTGGTCTGAGGTCAGGTTTCTAGACCGGCCTCCCAGGTTAATTGCGGTCTGTTTGATTGGGCCACGGCCGCTCTACTAATGAATATATTATTTTCCTCTGGACACATGTGTAAGATGGTTCCCAGGGATAGCTAACCCTCAAGCCGCAATTAGCATCTCCCCTCAAAGCGCTAGGGGGTGTCAAGTGTTCCTTTCTTCTTGGCGTTAGCCAGACCTGGTGGGATATGGAGACAGAATTCCTGCTAGTCCCAAGGAAGTACCTATTAACACCTAGGTGAGACTTGCCTTCATGACAGATGTTACCTTATCACTAGTCACACATATAACCCTAGACATATGTCCCTACACACATATAGATATATATACACATATTTTACCACACTTAGCTTCAATAAAACCTTCTCATAGATGCCCAAATATTGTAAAATACAACTAATGTTACATATTATCTAAAACATTATTTTATCAAACAGTGTTGTCAATAACATGATAAAGTCAAGTAAAGACCAAAAGAAAACATAAAAGAAAAAAGTTAAACCAAGCATATAAAAAAAGAAAAGGGCTTACAGCTTGCTACATTTGTCCCTCCCTTGAGGAGCACTCCAAACTATTCATTAAAGGGAACCTGTCACCATAAAAAAGTGCAATCACCTTGCAGATATGGGGTTAATCTGCAGATTAATAGTGGTACTAAACATCCCGGCACCCGCACTTAGCTGAACACTGCAGGGAGTAAATGAACTTTATTGCCCCCGTAGCATTCGGTTTTCAGCCGGCCCCAATGCAGAGCGAGTGTCAGTCAGTGCCAGAGGTGCGGTTATAGCCATCGCTTTGCATACTCAAAGTGGTGACTAAACCCGTGCCAGCAAAGACCTTGTGACTGAAACCCAAATGTGGTTGGGGGGAATAAAGTTAATTTTCTCCCTGCAGCGTTCAGCTAAGTGTTGGTGCCGGGCAGTTTAGTAACGCTATTAACCTGCAGATTAACCCCAGGTTAATAGTGTTTTTTTGTGTGACAGGTTCCCTTTAGAATTGGAGTTATAGTACAATTTCCTGCAACTTGGGTAGATGAACCAATTTTGGCTCCCCATTTATTCAGTCACAGCTTTAATAACACTTTACACCGAAAAACCCAAATATGTTAATATTCTACAACAATATCTAGTTTTGAGAAGTTCAGAGTAATAAAGTCAAGGTTGTGAGAAAATGCTGTAAAAATAAATCGAAAACTAAGTTGAAAACCAATTGAAGGCAGTGGATAGCTTGTTACAAATTCCCCTCCCCGGAGGGGTGGTCTTAACCATTTAGCAAAGTCCAAAAGTTTCATATTCCGTGGATCGGTAAACGGGGTATCTACAGTCTCTCCAAATTTCTGTAACCACTATGTATAGCAGTGACCCCAGTAACTCCAGTGCAGGTTGCTCGCTGGTTTCTGTCCAGCTGAAAGCGATCATTTCCTGGTCTTCAGTCACCTGTAGTGGTCAGGAGACTGGAACGGGGTATTAGCTCCGACGCATCCGATGATATCCTTGACTCATTACTGCCGAGGCCTGTAATTGGCTCCAGTGTTCAGGTGAGTGCACACACACCAGTCGCGTGACCTCTGAAGCTAATGACAGACTTCAGCAGTAAATATTGCAGATATCAGCAGGATGTCATCACTTTATATCCTGGCCAGGACCGTCCGGAACACAAAAGGTTACAACCGGCGAGTATGGCTTATTTTATTATTTTATCCCATTTCCCTAACTCTTGTAAAAAAAAAATGTTTTGGGCAGTTGGACGATCCCTTTAAAAATAACTTATTTTAGCTCTTCAATTTCTCTCTTTAATAGTACACATGCTGTTTGTGTCTCAAATTCAATAGGGCCTCATAATAGAATGACAAACATTGTAAAAAAAACATTGTCAATACAGCAGGAAACTCAGTGGGGGAGGATACTTTCTATATATGCCCCTCCCCTAGATCAAAACAAGGAAATAGCTTCTTCATATGCTCCTCCCCTGAGGAGCACTCACAACCATTTAGTAAAGCGAGGAAGGAACTTTTTGACCTTCTTCATTTTATTTAATGGGTGCAATTAGTCTATATCCTTTTTAAGGAGACCTCATATTGGAAGACTGGGTTCTAAAAATACGACATGACATCTTACCACTGCACGCAACACCTTATCAAACCTTTCATACTTAATATAAATAAGAGTAAATACAGAAGTAAACTCAGTGGGGGGATGATACTTTCTATATTTGTCCCTCCCCTACATCAAAACAAGGAAATGGCTTTTTATATGCTCCTCCCCTGAGGAGCACTCACAACCATTTAGAAAAGCCGGGAAGAAACTGTTTGACCTTCTTCATTTCACATAATGGGTGCAATGACTCTATATACTTTTTAAGAAGACCTCATATTGGAAGACTGTGTTCTAAAAATACGACATGACATCTTACCACTGCCCGCAACACCTTATCAAACCTTTCATACTTAAAATAAATAAAAGTCAATACAGAAGTAAACTCAGTGGTGGAGGATACTTTCTATATTTGCCCCTCCCCTAGATCAAAACAAGGAAATGGCTTTTCATATGCTCCTCCCCTGAGGAGCACTCACAACCATTTAGTAAAGCCAGGAAGAAACTGTTTGACCTTCTCCATTTCACATAATGGGTGCAATGACTCTATATACTTTTTAAGAAGACCTCATATTGGAAGACTGTGATCTAAAAATACGACATGACATCTTACCACTGCCCGCAACACCTTATCAAACCTTTCATACTTCATATAAATAAATAAGAGTCAATACAGCAGGAAACTCAGTGGGGGAGGATACTCTCTATATATGCCCCTCCCCTAGATCAAAACAAGGAAATGGCTTTTCATATGCTCCTCCCCCGAGGAGCACTCACAACCAAAAGCCGGGAAGAAACTGTTTGACATTCTCCATTTCACGTAATGGGTGCAATAACTCAATCTCCTAGTTAAGAGGACTTCATATTGGAAGTCTGTGCTCTGAAAATATGACATGATATCTTACCACTGCCTGCAACATTTTATCAAACCTTTCATACTTAAAAAAAAGAAGAAGAAAGATAAAACAGAATCAAGAAAAAAACAAATGAAACTTTTTTCCCAAGATCCAAGCAGAAGGAGAATCCTTGTCTTTTTACAGACATCCACATCACAGACAACTCGCCAAAATGTCAGGGGAAGAGCAATTTAAATTACCTCCCTTGAAATAGAGATCCAGCAAGCATGACAACTGCCTAGATTCCAAACCTGCAAATAGCACCGACAGGAGAGACAGAGAGTCCCTGATAAGACGGCAGACAGGGGTGACTACGTACGCGGCGCTCGGTACAGACGCAATGACATTTCATGTAAAGATACAATAGCTGGAAAAAGCAATCAGGCAGAGCCGCCATACAACCGTCTCCAAAACCCGCACGTCCCGAAGCCAAAATAACTTTGTAAGGTCCATTGAAGTTCAGCAGGTACTTACATCGCCTTGGGAAAAGTCAAGAAGAATTTCCAAAGTTTTCATTTACGTCGAGTAAACTTTAAATCCAGCCCAAGACGTAACGTCGTCTCTTATGTGGAAATATCACAGGGAAATCTACAGAGGGGGAAGAAAAAAAAAATATTTGCATTTGGTTAGCGGTAAATTAAACCAGCGTGTTTATTCAGAAGATAAAAACTGAATTCAAGATTTTCGACTTTCGGATCGAGCTGAAACATTAAATATGATTCATGATAATAAAGTTTTTGTGAAAAATATTGTTTTTTTTTAAAGACACATTTAAGGAATTTATTACATAGCTTGATTAGAGTAACCAAATGGTTGTGGGTGGTCTTCCCAAATTCCTTGGGGGCGTAGCTAAGCATGCACTACCTGACTGGTTAAAAGGGATCCCGTTTATGACCCATATACAAAAATTTTTGCTGACTTTCCAATCACTTTGCCATGTAGAAGGGGTTGAGGATGACCCAAGATACAACCTGATGATATTATTAAAGAGGTTGTATCATCATAGATCAGACCTTGATGGAGTTACTGTGAGACCAGATGATAATGCTCCTGAAAAATAGCAGGTTTCGCCATTAAGAAACCTCGGCTGGCCAAACACATGCAGTATCTGGCTGATTTCACACCTACAACATTCACTTTCTGCAATATCCAAACTTGCTGCCATACTTCTGACCTGAGCTCAACTGCCACATGCCTACAAGGCTGTTGAGCTTTGTCAGGAGATATGATCATATTTTGGTGTGTACTCAGGGAATGTTGGATACGTGAAACCAGCCCTAAATGAAGGATATTCTGATGAGTTTCCATCCATAGAATATGAGGATCATTCAAGTCCTCGAGAGCAAAGATAATTAGCTTTCCTCGTTGGAGAGGTCCCCTCGATGAAGCTCATATGGGTTGTTGAAGTAGCTATGCCACGTCCCCATTTACTCCCTTCTTTCCATGATGGTTGATGATGCATAAACCTAATGATGTCACCTAGTCATGGTAACATCAGGGTGGATGATGCCATCTCCAGGATCTTGGTGATGTTACAGATATATGAGAACTCTTTTAGACTTCCTAACTGAGTCTGCAGTCGGTTGAGGGTTCCTAAATCTGAAGACGTTTGAGCACAACCAATCTAGGGCATGGACGAACCAAATGCTTCCCTTGCCCTTATGGATCTATAGAACAAAACTCAGAAAATAATCTCGAGGCTCCTATACTTCACAGGTAAAGTATGATGGCATGCATTACGGATGAGGAGTAGTATAGCATGGACCCACACATGAATCATAGACCCACTGTGCCATGAGCAAAGCTTAACCAGGAGGTGCATGGTTTCTTGGCTATCTACAGTTAGGGCCAGAAATATTTGGACAGTGACACAATTTTCGCGAGTTGGGCTCTGCATGCCACCACATTGGATTTGAAATGAAACCTCTACAACAGAATTCAAGTGCAGATTGTAACGTTTAATTTGAAGGGTTGAACAAAAATATCTGATAGAAAATGTAGGAATTGTACACATTTCTTTACAAACACTCCACATTTTAGGTCAAAAGTAATTGGACAAATAAACATAACCCAAACAAAATAATTTTATTTTCAATATTTTGTTGCAAATCCTTTGGAGGCAATCACTGCCTTAAGTCTGGAACCCATGGACATCACCAAACGCTGGGTTTCCTCCTTCTTAATGCTTTGCCAGGCCTTTACAGCCGCAGCCTTCAGGTCTTGCTTGTTTGTGGGTCTTTCCGTCTTAAGTCTGGATTTGAGCAAGTGAAATGCATGCTCAATTGGGTTTAGATCTGGAGATTGACTTGGCCATTGCAGAATGTTCCACTTTTTGGCACTCATGAACTCCTGGGTAGCTTTGGCTGTATGCTTGGGGTCATTGTCCATCTGTACTATGAAGCGCCGTCCAATCAACTTTGCAGCATTTGGCTGAATCTGGGCTGAAAGTATATCCCGGTACACTTCAGAATTCATCCGGCTACTCTTGTCTGCTCTTATGTCATCAATAAACACAAGTGACCCAGTGCCATTGAAAGCCATGCATGCCCATGCCATCACGTTGCCTCCACCATGTTTTACAGAGGATGTGGTGTGCCTTGGATCATGTGCCGTTCCCTTTCTTCTCCATCATTCTTCCCATCATTCTGGTACAGGTTGATCTTTGTCTCATCTGTCCATAGAATACTTTTCCAGAACTGAGCTGGCTTCTTGAGGTGTTTTCCTGTCTATATTTGTTATTGATGAATGGTTTGCATCTAGATGTGAACCCTTTGTATTTACTGTCATGGAGTCTTCTCTTTACTGTTGACTTAGAGACAGATACACCTACTTCACTGAGAGTGTTCTGGACTTCAGTTGATGTTGTGAACGGGTTCTTCTTCACCAAATTAAGTATGCGGCGATCATCCACCACTGTTGTCATCCGTGAACGCCCAGGCCTTTTTGAGTTCCCAAGCTCACCAGTCAATTCCTTTTTTCTCAGAATGTACCCAACTGTTGATTTTGCTACTCCAAGCATGTCTGCTATCTCTCTGATGGATTTTTTCTTTTTTTTCAGCCTCAGGATGTTCTGCTTCACCTCAATTGAGAGTTCCTTTGACCGCATGTTGTCTGCTCACAGCAACAGCTTCCAAATGCAAAACCACACACCTGGAATCCACCCCTGACCTTTTAACTACTTCATTGATTACAGGTTAACGAGGGAGACGCCTTCAGAGTTAATTGCAGCCCTTAAAGTCCATTGTCCAATTACTTTTGGTCCCTTGAAAAAGAGGACGCTATGCATTACAGAGCTATGATTCCTAAACCATTTCTCCGATTTGGATGTGGAAACTATCATATTGCAGCTGGGAGTGTGCACTTTCAGCCCATATTATATATATAATTGTATTTCTGAACATGTTTTTGTAAACAGCTAAAATAACAAAACTTGTGTCACTGTCCAAATATTTCTGGCCCTAACTGTAGTTTTTGCCAGAGCTCCTGATGGTGGAGTTAGGCTTGTGCTGCAGGTAGCCACCAGGTACCACTCAGGGGCAGTCCCCGGGAAGTGCAGCAGCTGACCTCATGGGTCAGGATCGCAGTCATGAATATGGACTTGGAGTCACTGGCAGGACAGGATTCCGATACTGGTATAACAGATATCGGAGCCATCAGAGAGGGAGAGGGAAAATGGAAGTCAGCTCACCACATCCAGGAGCACCTTGCTGGGTCAAATGGAGCCGTACGGAGCCGTCACAGTCAAGGACATGAAAATGGCTAAAGAAGGAAGGAAGATTCTCCAGCAGCAAATATTCAATTTTTAAACGGATAATCCGGTTGGATAAAAAAAAAAAAATCGCCTTTTATGATATCAACATAAGAAATATAAAAGCTGGCCTCCATGTGTAGAAACCGACGCGTTTTAGCGAAGAACCTTAATCTTGCCGATGGAGGACCTTCCTTCCTTCTTTAGACATTGGAACTGGTACAGAAGATATGGATTATGGATCTCTAGACAGAACGGACACTGGTGCTAGTTCGGACAACACGGGTTTCAGGACCAGGTTCTTGTTTAGACAACACTTTACTCAAGGACAGGGACTTGGCAAGATACTAGCTGCACACACACTAAGTAAGTAAACTACAGGAGTGACTCAGGCACCTACCTACTGGAAGGGTGCCTTAAATACCTGATGATGCCTCCCAGCTTTTGGCTGGAAGCATTTCTAAAGTTCATGTGCTGCTCCTTTTAGAATCAGGGCGTGCGAGTGCTCTTGGTGCTCCATCGGGAGACCTGCATGGCGCATGCAGGCCCAGTGAAGCAGGAAGTCACAGCAGGGAACGGGGACAGTGCCGAGTGGCCGAGGCGGTGAGTGTGTCGGCGTCCCTGCCGGGAGGACGGAGGTGGACCACAACGAAGGAACAGAAAGAGGTAATAGCTGCCCGGATGGCCCATTCAATACTCTGCCCATGAGGGGAAGAATTGGTGCAACCGGTGAAGCCACCGTGGGGATCAATTTCAGCTGCAAATGAAAAAGCTATTAGACCGTAAAGAACCTATCTACAGTTCTTGCACAGGGACCCTTCTTACGTTTGTGTCTGCCCCAGGTCAAAGCTAAATTTTTTTATTTATGAACCCCGAGCGCCGTAATGAAAAATTTGGTGCGAAAAAAAAAAAAAACAGGCAACCAATATCACAAGACAAAACAAAAAATACAACTGATGAGTAGGGCTCTATGGGTCTTGTAGGGCATATTTTATATTTATATACTATATATATATTTTACGATATATTTTTTTGCTGTGCTGCTTGTCAAAAAAATCCTGACAGACGCGTTGTGAATCGGCTGATTTCTTGTGAATATTCCACTTTTCCGAGTCCAAGGTTACCGATGAATTGGTCTATATATAGCATTTCCGTGTAATTCGGCTTCTCTGACGTCGCCCGTCCCCAAACGTAGCCATTTTTTATAACGTATATCAATATATAATGAATTCATGAATAATAGATACATCACTCTAGTTGGTCGCCTGCGTGCACTAGAGATGAAATCTATTGGTGTGATTACCTTGTGGTACACATTCCCAATATATAAATCTTACATTTCCATATGCTGAGAGATACGATATTTTAGACGGCAGCCGGAGAGTCTTATATTAATTTTTTCGAAAGATTTATGAGTTTAATATTACGGGGCTTTAATACATAACACATTTTACGAATTACGAATTTAAAGGGCATTTTACCCCTAAAATTAAAAAAAAAATCCCACCAAGAAAATAAATATCATCAAGTCGTTGTTTTCTGTCCAGTTTAAACTGGTTGTCGCCTCTCTTTTTTTTTACTTTCTTAGCTTTGGTCCCGCTATTATGATCTGATCACAGGAAATCACAACAATCAGCGGTAATCTGTCAGGTGCTCAATTACCCTGCAGCACCGCCGCAGGAAAAAGGAAGTATTACACAATTGCTATTGAAGTCAATGGACTGTTTATGCATGCCGGGTCCTCCAGGGTGAAACACGCACTTTTCCTCCCACTCTTCTTTCATTTAGTTAATAGGTCCTGAACGAAGGAATCCTCCTGATAATAAAGTATATTTACTTAGCAAAACGACCTCTTTTACCTTTTCCTGACATCCGCTGTACAGATCTAGCAGACGTCGCGAGCGCATGTATAGAACGGGCTCAGGAGCTGAACCTGCAAAATGCACAGTGGCTGCCAGCTGTGGTATACAGCCAGCACTTCCCTCTAAGAGCAGCTGCAGTTTAACCACCTGACGCAGCATCTAAGGGGTGCGATCTGTGGCAGAGGTCCATTCTGGTGCACATTGTTCACTTCCAGGTAACACGATCGCTGGGTGCTGATGGGACTGCCATGACAGCTGAGGGTTTACTAAAGGCCCCCAGTTGCTGCCATCTTGGTGCTGTTATGAAGCCCAGCCAATGGCTGAGCTTCAGAGACCATTAATCTCATTATATACTGAAGTACAACGATTGTAGGTTCAAGTCCCCTAGGGTAGACTAAAAAAAAAAAACTAAAAGTAAAAGCTTTTTAACAATATTAGAAAAAGAAACAAGATATAAAAGTTGAAGTCACCCAACCTTTCCTCAATGCAAAAAAAAAAAAAAAAGATCAGATCTATCAAAATATAAAAATAGTTAATGCATATGGTAAAGCTGAAAGAAAAAAAATATAGAAAAAGTCAGAAATGACATTTTTTTTGGGGGGGGTTGATGCATCCAAAATGGTCACAATAAAAACTGCAGCTAAACACTCAAAAGAACAAACCCTCGCCCAGGAAAAATAAAAAAAAGTTACAGGTCTCGGAAAATGGCGACAAACCAAAAACATGAAAATAATAATAAAAAAAAATATATATAATGAAAACCATGCATGTTTGGTGCCGTTGTAATCGCAGTAATTTGGAGAATCATGTCATCCGGTGATTTTCACTACATAATTGATGCCGGAGAAGCAAAACCCCAAACAATGGCGGATTTTATTTTTATTTCGACATTTCACCAAACTACAATTTTGTTTTAAGCATTTTATGGTAAAATTAATGGTGTAAAACAAAACTACAACTGGTATCCCAAAAAAAAAAACGTAAAGCCCTGATATGGCTATGTAGATGGAAAAAAAAGTTATAAAAAAAAAATGCTCAAAAACTGGGGATTAAAGGGGGTCACTGCTTAAGACAATCCTGACTTAGCGGATCTTAAAGTGTCTCTTGGGACCTTAAGTGATCACTAGGGATTAACCCTGCTGTTCTGTTCGGTCTGGGGAGACCTATTTTGAACTTAGGTATTTTTTGGGGTGTTCAAGATGCGGTTCTGAAACTTGTGGTTGATTGACTTAAATGAGGATGGGTCGGTCGGCCACGGGTTTCAGAGCCGCATCTTGAATATTTTAAAGAATATTGAAGTTCAAAGTCGGTCATTTTTGACCAACAGAACAGCAGGGTTAAATACGTGTTTAATTTCCCTGCACTGCCCCCGCAGGAGAAGTGAGGTATTACACAGAACAGGTCCTCCAGAACGAGGGAAACTCTGTAACCACTCCTTGCTATGACCAAAAGATGAAGACCTTGAGAAGAGGATCACAATGTATTCATACATTTCCAGGAGGAATAACAGAGGAACTGTATAATACAGAGAAGAAAATACTTCTTATCTTATGTGCAAAGCAATTAATTAGTTGCCAAGTCAGGAGACATGTTTTATGTGTTCAGCAGAAAGTCACGTCCTCCTGTCCCCTCCATGGACTTTCCTTACACAATGGATAGGGGTGGAAATCAATGGCGGCACTGCTGTTGCTGCTCCTGGAAAGGTTTTTTTGCTTTTGTTTTTTTTGCATTGGACACTTAATTTAGTGTACACAAGATAAATAATGAAATGAGCCTCATCTATCACCGCCTGGATGCGACACAGTTGTGTCACCTTTTCTTCACATGTCGTTAACACTTTCCCAGCAGGTAGTTACTATGTAATATATCACAGGACGCCATAGCGGGGGGGGAGGGGGGGGGGGGGAGGATTGTCTGTGCATCTTATTAGCAAGTTTTGTCATTCCGGCAGGAATTGACAATTTTCCTTTTTCATCAATATATTGTGTAAGACCTGGAAATAGTCGAAAAGTTCAATATAAAAAAAAAATGTATATAAAATAAATAAAATTATTAAAAATAAATAAAAATAAAATAATAATCAGAATAAATAAAACAATAATCAGAGTAATAAAAAGTATGTCATACAGTGTATAATAGAAATAAAAAAATATCCTTAGAACACATAATAGCAAAAATAAATTTGCACAGGTATCAAATGGGTTGTATCAGGGATTAAGATTTAAAAAAAATATTTAAGAAATATTTAAGAAAATATTCCTTGTCCATAGTTTGTTTCTCAGCCCCTTTTATTTCTAGGTTCCAATTCCCCCACATAGACATTAATTAAAAATATAAGATAATGGCTGCTTGAAGTCACCACTAGGGGGAGCTGACTACACACTGTGTATACACTGAACTCAATGACAACAGAGCATGTAGTGAGCTCCCTCTAGTGGTGGCTGCAGGAAGCCAGAATGATTTCTATGCCTTTTAAGAACTATGGATCTCATGGAAAAAAGGGTATCCCTTAACGGACCTGTCCATGTGTTATATGAACAGCCACTCATTTCTACAGCCAGCATTCAATATTACATTTCAGTGTGTCAATCACAGTCAGCACTAAAGGAAAAGTGGGAGGCAACAAAAAAAAGGGTAATGTCTAAATCTCTGTCTTTAATCAACATGTCAATCTTAGGTCTAAAATGTCGTGCCAAGCAATTTCTTTAAAAATAAAAAGCCAACATTCTGTCCGCCTGCAGCCACCACTAGAGGGAGCTCACCACCTACTGTTTAATCATTGAGTTCAGCGTACTGACAATGTGCAGTGAGCTCCCTCTAGTGGCAGCTGCAAGCATGCTGCATTTTAATTGCCAGTCTATGCAGAAGATAAAGAGGTGTGTTTGCCTCTCACACACTGTCATTTGCTGGGAGGGTATATTAACCCCTTCGTGCTGGGACGATTATCTACCGGGACGATTAACTTTATGTGGCCCGTGGTTGTAAATTACTTGAGAAGAGCTTAATAAAAAGTAAAAGAGTTACAAACTCTACCATTAGAACGTCAGAACGAGTTCACTTATGGATCCTCAGTTAACTCATTCTACAGCCAGCAATATAGAGGTATAGGAAACAAACGGGGCGACATTAAGATGGAAAACAAATTATAAAAATTACTAGATGGTAGCCCGATTCTAACGCATCGGGTATTCTAGAATATGTATGTAGTTTATTTATGAAGATTTCAGAATAATGCAATTTATATACAGGATTCGGCCGGTCGCGACCAATTAGTGAAGCGTGGTTCAAATTCCGCGCTAATTCGCGGGCAAAGAGTGCCTGTCGCTGATTGTGCGTGGCAGGGCGTGACCAATCAGTGAAGCCAGGGCCGGCTCCAGGTTTTTGAGGGCCCCAGGCGAAAGAGTCTCAGTGGGCCCCCCTCTTTAACACATACCACGATTCATGATGCACAGATACATCAGAGAAATATAGCACAGCCAAGTAGTGTATAACACAGCCCACGTAGTATATAACACAGCCCACGTAGTGTATAACACAGCCCAGGTAGTATATAACACAGCCCACGTAGTACATAGCACAGCCACGTAGTATAAAACACAGCCACGTAGTATATTGCCCAGCCACATAGTATATTGCCCAGTCACGTAGTATATTGCCCAGTCATGTAGTATATTGCCCAGCCACGTAGTATATTGCCCAGCCACATAGCATATAGCACAGCCGACGTAGTAAATAGCACAGACACTAGTATATTGCCCAGCCACGTAGTATATTGCCCAGTCACATAGTATATTGCCCAGCCACGTAGTATATTGCCCAGCCACGTAGTATATTGCCCAGCCACGTAGTATATTGCCCAGCCACATAGCATATAGCACAGCCGACGTAGTAAATAGCACAGACACTAGTATATTGCCCAGCCACGTAGTATATTGCCCAGTCACATAGTAAATTGCACAGCGAAGTAGTATATAGCATAGCACAGACACGTAGTATATTGCTCAGCCACGTAGTATATTGCCCAGCCACGTAGTATATAGCACAGACACGTAATATATTGCACAGCCACGTAGTATATTGCCCAGTCACGTAATATATTGCACAGCCACGTAGTATATAGCACAGCCACGTAGTATATAACACTGCCCACGCAGTATATAACACAGCCACGTAGTATATAGCACAGCCACGTAGTATATAACACAGCCATATAGTATATTGCCCAGCCATGTAGTATATAGCACAGCCCACGTAGTAAATAGCACAGACACTGTAGTATATCGCCCAGCCACGTAGTATATTGCCCAGTCACATAGTATATTGCGCAGCGAAGTAGTATATAGCATAGCACAGACACGTGGTATATTGGCCAGCCACATAGTATATTGGCCCACCACGTAGTATATTGCCCAGCCATGTAGTATATAGCACAGACACGTAATATATTGCACAGCCACGTAGTATATAACACTACCCACGCAGTATATAACACAGCCACGTAGTATATAGCACAGCCACGTAGTATATAACACAGCCACGTAGTATATAGCACAGCCCACGTAGTATATAGCACAGAAACGTATATTGCCCAGCCACATAGTATATTGCCCAGCCACGTAGTATATTGTGCAGCGAAGTAGTATATAGCATAGCACAGACATGTAGTATATTGCCCAGCCACATAGTATATTGCCCAACCACGTAGTATATTGCTCAGACATGTAGTATATTGCAGAGCCACGTAGTATATTGCCCAGCCACATATTATATAGCACAGCCACGTAGTATATTGCCCAGCCACGTAGTATATTGCCCAGCCACATAGCATATAGCACAGCCGACGTAGTAAATAGCACAGACACTAGTATATTGCCCAGCCACGTAGTATATTGCCCAGTCACATAGTAAATTGCACAGCGAAGTAGTATATAGCATAGCACAGACACGTAGTATATTGCTCAGCCACGTAGTATATTGCCCAGCCACGTAGTATATAGCACAGACACGTAATATATTGCACAGCCACGTAGTATATTGCCCAGTCACGTAATATATTGCACAGCCACGTAGTATATAGCACAGCCACGTAGTATATAACACTGCCCACGCAGTATATAACACAGCCACGTAGTATATAGCACAGCCACGTAGTATATAACACAGCCATATAGTATATTGCCCAGCCATGTAGTATATAGCACAGCCCACGTAGTAAATAGCACAGACACTGTAGTATATCGCCCAGCCACGTAGTATATTGCCCAGTCACATAGTATATTGCGCAGCGAAGTAGTATATAGCATAGCACAGACACGTGGTATATTGGCCAGCCACATAGTATATTGGCCCACCACGTAGTATATTGCCCAGCCATGTAGTATATAGCACAGACACGTAATATATTGCACAGCCACGTAGTATATAACACTACCCACGCAGTATATAACACAGCCACGTAGTATATAGCACAGCCACGTAGTATATAACACAGCCACGTAGTATATAGCACAGCCCACGTAGTATATAGCACAGAAACGTATATTGCCCAGCCACATAGTATATTGCCCAGCCACGTAGTATATTGTGCAGCGAAGTAGTATATAGCATAGCACAGACATGTAGTATATTGCCCAGCCACATAGTATATTGCCCAACCACGTAGTATATTGCTCAGACATGTAGTATATTGCAGAGCCACGTAGTATATTGCCCAGCCACATATTATATAGCACAGCCACGTAGTATATTGCCCAGCCACGTAGTATATTGCCCAGCCACATAGCATATAGCACAGCCGACGTAGTAAATAGCACAGACACTAGTATATTGCCCAGCCACGTAGTATAATGCCCAGTCACATAGTATATTGCACAGCGAAGTAGTAAATAGCACAGACACGTAGTATATTGCCAAGCCATGGAGTATATTGCCCAGTCACGAAGTATATAGCATAGCACAGACACGTAGTATATTGCCCAGCCACACAGTATATTGGCCAGCCACGTAGTATATTGCTCAGCCACGTAGTATATTGCCTAGCCACGTAATATATTGCCCAGCCACGTAATATATTGCCCAGCCACGTAGTATATTGCACAGCCACATAGGATATTGCACAGCCACAGAATATATTGCACAGCCACATAGTATATAACACAGCCACATAGTATATTGCCCAGCCAGGTTTGTCACAGGTGAAAAAATAAAAAATAAACATATACTCACCTTTCCGAGGTAGCCCTTGTAGTCCACGGCAGGTTTCGGTCCCAGGGTTGGTATCAGCGCAGGACCTGTGATGACGTCGCAGTTACATGGCCGTGACGTCATGGCAGGTCCTTCTGTCTCAGTGGGCCCCCCTCTTTAACACATACCACGAGTCATGATGCACAGATACATCAGAGAAATATAGCACAGCCAAGTAGCGTATAACACAGCCCACGTAGTGTATAACACAGCCCACGTAGTATATAACACAGCCCACGTAGTATATAACACAGCCACGTAGTATATAGCACAGCCACGTAGTATAAAACACAGCCACGTAGTATATTGCCCAGCCACATAGTATATTGCCCAGTCACGTAATATATTGCCCAGCCACATAGTATATTGCCCAGCCACGTAGTATATTGCCCAGCCACGTAGTATATGGCTCAGCCATGTAGTATATTGCCCAGCCACGTAGTATATAGCACAGACACATAGTATATTGCACAGCCACGTAATATATTGCACAGCCACGTAGTATATTGCACAGCCACATAATATATTACACAGCCACGTAGTGTATAGCACAGCCACGTAGTATATAGCACAGAGACGTAGTATATAACAATGCCCATGCACATGCAGTATATAACACGGCCCATGCCATATATAACACAGGCCACGTAGTATATTGCCCAGCCACGTAATATGTAACACAGCCACGTAGTGTATAGCACAGCCCACATAGTATATAGCACAGAGATGTAGTATATAACACTGCCCACGCACTATCTAACACAGCCCACGTAGTATATAGCAATGTGGGCACCATATCCCTGTTAAAAAAGAATTAAAATAAAAAATAGTTATATACTCACCCTCTGTCGGCCCCTGTGATGATGTCGCGGTCACATGACCGTGACATCATGGCAGGTCCTTCTCGTATAGCATCCTTAGCACCGGAACCTGCCGCTTGCACTGCCGAGGACACTGTGCCACGTCGGAGTGTGAGAATAACCTTTTTTTTGTTATTCTTATTTGTAACATTAGATCTTTTTACTATTGATGCTGCATAGGCAGCATCAATAGTAAAAAGTTGGTCACACAGGGTTAATAGCGGCGTAACAGGAGTGCGTTACACCGCGGGCCGTTACCGCTGCCATTAACCCTGTGTGAGCGCTGACTGGAGGGGAGTATGGAGCGGGCACTGACTGCGGGGAGGAAGGAGCGGCCATTTTGCCACCGGACTGTGCCCGTCGCTGATTGGTCGTGGCAATGGTCATGGGCGTTTTGCCACGACCAATCAGCAACTTGGATTCCATGACAGACAGAGGCCGCGACCAATGAATATCTGTGACAGACAGACAGAAAGACGGAAGTGACCCTAAGACAATTATATAGTAGATATTTATCCCCAAATACTTCCAAAAAAATTATTCCCAGTGTGGACAATTCCTATAAGTAGCAAAACAGCGATGATTTGTGCTCTAATCTGGCCCGGGATTGTTCGATAATCAGACCCTTGTAGTAAAAGACAATATTTCCGCCCGGTTCTGTCTCGGACACACGTTGCTGGTGCTTTTGTGCTTATCCAAAATCCCATTTATACAGGAATGGATATTTTCGAGAGAATTTTTGAATGTTAAGTGCTATTGCCTTCTGCTTGGCTGAATCCATCTACGTGTAATATCACGGTTTTTACTACACGATCTCGAGATTTTTGCAATATTTGAGCTCTCTTAAACTTCCAGGCGGCTTGTCAAAGCCGTGCAGCTGTTGTGACAGAATTCTGTAACTCATGAAGTCCATATTCTCTGATCTCTCCGACTTCATTTTTGAAAATTTTGCTTGTAAGGTTTTGTAAAAAAAATAAAATAATAATAATTCTGGATCATTAATCTGATGTAAAACAGGAACAAAAGTGCCTTTAAATTCCTGCATGTCTTTGTAGTAGAATGTATCATCCAAAAAATGTTCATGTTATGTACGGTTTATTACGTTTTTATTATGGTATAAACCAATAATTATATATTTTTTTGTCTTTTTTTGTTGTTTCCATTTACAAGGTCCTAAAAATTCACACCTGCGTCTGGAGTACACACCACAGGACGATGTTTCCCACTTTCTGCATTTCTCTTAATAGCTTTGCTGTGTAGACTTTGACATAATTAACAGAGTCGTCTCATAGGTAGAAGATAGGAATTAATGACAGATTGGAACTCATACTGCTGAAAGCTTAAACAAAGAAAACACTCAATGTGCTATGTATTATACAGAAAGCAAAGGAGTCACAGGTTTACCGCGACAAAGAGGAGCCAGAAGTCCCCACCATCTGATTTCTCCTACTCCTGCACTGGATAGAAGCACTTCACCATCATATTAAACAGTACACGTTTCTTTTAGCAGTGCAGGGGTTAGTCTGCTGGGTTGAGAGCTCCTGGAAGCTTTCCTGCATTGAGGCTCTCAGCTGTTCACTTTTAGCCCCTCATATTGATACAATTTTGGGTATATTTAATATTTTCATTGCTTTTTATTGAATTTTTTAGGGAGGTCTGGTGATCGATAAACAAGAAAACAGCAATTCTGAAGTTATTTTTTTTTCTTTCCGGGAGTTTAACGCACGGGTTAAATAATAAAATAATTGGATACATCGGGTTTGTTTGGATACAATCATATCATTTTTTAAGTTCTTTTGAATTGTTAAAAGGGGTGTAATTTAAACTTGTTGACTTTTTTTTATTTGTTTTAAATGCCTTTTTTTTATTACTGTGTTTTTAGTTCCCTTTGGGGACTTGGATCTGTGATCGCTTGATCTTTACACTTTATACTTTACACTAGAGAATGAAAATTAAATTTTTAGTTGCAGTATTCATATCGTAAATTCACTATATGTTAAACGCTGCTAAATTTCTGCGCAAAAAAAAACAGAACAACTTTACGCTACATGTGAACATGGTCTAAACTGTGCGTGACGCAGCTGAACTGAGCAGTTTTGGACCATTGTTTTCTCTCTAGGCTTCTATGTGCAGCCTGAAAAAATGCATTTCAAAGGAATGCTGTTGTATTTTTGAGTGTCGAATCAAAGCTTTTCTGTACTATAAAAAAATTATTAATGCCTCTGTTTCAAATCTGCATAAAATCAGAGGAAAAATTCAGAAAAGAAAGGCAACAAAACTGCAATAATGAGAGAAGATTGATATTGCGTCGTGTGGTGCAGAAAACAGAGAGATAAAAAACAGCAGATAAAAACGTAACGCTTACGCTACATCTGAACACAGCCACAGTGCTACATTTTTATAAAAAAAGTTTTAGGGATTTAATAGAGGAAAAAAAATCAATCTTGCCATTTTTTTGCTCCACTTACCATAAATAATCTGACAGCTGTGTTCTGTGGGTCGTTACGATTACAAAGACACCAAACATGTCTGCTCTTTGCTGAGTTGCGATGTTCATTATTTTTTTTTTCAAAGTGCATTAAAATGACATTATTGTAATTGTTTTTCATTATTATTTAATTTAGAATACGGGGACATAGAAATACACTGCTATGTACAGATGTATCTCTAAGCACCAGTACAATCTTCCTGTGATTTCACAGCCTACAATGCACATTCAGGTACAGAGAATACTCCTGTACTTGTCAGTTCAGGCTGTGGCTCATAACTTTTTCTACTGCCTACAATGATACAGTGTCATGATCCAGACCCAATTCTTAGTCCTGTTTTCCCTTTTTCCTAGTCTGGTTATGTCAAGAAGAGATAACCTTTCTCAGCCTCTGTCTGGGTTCAGGTTGGCTATTTATCGCCGCTGCTTCCTGCAGGATATGTCAGTTATAGTTTTTACCTAGTGCTGCTGTAGCTGACTCTGATTGCTCTGGTTTGTCCCTGCTGCATTTGCTGTCTAAACGCTTGTTTTCCCCTATTCCAGTCTTGACTCCGTGTCTCCCTTTACTGTGTGCTGACTCCCTGGTTTTGACTTGGCTTGTATCCTGACCTGCTTCAGTCTTTTGTCTTTGGCTTATCTGCTCCTGACCATTACTGACTCCCTGGCTTGTCTCTGACCGTGAGTTTGATTATTCCTTTGGTACTGCGCTACAATTTAGGATTTGACTCGGCTTCTTTGACTATTCTGCTGCCACCTCTGGTGGCCTCACTGCTGCACTGCAGGTTAGATCTGTTTAGGTGCAGTCCCGCTTCCAGTCTACTGCCATCTAGTGGAGCCTGCACCTACCTGCATTGCAGCAGCGTGACATACAGGTTGTGGGTTCCAACCCTGGTGAGAACAGATATCAAGAAATGAGAAGAATGTGTAGTTTAATTGAATGGAAATATAAACAAACCAGAGAGATGCTAGTCTGGTCCCCTAAAGAGGAGCAATGAAGATGTCAGGAGAGAAGACATCGTACAGAGTGAGTAGAAGACGAGACACAGACCTGACTTCTCGGGACAGCGGGACAGTCCCTCTGGCCGGGACGGTTGGGATCTATAAATACATCTCCAGGACCCATATGAAATTTACATTACACGGTAGTGAAGATGTTAAAGCATGTCAGCTATTATATATTATACAGGAGAGGAAACTGTCTAATGTTCAGCGAGTGCCTGGCTTATTGCTTTTAGAATTCGGAACAGATTGCACCTTCTCCTATGAATAATTTTTCAATTTAATTGATAAATCTCATCCATTCTGTGTAAGTGTTATAGACCGCAGTGATGCAGTACGGCGGTAGTGCGGTACAGTGCCGGGGTGGAAGAGTGCAATAATCTGCCTGTCAGGATCAATCAAGGACTGATCCCAATGATGGGGCTAGGTGAGCAGACTGGATGGTTCTGCTTCCTGATCAAATAAAGCTCGACAAGCGTCTAACACTCTCGGTGTTGCACCTTGAGGAATATCCAGCTGTCTGTGCAGGGAGCTCACCGTCATTCTTCATATTCCACCCTATAAAGCGGCAGAGACGGCGGCACACATTATTCAGCGCCGGCGGCTAGGAGAAGATATGCAGATTCATCTATTAGTTTATTTACAGCATAATGAGACATTCGTGTGAATCTTTTTTTATATATATTTAAAAACAAAGGAAATAAGTTAAAAAAAAGGAACAATATGTGATGTAGAATTAATTACTGCCAACTGGTGGCGCTGTACTCCATTGGAACTATCAATAATCTTAAGGTATTATTCAGAAGGTTCTATTGTTTTATTGAAAATATTTGTAAAATTATCAGCACCAATGCAATCGACTGCAGCAGATTGCAAAAAAGGTCTCTGGTCAGACATGAAGCTTCTCCCTCTAGCACAGCAGGAAGTCACAGCACGGCCTCAGTACCAGCCGTCCAGGGAATCCTCTGCGTCTTCTCTGCTTCTGTATGCTGCAGCTGATGAAGTGCCTGCTGAATAATGATTTCAGGCAACTTACACAGTATGGAGAATTCTCGTTTCTCATTGAATCCCATTGCCCCCCCGTCGTGTATGAAATCCGGCCAATCGCCATGAAAAAATCTCACTGATCCCAGCGCGGTCCTATAATAGGAGCCACCGGGGGAACAAGCCCGTCCATGACATTTCTTCCTCCTGGATCGTCCCCCATCACCTGTGAGTGATATTATTGGTGGAAGGAACTGCAGCAACTCAGACCCCATGATGATACATAATGGGGGGCCGAATGCTTAGGATCAGAGGGTAGAAAAGTCACCAGCGCTCTGCAGACCCCATAACTGTAGAGTCCAGACCTCCTCTGGTATCAGCACAAACACTGCGCCCCCGCCAGGAACTTCATGCAGCCGTACATCACGAAGCACAATGCTGAGTGTCGGATGGAGTGGTGTAAAGCAGCAGAGGGCTGTCACTCACCATAATTACAGTGCTTTGCGAAAGTATTCAGTCCCCTAGAACTTTTTAACCTTTTCCCACATATCATGCTTCAAACATAAAAATACCAAATGTACAATTTTTGGTGAAGAATCAACAACAAGTGGAACACAATTGTGAAGTTGAACAAAATTTATTGGTTATTTAAAATTTTTGTGGAAATTCAAAAACTGAAAAGTGGGGCGTGCAATATTATTCGGCCCCTGTAACTTAATACTTTGTTGCGCCACCTTTTGCTGCGATTACAGCTGCAGTCCCTTGGGGTATGTCTCTATCAGTTTTGTACATGGAGAGACTGAAATTCTTGCCCGTTCTTCCTTGGCAAACAGCTCGAGCTCAGTGAGGTTTGATGCAGATCGTTTGTGAACAGCAGATTTCAGCTCTTTCCACAGATTCTCGATTGGATTGAGGTCTGGACTTTGACTTGGCCATTCTAACACCTGGATACGTTTATTTGTGAACCATTCCATTAGATTTTGCTTTATGTTTGGGATCATTGTCTTGTTGGAAGACAAATCTCCGTCCCAGTCTCAGGTCTTTTGCAGACTCCAACAGGTTTTCTTCAAGAATGTTCCTGTATTTGGCTCCATCCATCTTCCCATCAATTTTAACCATCTTCCCTGTCCCTGCTGAAGAAAAGCAGGCCCAAACCATGATGCTGCCACCACCATGTTTGACAGTGGGGATGGTGTGTTCAGGGTGATGAGCTGTGTTACCTATACACCAAATATATTGTTTGGCATTGTTGCCAAAAAGTTTGATTTTGGTTTCTTCTGACCAGAGCACCTTCTTCCACATGTTTGGTGTCTCCCAGGTGGCTGGTTGCAAACTTTAAACCACACTTTTTATGGATATCTTTGACAAATGGCTTTCTTCTTGCCAGTCTTCCATAAAGGCCAGATTTGTGCAGTGTACGACTGATTGTTGTCCTATGGACAGACTGTTCCACCTCAGCTGTAGATCTCTGCAGTTCACCCAGTCTTCTCCTTGTTTGAGATGAAAGTTTAGAGGGACGGCCAGGTCCTGGTAGATTTGCAGTGGTATGATACTCCTTCCATTTCAATATGATCGCTTGCACAGTGCTCCTTGGGATGTACAAAGTTTTGGAAATCATTTTGTATCCAAATCCGGCTTTAAACTTCTCCACAACAGTATCACAGACCTGCCTGTTGTGTTCCTGGGTATTCATGATGCTCTCTGTGCTCCACGTGTTGTTGATTCTTCACCAAAAATTTACATTTGGAATCTTTATGTTTGAAGCATGAAATGTGGGAAAAAGTTGAAAAGTTCCAGGGGGCCGAATACTTTTGCAAGGCACTGTACATGTTCAGAAACCCTCACAAAGGCCTATTATTAAACAATGTGCACAATTACAGAGGGGCATTGTTCACTGAGAGTACAAGATATAGGTGTGATTGGAAAGGGTCCAAGTGTACAGGGAACTGATCACCACAAACAAGAGGTTAATGACAGATGACAAACACATTTACTTGCAACTTAGAGGAAAATTACTATTCATGTAGATTGTAAACAAAAAATAAACATTCTAAATAAATTACATAACTGTTTACTGATCCTGAGTTACCTCCTGTATTATACCCCAGAGCTGCACTCACTATTCTGCTGGTGCAGTCACTGTGTACATACATTACATTACTGGTCCTGAGTTACATCCTGTATTATACCCCAGAGCTGCACTCACTATTCTGCTGGTGCAGTCACTGTGTACATACATTACATTACTGATCCTGAGTTACATCCTGTATTATACCCCAGAGCTGCACTCACTATTCTGCTGGTGCAGTCACTGTGTACATACATTACATTACTGATCCTGAGTTACATCCTGTATTATACCCCAGAGCTGCACTCACTATTTTGCTGGTGCAGTCACTGTGTACATACATTACATTACTGATCCTGAGTTACATCCTGTATTATACCCCAGAGCTGCACTCACTATTCTGCTGGTGCAGTCACTGTGTACATACATTACATTACTGATCCTGAGTTACATCCTGTATTATACATCAGTGCTGCACTCACTATTCTGCTGGTGCAGTCACTGTGTACATACATTACATTACTGATCCTGAGTTACATCCTGTATTATACCCCAGAGCTGCACTCACTATTCTACTGGTGCAGTCACTGTGTTCATACATTACACTACTGATCCTGAGTTACATCCTGTATTATACTCCAGAGCTGCACTCACTATTCTGCTGGTGCAGTCACTGTGTACATACATTACACTACTGATCCTGAGTTACATCCTCTATTATACTCCAGAGCTGCACTCACTATTCTGCTGGTGCAGTCACTGTGTACATACATTACATTACTGATCCCGAGTTACATCCTGTATTATACCCCAGAGCTGCACTCACTATTTTGCTGGTGCAGTCACTGTGTACATACATTACATTACTGATCCTGAGTTACATCCTGTATTATACCCCAGTGCTGCACTCACTATTCTGCTGGTGCAGTCACTGTGTACATACATTACATTACTGATCCTGTACTGATCCTGAGTTACCTCCTGTATTATACCCCACAGCTGAACTCACTATTCTGCTGTTGCAATCATTGTGTACATACATTATACTACTGATCCTGAGTTACCTCCTGTATTATACCAAAGAATAATGAGTGCAGCTCTGGGGTATAATACAGGAGGTAACTCAGGATCAGTAATGTAATGTATGTACACAGTGACTGCACCAGCAGAATAGCGAGTGCAGCTCTGGGGTATTATACAGGATGTAACTCAGGATCAGTAATGTAATGTATGTAGACAGTGACTGCACCAGCAGAATAGTGAGTGCAGCTCTGGAGTATAATACAGGATGTAACTCAGGATCAGTAAAGTAATCAGTAAAGCAAAAAGTACAGCCAAGAAGCAACGAAGAGTGGTGGTGGTGGGAGACTCACTACTGAGAGGCACCGAAGCAGCCATCTGCAGACCGGACATAACTGCAAGAGAAGTATGCTGCCTTCCAGGTGCGATGATCAAGGATGTGACCGATAGGATACCAAAGCTCTTCAACTCCAAGGACGTCCACCCATTTCTTCTGATACATGTTGGCACCAATGACACGGCAAGGAAGGACCTACCGACAATCTGCAAGGACTTTGAAGAGTTGGGGAAGAAAGTAAAGGAACTGGATGCACAGGTAGTTTTTTCTTCTATCCTTCCAGTAGACGGGCATGGCACCAGGAGATGGAACAGGATCCTTGATGCAAACAACTGGCTAAGACGATGGTGCAGACAACAAGGATTTGGATTCCTGGACCACGGTGTGAATTACTGGTATGATGGACTCCTCGCCAGAGACGGACTACACCTCAACAAACCTGGGAAACACACATTCGCCAGAAGACTCGCTACACTCATCAGGAGGGCGTTAAACTAGAAGAAGAGGGGACGGGAAGAAAAACATTAGACTCGAACAAAGACGACCCAGGAAAACATACTCAGAAGGGAGGTAAGAACATTTCTAAAACAATCCACAGTGAGGAGATTGGAACAAAACAAAATCCTCTAAACTGCATGCTCGCAAACGCCAGAAGCCTGACAAACAAGATGGAAGAACTAGAAGCAGAAATATCTACAGGTAACTTTGACATAGTGGGAATAACCGAGACATGGTTAGATGAAAGCTATGACTGGGCAGTTAACTTACAGGGTTACAGTCTGTTTAGAAAGGATCGTAAAAATCGGAGAGGAGGAGGGGTTTGTCTCTATGTAAAGTCTTGTCTAAAGTCCACTTTAAGGGAGGATATTAGCGAAGGGAATGAGGATGTCGAGTCCATATGGGTTGAAATTCATGGAGGGAAAAATGGTAACAAAATTCTCATTGGGGTCTGTTACAAACCCCCAAATATAACAGAAAGCATGGAAAGTCTACTTCTAAAGCAGATAGATGAAGCTGCAACCCATAATGAGGTCCTGGTTATGGGGGACTTTAACTACCCGGATATTAACTGGGAAACAGAAACCTGTGAAACCCATAAAGGCAACAGGTTTCTGCTAATAACCAAGAAAAATTATCTTTCACAATTGGTGCAGAATCCAACCAGAGGAGCAGCACTTTTAGACCTAATACTATCTAATAGACCTGACAGAATAACAAATCTGCAGGTGGTTGGGCATTTAGGAAATAGCGACCACAATATTGTGCAGTTTCACCTGTCTTTCACTAGGGGGACTTGTCAGGGAGTCACAAAAACACTGAACTTTAGGAAGGCAAAGTTTGAACAGCTTAGAGATGCCCTTAATCTGGTAGACTGGGACAATATCCTCAGAAATGAGAATACAGATAATAAATGGGAAATGTTTAAGAACATCCTAAATAGGCAGTGTAAGCGGTTTATACCTTGTGGGAATAAAAGGACTAGAAATAGGAAAAACCCAATGTGGCTAAACAAAGAAGTAAGACAGGCAATTAACAGTAAAAAGAAAGCATTTGCACTACTAAAGCAGGATGGCACCATTGAAGCTCTAAAAAACTATAGGGAGAAAAATACTTTATCTAAAAAACTAATTAAAGCTGCCAAAAAGGAAACAGAGAAGCACATTGCTAAGGAGAGTAAAACTAATCCCAAACTGTTCTTCAACTATATCAATAGTAAAAGAATAAAAACTGAAAATGTAGGCCCCTTAAAAAATAGTGAGGAAAGAATGGTTGTAGATGACGAGGAAAAAGCTAACATATTAAACACCTTCTTCTCCACGGTATTCACGGTGGAAAAAGAAATGCTAGGTGAAATTCCAAGAACAATGAAAACCCTATATTAAGGGTCACCAATCTAACCCAAGAAGAGGTGCGAAACCGGCTAAATAAGATTAAAATAGATAAATCTCCGGGTCCGGATGGCATACACCCACGAGTACTAAGAGAACTAAGTAATGTAATAGATAAACCATTATTTCTTATTTTTAGTGACTCTATAGCGACAGGGTCTGTTCCGCAGGACTGGCGCATAGCAAATGTGGTGCCAATATTCAAAAAGGGCTCTAAAAGTGAACCTGGAAATTATAGGCCAGTAAGTCTAACCTCTATTGTTGGTAAAATATTTGAAGGGTTTCTGAGGGATGTTATTCTGGATTATCTCAATGAGAATAACTGTTTAACTCCATATCAGCATGGGTTTATGAGAAATCGCTCCTGTCAAACCAATCTAATCAGTTTTTATGAAGAGGTAAGCTATAGACTGGACCACGGTGAGTCATTGGACGTGGTATATCTCGATTTTTCCAAAGCGTTTGATACCGTGCCGCACAAGAGGTTGGTACACAAAATGAGAATGCTTGGTCTGGGGGAAAATGTGTGTAAATGGGTTAGTAACTGGCTTAGTGATAGAAAGCAGAGGGTGGTTATAAATGGTATAGTCTCTAACTGGGTCGCTGTGACCAGTGGGGTACCGCAGGGGTCAGTATTGGGACCTGTTCTCTTCAACATATTCATTAATGATCTGGTAGAAGGTTTACACAGTAAAATATCGATATTTGCAGATGATACAAAACTATGTAAAGCAGTTAATACAAGAGAAGATAGTATTCTGCTACAGATGGATCTGGATAAGTTGGAAACTTGGGCTGAAAGGTGGCAGATGAGGTTTAACAATGATAAATGTAAGGTTATACACATGGGAAGAGGGAATCAATATCACCATTACACACTGAACGGGAAACCACTGGGTAAATCTGACAGGGAGAAGGACTTGGGGATCCTAGTTAATGATAAACTTACCTGGAGCAGCCAGTGCCAGGCAGCAGCTGCCAAGGCAAACAGGATCATGGGGTGCATTAAAAGAGGTCTGGATACACATGATGAGAGCATTATACTGCCTCTGTACAAATCCCTAGTTAGACCGCACATGGAGTACTGTGTCCAGTTTTGGGCACCGGTGCTCAGGAAGGATATAATGGAACTAGAGAGAGTACAAAGGAGGGCAACAAAATTAATAAAGGGGATGGGAGAACTACAATACCCAGATAGATTAGCGAAATTAGGATTATTTAGTCTAGAAAAAAGACGACTGAGGGGCGATCTAATAACCATGTATAAGTATATAAGGGGACAATACAAATATCTCGCTGAGGATCTGTTTATACCAAGGAAGGTGACGGGCACAAGGGGGCATTCTTTGCGTCTGGAGGAGAGAAGGTTTTTCCACCAACATAGAAGAGGATTCTTTACTGTTAGGGCAGTGAGAATCTGGAATTGCTTGCCTGAGGAGGTGGTGATGGCGAACTCAGTCGAGGGGTTCAAGAGAGGCCTGGATGTCTTCCTGGAGCAGAACAATATTGTATCATACAATTATTAGGTTCTGTAGAAGGACGTAGATCTGGGTATTTATTATGATGGAATATAGGCTGAACTGGATGGACAAATGTCTTTTTTCGGCCTTACTAACTATGTTACTATGTTACTATGTAATGTATGTACACAGTGACTGCACCAGCAGAATAGTGAGTGCAGCTCTGGAGTATAGTACAGGATGTAACTCAGGATCAGTAGTATAATGTATGTACACAATGATTGCAACAGCAGAATAGTGAGTTCAGCTCTGGGGTATAATACAGGAGGTATCTCAGGATCAGTACAGGATCAGTAATGTAATGTATGTACACAGTGACTGCACCAGCAGAATAGTGAGTGCAGCTCTGGAGTATAATAGAGGATGTAACTCAGGATCAGTAGTGTAATGTATGTACACAGTGACTGCACCAGCAGAATAGTGAGTGCAGCTCTGGAGTATAATACAGGATGTAGCTCAGGATCAGTAATGTAATGTATGTACACAGTGACTGCACCAGCAGAATAGTGAGTGCAGCTCTGGAGTATAATACAGGATGTAACTCAGGATCAGTACAGGATCAGTAATGTAATGTATGTACACAGTGACTGAACCAGCAGAATAGTAAGTGCAGCTCTGGGGTATAATACAGGATGTAACTCAGGATCAGTAATGTAATGTATGTACACAGTGACTGCACCAGCAGAATAGTGAGTGCAGCTCTGGGGTATAATATAGGATGTAACTCAGGATCAGTAATGTAATGTATGTACACAGTGACTGCACCAGCAGAATAGTGAGTGCAGCTCTGGGGTATAATACAGGATGTAACTCAGGATCAGTAATGTAATGTATGTACACAGTGACTGCACCAGCAGAATAGTGAGTGCAGCTCTGGAGTGTCATACAGGAAGAGGCGGAGCCTGTTTGCCGTGTGCTCTGTGTGCTGCCTAGAGAGAGCTCCTGGGAAGGGAGGTAAAGTTTTCCATCCAGGACTTTTTGTCTGCCCCCTTCCCAGGAAAGAAGGCTCATTTTGGGACTGGCCTCCGGGGCTGGGCCCCCGGCTCCCACCTCCCGGTCCAAGTCGGCGGGGGGTGGGAGGACTCCAACTCCGGCTAGGGCCACAAGATCTGGCCAAGGATCCAACATGAAGACCCGTAGGACCCCTGAGGCCGCGGCGGCTCCTTCCCCCGGAGGTAGGCCGAGTACGAGCAGGGGTGCTGCAGCGGTGCCTCTTGGTTGGGGCACCAAGGCGGCTAGAGAATCCGCCCTGGTCTATGGTTCCCGCGTCCATGCGCACCTCTGCGAGTATGAGGACGCCTCAAGGAAGCTAAAATCCCTCTGGGGGGAGTTGAGGGTAGCTAAGGAGAGGTCTGACAGGGCCTCCGGCAATAAGAAGGCCGAGCTATCCGCCGCGGTCAAGAAGATCAAGAAATCCATACAAGACCTGGAAAGCCGGAGATGTGAGATCCTGGATGGTAGCGGGGCCTTCCGTGAAAAGCTGGAGAACGATGACCGGTTCAGAGCCATGGCCGGTGGGGCTCTGGAGGGGTCACGGAGCTCCGGCCAGGTGGTGGAGGAGGTGGTGGAGGAGGATGATGAGGAAGAGGAATGCGAGGAGGAGGTCGTGCCCTACCCACCGCCTGGTGGCCTGGTAAGAGATCTCCAGGCGTCGCATAGCGGGATAGCCCCCGAGCAGGTGGCTCTCCCATCAGATTCTGGCCCTTCAGGGGACAGCGGGAGCGAAGGGGAGGATGAGGATGGTGGGAGTAGTAGCAGTGGGGGGGGCTGCCTCGTCATGCAGCAGATCCGGCAGATCGAGTCCCCGGTCCGTTTTAACCAGCTGAGGTTCGGGGATGAGATCTGCGAGGACGAGGCAACCAGGAGGGGGATGAAGAGAAAGGCTAAGAAGAGGAATAAGCAGAAAACATCTACTGTGCAGAAATTTGTGTATGTCCCCCTCTCTGGGGCCCCCCGGTCCCGCTGTGCGGCACTCGCTACCCACCCCGGCTCGGCCTCTGTTGTGGGTCCGCAGCGAGGGAGCGGGGAGATTACAGGCCATGACACGCAGGGCGCTGCCTCTGTTTGTGGTAACGGAGGGGGTAGTGATGTGTCTGATATGGAGCATGATGTGGAGGGCGGCCCAGTGGTGGGCAGGAGAGTGACAGCCGGGACCGCATCTCCGGCGGTGAGCGCTGGGGTGTCCGGGTCCCCCACTTACGGATCCGTTAAAGCTGGATCGCTTCTGGGGACCCAGGCACCTAGTAAAGTAAAGGGTGAGGGGCCTGCGGCTCCGGCTGAACAGGCTCATAAAAAGAAAATGGTGGAAGCTCCCCTGGCGGGGTCTGCGGTGAAGTCGGGGTCTCCTGCATTGGGGGCACCGCCGCTGGTGGATGCTGAGGGGGAGTGGCCTAGCCTGGGGCCAGCCGCTGGAGTTGCTGTGGCCAGGCTGTTTGTGGCCCAGGGTGTGGTGGTGGGGGGTGCTGTGCCTCGGGGGACTGGTACCGCTGGGGGGATTCCTGGGGGTGGATCCAGCTCTGGGTCGGCTCTGGGGGTCCCGCTGCGGCCGGTCTCAGGGGGCGTGGCCTCCTCGGCACCCGCTGCCCATGTAGGAGCAGCTTTGGATAGCTGTGCTGTGCAGCTGGAGGCTGGGGGCGTGGTTTCCCAAGCCAAAGAAAAAAAAATGGTCTTAGCTGCGGTCAGCAATGGTGCAGGAACTGCAGCTGCAGCAGATAGCAGCAAGGGCGCCTGCCTGGCGGGGTCCCCTGTGTCCGGGGGCTTACCTGCGGTGGGGGCTCTGGCCACAAGGCAGGATGGAGCTGGAGGCGGGTCTGCTCCTGACTTCCTACCTGCCAGTGAGGGAGGAAGCTCTGTGCCTGCTGTGGTGGAAGGTAAGACAGTGCTGCTTAAACCCAATGGCAGCAGGACTCTTAAAGGGACAGTAGCACTGTGTGTTCCAAACCCCCCAGCAGGGAAGATGCCACCAGTAGGTGGCGGTAGCAGTGGGAAAACAAAACCTGGAAATACCCAAAAGGTGAGGCAAAATAATACTGACCCCAGTGTGCATGTGAGTGAGAGTGGGGTGACTGATGGAGTGGATGAGGAGGGTGTGGGTATGGAAGTGTCTGTGGTTGAGGATGCGAGTGGCAGTGCGTCTGAGGTGGCAAGTGTGAATATCGTGGCAAGTGTGAGTACGGTGTCTGATGGTAGTGGGAGAAGGGGGGAGGGGGTCGGTCCATCTGCCCCCCCGGCCACAGGTCCTCTGAGTTATTCGGGGGTGGTGGCTGGAGCCTCGGGGCCTAATCAAGGGGTTTCCTCGCCTCTGGACCTCAGGGATAGCGTCTTGCGGCGCCGTTTCCTGGAGGCCCTCAAAAAGGGAGAACGGACGATCGAAGTAGAGGGAAGAGTGGTGGACTTGGCCTTTTGGCTGGATAGACACGGCCTGGCTGCCTTCCAAGATAAAAGGGAAGGGGAAACGGTTTGGTCCCTCCCGACAGCCGTGCAGGGGGTGGCCAGGCGGAATGTGGTCCGTCTTCGGTGGAGGGGCAGTGAAGCGTGCCCGCCAAGAGCGAGGGTTGTGGAGCTCCTTCTGAAGATGGACTTCAGGGCAACGGACATCTTTGCCCTGATTCATCTGTTTGGCACCTCCTTCTTCGATGTCAGTTTTGTTCGGCCGGAGGGCTTGGAGCTTTTCTGGTCGAATTTTGAACTGGCAAAGGGGGAGCCCGGCTGGCGAGACTTTGCCGTGCAGGCGGTGTCTCGTCAAAATAGTGTAAAGAGGGTGACCGTTCTGACAGGTAACGAGTCACTCTCTGGGGTCGACATAATGACGTGGCTTTCCCGTTATGGGGAAGTCACCGAGGTCCCTAAGAAAAATAGGGACGAGTTTGGCATTTGGTCAGGGGGCTGGACCTTCATGGTAAAGTTGAAGGTTTCAGGAGGTACGGTCACCCACATCCCCTCCTCAGCATTTCTGGGGAGGGACAGAATCCAGATCTTCTACCAGGGGCAACCGAAGGTCTGCCACAGGTGCGGTGATCCCCGCCACTTCAGCGCAGGCTGCAAGGTGCAGAAATGTGCCTTGTGTGGCGGGGTAGGCCATCTTGCCGCAGCCTGTGGTGACATTAGGTGTCACCTGTGTGGTGACCTAGGTCACCCGTATAGCCGCTGCCCCCGTTCCTTTTCCAGCACCATCTCTGGCCCGGCAGGGGGGAGCCCCGGGGGGGTCCCTGGTGGTGCAGCTTCTGCTGGGGCTGAGGGTGGAGGCTTGAGGGGAGCTGAGGGGTCAGTGAGGAAAGGCGAGGCTGGTACATCTGCCCACCAGTGGCAACAGGTGAGGCGCCGTAAGGGCAGGGGGCAGGATAAGCCTCAGGCAACTGGGGTGATGACTGCCCCCAGCCTGGACGCGGCAGCCGAAGCCTCTGAGGCCCTGGGGGAGAAGGCGGTGAACGAGGAGATCCGGAGGATGGAGAGGGAGGAGTTGGCTGCTTCTGATAACTCTTCCCAGTATGAAAGTCTGGATGAAGAGGTGGTGGAGCAGCCTAAAAAAACGGGTGACAATCGTACCGGTAAGAGTCGGAAGAAGAAGAAGAACAAGGCTAAAAAATCTAAGCCCCCCCCCCTGGCCACTGGGGTGCCTACGGAAGGGCTCACCGACTCCCCTCTGATCCCCCTCTCCAATCGGTTCCAAGCCCTCGATGACTCTGCTGTGTCGGAGGTCGGGGGTGAGGGGCCGGACGCAACATCTGGGGTGCCTTCGGGGAATGGTGAGGTCTGTCCTCCGGGGGATTCACACTCCTCTGGGGGGGGGACTACCTCGGGGTCCAGGGGCGAGGAATCTATTTCTGGGAAGTCCTGTACTGTAAAGGAGGATATGGACACCTCGGTGTCTTTAAAGAGGAGGGGTGAATCGGGCTCCTCCTCAGAGGGGAAGAGGAAATCAGGGGGTACGGTTAAAAAACAGGCCATCTAACTCAATCACCCATGATGGCGGAACCTACCCCGTTGACTCTGGCGTCAATTAATGTCGCCAGCATAAAGTCAGATACGGCTAGATTTACGGCCTTTGATTTTTTCACCCGGGTTGAGGCTGATATTTTATTTTTGCAGGAGACCAGACTAACGGACCTGGGGTCCATCTACAAAGCAAAGAGGGAATGGAGGAGTGGGCCCTCATACTGGTCTCTTGCGGCCGAGCCGTATAGCGGGGTAGCGGTCCTTTTTAAGACCGCGGAGGTGGAATGCAGACGGGTGATTGAGGTAGAAATGGGGAGATGTTTGGTCCTTGACGTCTTCATGAGGGGACAGGAGCTTCGGCTCATCAATATCTATGGCCCGCAATCTAAGTGGGACCGTAAATGTCTCTTCCTGAGGATCAAGCCCTATCTTTTTACAAGCCGGCAGGTGGTCTTCGGTGGGGATTTTAATACTGTAACCAGACTCCGTGATAGGGGAGGCCCCGGAGACCGGCTGGCTTATGATAGCGTAGCCTTGAATAGCATAGTAAGCGAAGCTCGCCTGGTGGATGTCCACATCCGGCACACCCCAGGTCACGGGGGTTTCACCTTTTTTAGGGGAAGCAGTAGGTCTAGGATAGATAGGTTTTTTTTAAAGGAGGAAGCCGTCTCTTCTGCAGTGTCCGCTGTTGAGGTGGAGTTCTCCGATCACTGTTTCATTTTCTTTACTTTGAATGTTACAGAGACCCCCCGCATGGGGAGAGGCCTATGGAAGCTGAATTCGTCCCTTCTGGAAGAGGCGGAAGTAAGACAGTCCTTTGAGGAATTTCTTCAGAGCCAGGTACCTCTCTTGGGTCTTTGTAGCAGTAAGTCTGAGTGGTGGGAGATCTTCAAAAGAAGGGTCGCGGGGTTCTTCCGTCAGCTCTCGAGCCTCAGGGGCCTGAACAGGTACCGCCTGTATCGGGAGCTGGGGAGGAAACTCGAGCAGCTCGTCTCGACTGGAGGGGACCGAGAGGAAATCTCCAGGGTGAAGACCTTGCTCAAGGGGTGCCAGTATGATAGGCACACATCCTTGGTTTTTGAGAGGGATTTCGGGAGGTACCGCTCACCCGACCCTTACAGAAACTGCAGGTTGTCAGTGAATTGTAAGATGGTGAGAGGACTGATTGACAGTACGGGGTCCCTGAACAGATCCAAATCGGGGATTCTGGAGGTGGTCAGATCCTTCTACTTGCACCTCTTGGGGAGGAGGGATCCTGATCGAGATGAGATGTCGGCTTTCCTGACTGAAACCATCCCTGAGCCAGGGGATGACCCCTCTCTTCATGTTTTGACAGAAGCAATCAGGGAAGAGGAAGTGAGACGGGCGATTGATGGGCTCCGGCCCAAAAAGTCGCCCGGTCCGGATGGCTTAACATCCGAGTTCTACAAGACTTTTAGGGACTCTTTGGTCCCCCTCTTGACTGAGATGTTTAATGAGTGTCTCTCCTCGGACATTCTGCCCAGTTCAATGAGGAAGTCAGCCCTGATTATCCTGTCAAAGGGTAAAGACTCGTCCCGTATTGAGAATTGGCGTCCCATAGCGCTTCTCAATACGGACCGAAAGGTTCTGGCAAAGGTGCTTTTTAATCGGTTGGTGCAGTTTGCGCCCCGGCTCCTTTCGGGGGCCCAGCACTGCTCTGTTCCAGGCCGCAGTACATTTAGTGCTGTGCTCGGTGTCCGGGAGGCAGTGGAGCAGGGCAGGGCGGGTCACTGGAAGGGGTACTTGCTGTCCTTAGATCAGGCGAAGGCCTTTGACCGGGTTAACCATGAGTACCTCTGGTCCGTCCTTCTGAGATATGGTCTGCCTGGGAGGTTTGTTGATTGGTTGAGAGTTTTATACAATGGGGCAGAGACTTTTCCGCTCGTGAACGGTTGGGTCGGACACCCTTTTGAGGTGAGGTCTGGTGTCCGCCAGGGCTGTCCTCTGAGCCCACTGTTATACGTGTTTGCGATCGACCCCCTTTTAAGGAGGGTGGAGCGTGGACCGTTGGTGGGAGTTAGGATGGACCAGGCGGATCCTGAGGCCGCCTTGAGGGTAGTGGCGTACGCTGACGATGTTTCCCTTTTTGTATCCTCGAGAGAGGAGGCAGATTGGGTGATGTCTGAGGTTGAACGCTACTCGGTGGCATCCGGATCCATGATCAACCGGGACAAGTGTGAGAGTCTCTGGCTGGGAGGGGGAGATCCAAGTTTTGATCTCCCGGACACCCTTCCAGGGCCTCAGGCCACAGCAAAAATATTAGGCATCAGTTTCGGCCCGGGGGACTATCCCCAGCAAAACTGGGAGGGCAGACTTAAGATTGCCGCTCAGAAGGTGAATCAGTGGAAGGGTTGGTCTTTGACCCTAAGGGAAAGGGTTAGTCTTGCCAAGGGCTATTTGCTTCCTTTGCTAATATATCTGGGCAGCGTCTGCATCTTGCCAGAGCCTCTTTGGACACGGGTTTACAGCCTGTTTTTCCAATTATTATGGGGAAATAGGCTGAACCTAATCAAGAGGGAGGTCACGTACCGCACGAGGAGACTAGGAGGGTTGGGTATGGTCAACCCAGTGGTGTTTCTAGTAAACACCTTTCTTAAGGCAAACATCGCCAACCTCTGGTTAGAGAGGGCTCCTCTGTGGGTATTCTCCTGTAGGGGGTGGTTTCGGCCTTTCTTCCAGGAATGGGAGACAGGAGGGCAGGTGAAGGACCTTCGTACACCTCATGGGCATCTTCCGGCTTATGCTACCCCAGTTCTGAAGGTGATCCATCGGTGGGGTCTGGGAGTGTGGGAGATCAGGACCATGTTGAGAAGGTTTCTTGACAATAGGGTCCTGTTGACCCACTTTCAGAAGCTCCTGGCGCTCAGGGATTGCCCAAGCTGGGATCTGGAGGTGGGGCTCGGGTTATTGAACTCTAAGCGGATCCCCTTGAAGTTTTGGGACTTGGCTTGGCGCTGCTTCCATGGGAAGCTGTATGTGAGGGACAACCTGAAGTGCAGACGCTCTGATGACCGGGATTGTCCCCGCGAGGAGTGTGGCGGCATGCTTGAAAGCATGGAGCATTTCCTGCTTCGGTGTCCCTTTAATACAGAGGTCTATAGCAGGGTGGGTGCTTCCATTGGCTGGCCCAGGCTGGCAGGCCTTTCCTATGCGGAGTGGGCCTATTGGGCATTCAGGTCCCTTGGTGGCCGAGATCGGGGCACTGTTTTCTTAGTTAGTTTAGTAACTAGGTTCCACACGTGGAATGCACGGTGTCTAGTGTCTACTCAGCGGAAAGTCCTCCCCAGGGAAGAGGTGATTAGGAACATCCTGGGTGACCTGGCAAAAGTGCGCTTGCTGGAGTTTGAGAGGCTGGGTGCAGGGAGGGCCTCTCTTCTATGGAGGGGTTTCTCCTTTAATGTGCCCTAGGGAGAATTAGGTTCTGTGTGCCTGTGATAGGGTTGAGTTTTATCCTTTTATCTTTATTTTGTAGGGTCAGATAGATGTGTAGGGACAGATAGGGACAGATAGGGACAGTCTTTAGGGACAGGTAGTTAGTATTAGGTTGGTAGTGAGGGTCAGTGAGGGACAGATAGGGGCAGGTAGGGTGAGATTGGTAGGGTTATAGGGACAGGATTTTCTCTTTTGTGTTGTTAGGGAGGGTCAGGGTGATGTACGGTAGATTAGGGTGAGAGCCTCTGGTCTCCAGTTCCTGGTGGTGGGCTGTAACCCTCACTTACAGATTTTTGTTTTGTAATTGGTAACCTGGGTATAGGGCTTGCAAGCATTGAACTTGGGCCTGTTCTTTGGTCATGGTTAAGGTGTGTACTGGTTATTATTATTATGTTATTATTGATATATGTTATTATAAGGTTGTATATATATGTTACATGTGTATTATGATGCGTGTAGGGGGATTTAGTTTAGGTGGGGTGGGGGGTTTCTTGGGGGGTGGGGGGATGGGTTTTGGAGAATGGACGTCCGGCGGGATGCCAAGAAGAGGAAAAAAAGGCCATAAACTTTTATGGACCTTGCTGTATAGGAAAGGCCACAAACTTTGGTGGGACCTGGTGTGATAGGCCACAAACTCTCGTGGGACCTGGTGTGATAGGCCACAAACTTTCGTGGGACCTTTGGGGGAATGGTGGTGGTATAGTTTAGGAGGAAAAAAAAAAAAAATTATAAAAAAAAAAAAATATATATATATATAAAATTTAAAAATATATAAAAATATATGATTAAGTTCGGCCAGGTGGCCTATTTACTTTGTTTAGGGCAGTTGGCCGACTTGTTTATTTTTCTAGGGATGAATGCGTGGGTATGTGTGTATGAGGGGGAAAAAGGATATAGGTTGAGGTCTCTTCCCTTGCTGGGGGTATTAATGAAATGGAGGAACATTTTGTTTGTATAAATCTGCTGGACATTGGACTTTTTGGGGATTGTAAATAATTTGTTTTGAGTTTGTCTGCAAGCTTTGCCTGTAAGTTTTGTTTGGTACTTTTATAATAAAAAGAGATACAGGATGTAACTCAGGATCAGTAATGTAATGTATGTACACAGTGACTGCACCAGCAGAATAGTGAGTGCAGCTCTGGAGTATAATACAGGATGTAACTCAGGATCAGTAATGAATGTATGTACACAGTGACTGCACCAGCAGAATAGTGAGTGCAGCTCTGGGGTATAATACAGGATGTAACTCAGGATCAGTAATGTAATGTATGTACACAGTGACTGCACCAGCAGAATAGTGAGTGCAGCTCTGGAGCATAATACAGGATGTAACTCAGGATCAGTAATGTAATGTATGTACACAGTGACTGCACCAGCAGAATAGTGAGTGCAGCTCTGGAGTATAATACAGGATGTAACTCAGGATCAGTAATGTAATGTATGTACACAGTGACTGCACCAGCAGAATAGTGAGTGCAGCTCTGGGGTATAATACAGGATGTAACTCAGGATCAGTAATGTAATGTATGTACACAGTGACTGCACCAGCAGAATAGTGAGTGCAGCTCTGGAGTATAATACAGGAGGTAACTCAGGATGAGTACAGGATAACAATGCAATGTATTTATTAGTAAATGAGGCTGATGTGCTATACCAGACCATTGTGCTGGTCTCCTGGAAGAAAGCAGTCATGTTTTTCTAATTTTATGTAACCACTTTAACAATCAACATGTACTATCAATATATATAATTGTCTAAGGGTCACTTCTGTCTGTCTGTCACGGTTATTCATTCGCTGATTGGTCTCGCCAGCTGTCTGTCATGGCTGCCACGACCAATCAGCGACGGGCACAGTCCGGAAGAAAATGGCCGCTCCTTACTCCCCGCAGTCAGTGCCCGGCACCCACATACTCCCCTCTGGTCACCGCTAACACAGGGTTAATGCCGGCGGTAATGGACCGCGTTATGCCGCGGGTAACGCACTCCGTTACCGCCGCTATTAACCCTGTGTGTCCCCAACTTTTTACTATTGACCCTGCCTATGCGGCATCAATAGTAAAAAATGTAATGTTAAAAATAATAATAATAAAAAAAAACCTGCTATACTCACACTCCGTAGCAGCTCGCGCCGGTCACCATCTTCCGTTGCAGGTTCCGGTGGCAGAAGGACCTGCCATGACGTCACGGTCATGTAACTGCGACGTCATCACAGGTCCTGCGCTGATACCAACCCTGGGACCGAAACCTGCCGTGGACTACAAGGGCTCCCTCGGAAAGGTGAGTATATGTTTATTTTTTATTTTTTCACCTGTGACAAACCTGGCTGGGCAATATACTACGTAGCTGGGCAATATACTACGTGACTGGGCAATATACTACGTGGCTCTGTACTGTATACTACTCCGCTGTGCAATATACTATGTGGCTGCGCAATAAACTACGTAACTGGGCAATATACTACGTGGCTGGCCAACATACTATGTCACTGGGCAATATACTACGTAACTGGGCAATATACTACGTGGGCTGCGCAATAAACTACGTAACTGGGCAATATACTACGTGGGCTGCGCAATAAACTACATAACTGGGCAATATACTACGTAACTGGGCAATATACTACGTGACTGGGCAATATACTACGTGGCTCTGTGCTGTATACTACTTCGCTGTGCAATATACTACGTGGCTGCGCAATAAACTACGTAACTGGGCAATATACTACGTGACTGGGCAATATACTATGTGGCTGGCCAACATACTACGTCACTGGGCAATATACTACGTAACTGGGAAATATACTACGTGACTGGGCAATATACTATGTGGCTGGGCAATATACTACGTCACTGGCCAATATACTACGTCACTGGGCAATATACTACGTGGCTGGGCAATATACTACGTCACTGGCCAATACACTACGTCACTGGCCAATATACTACGTCACTGGGCAATATACTACGTGGCTGGGCAATATACTACGTCACTGGCCAATATACTACGTGACTGGGCAATATACTACATGATTGGGCAATATACTACGTGGCTGGGCAATATACTACGTAACTGGGCAATATACTACGTGGCTGGGCAATATACTACGTGGCTGGGCAATATACTACGTGGCTGGGCAATATACTACGTGGCTGGGCAATATACTACGTGGCTGGGCAATATACTACGTCGCTGGGCAATATACTACGTGGCTGGGCAATATACTACGTCGCTGGGCAATATACTACGTGGCTGGGCAATATACTACGTGGCTGGGCAATATACTACGTGGCTGGCCAATATACTACGTGGCTGGGCAATATACTACGCGGCTGGGCAATATACTATGTGGCTAGGCAATATACTACGTGGCTGGGCAATATACTACGTGGCTGGGCAATATACTACGTCGCTGGGCAATATACTACGTGGCTGGGCAATATACTACGTGGCTGGGCAATATACTACGTGGCTGGGCAATATACTACGCGGCTGGACAAGATACTACGTGGCTGGGCAATATACTACGTGGCTGGGCAATATACTACGTCGCTGGGCAATATACTACGTGGCTGGACAATATACTACGTGGCTGGGCAATATACTACGTGGCTGGACAATATACTACGTGGCTGGGCAATATACTACGTGGCTGGGCAATATACTACGTGGCTGGGCAATATACTACGTCGCTGGGCAATATACTACTTGGCTGGACAATATACTACGTGGCTGGGCAATATACTACGTGGCTGGACAATATACTACGTGGCTGGGCAATATACTACGTGGCTGGGCAATATACTACGTCGCTGGGCAATATACTATGAGGACATGCATATTCTAGAATACCCGATGCGTTACAATCGGGCCACCATCTAGTATATATATATTGCTAATGTTTGGCACATGCTGCATAATGTTTCCTGTTGAATCTTTTTCTGACCTTTATTTTATAAAATTGTTCTTCTCTTTTCAGCATCACAAGTCTGCGCATAATTTCAGATCATTAACTACCTGGGCGCAATTTCCTAAATTCTGAAAATTGATCCAGACAGTTATACAAAATGTCATCTTCTTGTGACTTCAGTAAAAAGACTAGCTTTAATTTGCTATTGATTAACCTGCTGTGTCATTGAGGTAATTCTTAAAAGAATACAGAACACATAAGTGAAATTCTTCTAAAGTCTCTTTTCAAGCCTATATTGTTATTCTCCTCACAAATTAAATGAATGAGCAATTATAAAAAAGGACATAGCACAAAAAGGTATTGTGGGCTGGAAACATAACTAGAATATAGAGCATTCCTTAATTAGCTAAAGTGGTGAAGTATTCACATGTACAAGAATATAACTACTAAAATACTGTCCCTATGTACTAGAATATAACTGCTATAATACTGCCCCCTATGTACAAGAATATAACTACTATAATACTGCCCCTATGTACAAGAATATAACTACTATAATACTGCCCCTATGTACTAGAATATAACTGCTATAATACTGCCCCCTATGTACTAGAATATAACTACTATAATACTGTCCCTATGTACAAGAATATAACTACTATAATACTGCTCCTATGTACAAGAATATAACTACTATAATGCTGCCCCTATGTACAAGAATATAACTACTATAATACTGCTCCTATGTACAAGAATATAACTACTATAATACTGCTCCCTATATAGAAGAATATAACTACTATAATGCTGCCCCTATGTACAAGAATATAACTACTATAATACTGCCCATATGTAAAAGAATATAACTACTATAATACTGCCCCTATGTACAAGAATATAACTACTATAATACTGCTCCTATGTACAAGAATATAACTACTATAATACTGCTTCTATATACAAGAGTATAACTACTATAATACTGCTCCCTATATAGAAGAATATAACTACTATAATACTGCCCATACGTAAAAGAATATAACTACTATAATACTGCCCCTATGTACAAGAATATAACTACTATAATACTGCTCCTATGTACAAGAATATAACTACTATAATACTGCTTCTATATACAAGAGTATAACTACTATAATACTGCTCCCTATATAGAAGAATATAACTACTATAATACTGCCCATACGTAAAAGAATATAACTACTATAATACTGCTCCTATGTACAAGAATTTAACTACTGTAATACTGCTCCTATGTACAAGAATATAACTACTATAATACTGCCCATACGTAAAAGAATATAACTACTATAATACTGCTCCTATGTACAAGAATTTAACTACTGTAATACTGCTCCTATGTACAAGAATATAACTACTAAAATACTGTCCCTATGTACTAGAATATAACTGCTATAATACTGCCCCATATGTACAAGAATATAACTACTATAATACTGCCCATACGTAAAAGAATATAACTACTATAATACTGCTCCTATGTACAAGAATTTAACTACTGTAATACTGCTCCTATGTACAAGAATATAACTACTAAAATACTGTCCCTATGTACTAGAATATAACTGCTATAATACTGCCCCTATGTACAAGAATATAACTACTATAATACTGCCCCTATGTACTAGAATATAACTGCTATAATACTGCCCCCTATGTACTAGAATATAACTACTATAATACTGTCCCTATGTACAAGAATATAACTACTATAATACTGCTCCTATGTACAAGAATATAACTACTATAATGCTGCCCCTATGTACAAGAATATAACTACTATAATACTGCTCCTATGTACAAGAATATAACTACTATAATACTGCTCCCTATATAGAAGAATATAACTACTATAGTGCTGCCCCTATGTACAAGAATATAACTACTATAATACTGCCCATATGTAAAAGAATATAACTACTATAATACTGCCCCTATGTACAAGAATATAACTACTATAATACTGCTCCTATGTACAAGAATATAACTACTATAATACTGCTTCTATATACAAGAGTATAACTACTATAATACTGCTCCCTATATAGAAGAATATAACTACTATAATACTGCCCATACGTAAAAGAATATAACTACTATAATACTGCTCCTATGTACAAGAATTTAACTACTGTAATACTGCTCCTATGTACAAGAATATAACTACTATAATACTGCCCATACGTAAAAGAATATAACTACTATAATACTGCTCCTATGTACAAGAATTTAACTACTGTAATACTGCTCCTATGTACAAGAATATAACTACTATAATACTGCCCCTATGTACAAGAATATAGCTAATATAATACTGCTCCTACGTACAATAATATAATTACTATAATACTGCTCCTATGTACAAGAATATAACTACTATAATACTGCCCCTATGTACAAGAATATAACTACTATATACTGCCCCTATGTACAAGAATATAACTACTATAATACTGTCCCCTATGCACAAGAATATAACTACTATAATACTGCTCCTATGTACAATAATATAACTACTATAATACTGCCCCATGTACAAGAATATAACTACTATAATTCAGGCTCCTCCCGCCTGTTTCTAGACCACTTTGCCACCTGGCTTACTCACTTTCTATCCTGTGACATCCCCACCCTCATCATGGGAGACTTTAACATCCCCATCAATGATCCCCTCTCCCAATCTGCCTCTCATCTTCTTTCTCTAACTTCTTCATTCAACCTCTCACAGTTTACTAATTCTCCTACTCATGAGGACGGGAATACTCTGGACCTGGTTTTCTCCCGTCCCGGATCGCTGCACGACTTCACTAACTCACCTCTCCCGCTCTCGGACCACAACCTTCTTTCCTTCTCTGTCAAGAATTGTCCTCTCACCCAGGACACCCCCACTTACCACACTTATCGGAATACACGTACCATTAATACCCAGCAGCTTATGAACAACCTCCACACGTCTTTATGCCCCATCTCCTCCCTCTCCTGTCCAGACTTAGCATTGTCACACTTCAATATTACACTGAAGAATGCCCTGGATGAAGCAGCACCTTCTACACGCAGAAAGACCCGACACAGACAACGGCAGCCCTGGCACACTATGCAAACACGCTTTCTTCAGCGTTGCTCAAGGTGTGCAGAGCGGCAGTGGAGAAAATCTCTCTTAGCAGAAGACTTCATCCACTATAAGTTCATGCTCAAAATCTATAACTCTGCCCTTTCTCTGGCCAAACAATCCTACTTCACCACCCTCATCACCTCACTGTTATGATCCGGTGACCTTGGAGCAGCATGCAAACTTTCACTGGAGTAGGTGGTAACTATACTGACCGCAAATCCTGATCTTAACACCGCAACTAGAAGTAGCCGTGGGGTGTACCTAACAAATCCTAGACACCTCGTCACAGCCGGAGGACTAAATACCACTATAGATGGAAATAGGAATACTACCTTGCCTCAGAGCAGAACCCCAAAGGATAGGAAGCCCCCCACAAATATTGGCTGTGAGTAGGAGAGGAAAGACAAACACAGGCAGAAAACAGGATTTAGCACAAGAGGCCACTCTAGCTAAAATAGGAAAGGATAGGACAGAGTTCTGTGCAGTCAGTATTAAAACCCTTCCAAAAATATCCACAGCAGATTACACAAAAAATTCCTCCATCTAACTAAAGACGTGGAACGTATATCTGCAACTCCAGAGACTCCTACACACAGAGCAGGAATACAATCAAAAAACAAGCACACAGCTTGTGTGCCATAGAAAAAGAAACAGACACTTATCTTTGCTGAATTGGCAGCTAAGCAGGAGAAGCCAGAAAGAGATCCAACACTTCCCAAGAAACATTGATAACTGGCAAGGACTAATGAGTCATGCAAACCTAAATACCCCAGTCAGAATTGCAATCAGCAGAAACACCTGTCCAAGACTGCAGCCCAGGGACAACTGCATCACCACCTACAACCACCGGAGGGAGCCCAAAAGCAGAATTCACAACACCTCACTGTCCAACAACCCAAAACGTCTTTTTGAAACCTTAAACTCCCTCCTGAAACCTAAAGTACAGGCCCTCATCTCCAATCTCAGTGGTGAGGATCTGGCCACTTATTTCCTAGAAAAAAATCAACCACATCCATCAGAATATCTCAGCCCAATCTCCTCAGTGCCTGGATCCCCTTCCCTGCCGCACCTCAAGCTCACTAGACATCTTTGAGCCTGTTTCAGAAGAAGAAGTTTCCAAGCTCCTCGCATCTGCCCGGCCTACAACCTGCAATAGTGACCCCATTCCTTCACTTCTCCTGCAGTCTCTCTCATCAGTGGTCACCACTCACCTGACTAAAACTTATAACACGGCACAAATGTTTTCGATTTTTTTAAGTAAAATAATGTTTCATATTTGGGTGGTATAAAATGACAATAATTAACATATTAGGAACAATAGGCTATTATTATCATCATCAGCTTCATTGTGTTTCGCGGTGCGTTACAGCTGGTGCCACTGTTCTCTTTGCATTGGAAACAGCTGGCATGGAGGTCCGCCGTGAACCTGATTAGCATACTTACTGCATGTATTAATTAGCAATAAACCTTTTTTTTATGCTCCACGATTGGGAAGTAAAAAATATCAAAAGCCTTGACTGGCAAAGTAACAAAAAAGAAATAAAAAATATTCATTGAAGCAATGAGGTTGTTACCAGTACTATGTGATGTCAGAAATACTGATGGGGTGATGCGTGCCAAACATACACCAGCACTTGTTGGCTGATATCATCTGTTCAACCTCTTGGTACATCTTTACCTACATAATGGACATTTTAAAATTGCGTACCTCTATAGAGTTCCCACATAACACCGCCATACAATGCCTCAATACTATTACTACTCCTATAGTGTCCACATAATATTCTCATTTAGAGCCAGAATAATACCACCATACAATGCCTAAAGGCTAATAATACTGCCACACAGAATCCACATAATACAAGTTTATCGAAAACTTCTTGTCAATTGTCAAACCCCTCACTGACATGACAAAGAAAGGTATGGACTTCTCAAGGTGGTCCGACTGTGCCGGTCAGGCATTTTTTTCATTGAAGAAATGCTTTCGCACTTCTCCTGTACTCATTCAACCCGACGTTTCCCAACCATTTATTGTTGAGGTTGATGCATCTGAAGTGGGCGTTGGGTCGGTGTTGTCCGAAGGGTCATCCCCTGGTAAGTGGCATCCGTGTGCCTTCTTCTATAAAAAAATTATCGTTGGTCGAAAGGAACTCATGTAGGCAATAGAGAACTTCTGGCCATTGAGTTGGCTTTTGAGGAGTGGTGTCACTTTTAGGAGGGGGCAGTCCACCCTGTCACTGTCATTACTGATCATAAAAATGTGCTGTACCTCGAATACGCTAAATGTCTTAATCCTAGACAAGCTAGATGGTCTTTGTTTTTCACCAGATTTAATTTTATTGTCACTTACCGTCCTGGGATTAAGAACATCAAAAGCCTATGCTTTGTCTCGAAGTTTCCCTGGGGGTGCTGGTTCGGATGATGCTGTCCCTATTTTACAGGAAGGGGTGGTCATCTCTGCCATGTGTTCTGAGATGGAGGGAGAGGTATCCTACCATTAACCTTACTCGACCGGCCGGTGACACACTTATCCATGGATTTTATTACAGATCTTCCTCCCCCTCTGGTAAAACTGTAATCTTAGTTGTGGTGAATAGGTTCAGTAAAATGGCATATTTCATTGCTTTACCTGCTCTCCATATCGCTTAGACCCTGGCACAGCTGTTTGTCAACAAGATCGTGAAGCTTCATGGAGTTCCATTCTATGTGGTGTCAGATCGGGGAATCTAGCTTGTATCTAAATTCTGGAGGGCATTTTGTTCTCGCCTGGGGATGCATCTATCCTTTTCTTTGGTGTTCCAACCTCAAACTAATGGTCAGACTGAACGTCTAAACCAAAGTCTGGTGACATACCCCAGTTGTTTTGCGTCAGATAACCAGGGGGGCTGGTGGTTATCTTTTCTACCATCAACTGAGCTTGCCTTAAACAATCGTCATACACTCCCTGACAGAAGTTATGTCGCTTATCCATGTTATGTAAATAAAAGCTTATAACCTGACATTAAATTCATCCATTGTTTGTATAAATTATTCTCTTGAAAGCTGAAACCCTCCGAAATGTGGTTTAGGTTAAGAAAATAAATTGGCATCAATGCAGAAATATTGATCAGTTAATGGACACAGAATGGTCAGATTTTGGCAAGACAAAAGTTTTGTCGCCCACAGAAAGTAATGTGATATTCAAACAAATAATTCATCTAAAAATCAAATATATGTTGCATAACATTGGTGAATGAAGTTGTGGTGCTATTAGAGTCATATTTAATATTTTTTGTGACTTCCATAAGCTTGAAGGACTGCATCCATGCGGTTCAACAATGATTCATACAATTTATTAATGAAGCCATCAGGAATAGCAAAGAATGCAGTCTTACATGCCCCCCAGAGTTCATCTAGATTCTTTGGTTTTGTCATCCAAGCTTCCTCTTTCATCCTACCCCAAACATGCTCAATGATGTTCATGTCTGGTGACTGGGCTGGCCAGTCCTTGAGCACCTTGATCTTTTTTGCCTGGAGGAACTTTGTTGTAGAGATGGATGTATGAGATGGAGCACCATCCTGCTGCAGAATTTGACCCCTTTTATGATTTGGAATATAAGAGGTAGCTAATACTTCTTGATATTTTAGGCTATTGATATTGCCTTCCACCTTGCAAATGTTTCGCACACCCCCATACTGAATGTAACCCCAGACCATGATCTTTCCACCACCAAATTTAACTGCTTTCTGGGTGTATTTTGGATCCATACGGGCTCCAGTAGGTCTCCTGCAGTATTTGTGGCGGCTGTGGTGTAATTCTACTGAAGATTCATCAGAGAAATCCACCTTCTGCCACTTTTCCAGCGTCCATCTGTTTAGCAGGCTGTGGGACTTTGCAAATGCCACACAGTTTTTTCTTTGCCTTTTGTTTAGTGCTGGCTTCTGGGCACTGATTCCACCATGGAGGCCATTTCGAGTTAGAATCCTACAAACTGTTCTAGTTGACAGAGGGACTTGAGGTGACCAGGCCTGTTGGAGCTCTGCTCCAGTGGAAGAGGGGCTTGCTTTAGATTTTCTAACCAACAAACGTTCCTCCTGAGCAGTTGTCTTGTGGGGTCTGCTGGACCTGGGCTTGTCAAACACATCTCCAGTCTCTTCAAATCTTTTTTTAATTCTTTGTACTTGATGCTGAGACACATTAAAGGTGCCAGCCACCTCTGCAGTGGATCTGGTCTTCAGCCTCTTGATAATCCAGGCTTTGGTCTCAGGGTGGATTTTTGGCATGTTGTCAGAGTCGAAGTTGCAGTTCAAGTGAAGGTCTGGGGTGCTGGGTTTCTTTTTATACACACACACTAATTAACTGATCATTTACTGAGCACAGGTGAGGATGTAAACTAGGATTGGGTGCATTATATGACCAGGCGACAAACCTTTTGTCTTGCCAAAATCTGACCATTCTGTGTCCATTAACTAATCAATATTTCCGCATTGATGCCAATTTATTTTCTTAACCTAAACCACATTTCGGAGGGTTTCAATTTATACAACTAATGGATGAATTTAACGTCAGGTTATAAGCTTTTATTTACATAACATGGATAAGCGACATAACTTCTGTCAGGGAGTGTAGTGCGTTCACTGGTAAGTTGCCATTTTTTGATGCCTATTGCTTCCATCCTCAGTTCTGTACCTTCAGAGTCTTCGGGGGTTCCTGTGGAGGAACAATTCTCTGCATCACTCTCATCTGTAAGGCAAGGGGTTCAGAACAACTTAAAGACCATGGGGGACAGATACAAACGCAAAGCTGATAAGAAATGGTTGTCAGATCCAGACCTGGGTGTGCATGATTTAATATGACTGTCTACCAGAAATATTAAACTGACAAGTCCTTCCTGGAAATTAGGTCCTAGGTTAATTGGTCCTTACACGGTGGTCGCTGTATTTACCCCTGTGGCTTTTCATCTTGAGCTTCCTCTAACTCTTAAAATCCACAACATTTTCAACAGTTCATTGCTCAAAAAATATGTAGCGCCTGTGGAGCAGTCACCCTTGCCACCGCCACCGATTTTGTTGATTGTAATTTGGAGTTTCAGGTGGCAAGAATTGTGGATTCTTGTATGGGTTAATGCTGTTTACAATACTTGGTGCATTGGAAGGGGTGTGGTCCTGAGGAAAGGATGTAGCTACTGGCATCTGAGGTCATCCAGATAAATCCGATCCCGAGGAACCAATGGCCCTTCTTAAAAGGCGAGATACTGTCACAAGGATGTCACGTCCCCCTGGAAGACTTGGAGTTAGATGGTCAAGTCGGGTAATGAATCACAGTCCTATTTAGAGATGGTGTGATTCATGACCTAATTTAAATAGATTTCCCTTTTCTTCAGTGTTGAGAAGGTTAAGGACTCTTTCCATGCTGGCTGAGGCCACACAGCTTAGTTGTTTTCACCTGCAGCTGCTTACCCTTTGCTCCTTCTATACCTATCAGCTTTGGGTGTTTAGTCCCTGCCGGTGAAAGATTCGTCTTCCTGTGCTATGTGCTAAAGCTAAGTTGTCGGAGTTGTTGTTCTGGTGTTCTGTAGTTTGCTGTTGTATTTGTGTGTTTATCTCCTGGCCCCTATTCCCATTTAGTTTATTTCTCGCTGTTCCTATCCTCCTCCCAATTGTTGGTTGGTGCTTTTGTATGATAGAGGTTTTCTGTTATCGCTGTTTTGTCTTTGGGTCTGGTTTACCTTTCATTTCTGTCCTATTTTTCGTAGGATGGGGAAGGGGACAGCTTAGGGTTTTTATGGAGCATACTAAGGTAGGAGACTCAGGCCTCTCTACCTTTAAAAGCACCACTGGGACAGGGATAGTTAGGTTCCCAGCTCCAGGGACAGTTTGAGGCCCCTCTTCTTTACTGAAGACAGTCACAGCGTAAAAGCCTAAATGTAAATTCCACTCCTACACAGTGTCCACATAATACTGTCAATCAGTGGTTGAATAGTACCACCATAAAATGCCTAAATCCTAATTACACAGTCTTCGCATCATATTCACATGCCTAAATATGAATACTACTCCTACACAGCGTCCACATAATAGGGTAATTCAGTGCCTGAATTATACTACCATAAAAAGTCAATATGCTAATACTATTCTTACACAGTCTGCATTATGAGGCAGTGAGGGGAGTCATATGCGAGGACAGTTATGTATCCCTTAGGATTGCGTATAGCAATGTGTATAATCACATCTACACTTCTGGTTACAAGGCAGAATAAAAGAGAGCATGGATTTGGTCAAACTATTTGACCAAGTAAGATTTTGAAGAAAACCCAACATGGGCTTTTACTTTGGGTGAGATTAGCAGGTTTGGTAGTGGGGCGAATCTCAACCTCCACTCCGGATTTTTGGAGTAGCCCATGTCCACGATTCACATTTAAGCTTTGTGTCGAGCTTTGGGTGAGTCAGTGTTCTTGATTTCTAGCTGCAGAGCAGGAGGCTCTATACAATACAGGCCTGTGTGAGGTTAACACAGAGGCAAGGAAGCAAAGCTTCTGACCCACCCAAGATGGACACGGCGGTGAAGTCGCCCACGGCAATAACTTTTGATACTGACTGTTTGGATGACCGGCTGTGATCCGAAGGACAACGTTTACCTTACTTAGAAAATAAAGACGTTTTATGTTGAACTCTCTTAACTCACTGCCTCTCTATCGCAATCTATGAACACCGCTGCATTATACTGTATAATACTCTTTAGAAACACCCTGGTTTAGGGAAAGAGGGAAAAAAAAAGAGACAAGTGCGGTGCTTCCTCTGAGCGTAAAACGTTTTTACCAACAGTTAAAAAATTTCTATTAGTTGTGGTTCTGCTCACCTTTTATCGGTAAGAAATGCACGTTGAGATTCTCAAGGAATCAATTCTTTAGGCAACTCTTCTCCGTATCTTGTATAATCCAATAAGGTGTGCAGCTCACTTTGGAGAACTATGTGTTGATCCTGCTTCAGATCCACATAGGTGGCGACTTCAGAGGGAAAATAAACTCCAAGCAAATGTGGCGCTAAGCACCTACGGATTTTTCGAATGCATCCACTTCAAGTGAAAAATGTTAATAAAAATTCATTTATTTTCTCAAAATAAAAAAATAAAATATATTTGCAAAATATTTTTAAAATACAGTACAACGCGTTTCTGCTGCTATTATTACAGTGCAGCCTTCATCAGGTAGCAAAAAAAAAAAAGAATAGACATACAATAAGCACTATAACTTCACAGTATCACTTTACTCGTGTGGAGGACTGGAGGGGAGCTGCGGAGGGGTCTCTTTGTGGGTAGGACAGGAGGAAAGCTCTGAGAAGGTCTCGTCTGGAGGACTGGAGGGAAGCTTTGGGGAGGTCTCCTCGTGAGGAGGACTAGAGGAGAGCTGCGGGGAGGTCTCCTGGTGTGGAGGACTAGAGGAGAGTTGCGGGGAGGTCTCCTCGTGTGGAAGACTAGAGGAGAGCTGCGGGGAGGTCTCCTTGTGTGGAGGACTAGAGGAGAGCTGTGGGGAGGTCTCAAAGTGGGTGGGACTGGAGGAGAGCTGTGGGGAGGTCTCCTCGTCTGGAGGACTAGAGGAGAGCTGTGGGGAGGTCTCCTCGTGTGGAGGACTAGAGGAGAGCTGCGGGGAGGTCTCCTCGTGTGGAGGACTAGAGGAGAGCTGTGGGGAGGTCTCCTTGTGTGGAGGACTAGAGGAGAGCTGCGGGGAGGTCTCCTTGTGTGGAGGACTAGAGGAGCGCTGCGGGGAGGTCTCCTCGTGTGGAGGACTAGAGGAAAGCTGCTGGGAGGTCTCCTCGTGTGGAGGACTAGAGGAGAGCTGTGGGGAGGTCTCCTCATGTGGAGGACTAGAGGAGAGCTGTGGGGAGGTCTCCTCGTGTGGAGGACTAGAGGAGAGCTGTGGGCAGGTCTCCTTGTGTGGAGGACTAGAGGAGAGCTGTGGGGAGGTCTCCTCGTGTGGAGGACTAGAGGAGAGCTGCGGGAGGTCCCCTCGTGTGGAGAACTAGAGGAGGGCTGCGGGGAGGTCTCCTTGTGTGGAGGACTAGAGGAGAGCTGCGGGGAGGTCTCTTTGTGTGGAGGACTAGAGGAGAGCTGCGGGGAGGTCTCCTCGTGTGGAGGACTAGAGGAAAGCTGCTGGGAGGTCTCCTCGTGTGGAGGACTAGAGGAGGGCTGCGGGAGGTCTCCTTGTGTGGAGAACTAGAGGAGGGCTGCGGGGAGGTCTCCTTGTGTGGAGGACTAGAGGAGAGCTGCGGGGAGGTCTCTTTGTGTGGAGGACTAGAGGAGAGCTGCGGAGAGGTCTCCTTGTGTGGAGGACTAGAGGAGAGCTATGGGGAGGTCTCTTTGTGTTGAGGACTAGAGGAGAGCTGCGGGGAGGTCTCCTCATGTGGAGGACTAGAGGAGAGCTGCGGAGAGGTCTCCTTGTGTGGAGGACTAGAGGAGAGCTGTGGGGAGGTCTCTTTGTGTTGAGGACTAGAGGAGAGCTGCGGGGAGGTCTCCTCATGTGGAGGACTAGAGGAGAGCTGTGGGGAGGTCTCCTCGTCTGGAGGACTAGAGGGGAGCTGCGGAGAGGTCTCCTTGTGTGGAGGACTAGAGGAGAGCTGCGGAGCCGTCTCCTCGTCTGGAGGACTAGAGGAGAGCTGCGGGGAGGTCTCTTTGTGTGGAGGACTAGAGGAGAGCTGTGGGGAGGTCTCTTTGTGTGGAGGACTAGAGGAGAGCTGTGGGGAAGTCTCTTTGTGTGGAGGACTAGAGGAGAGCTGCGGGGAGGTCTCCTCATGTGGAGGACTAGAGGAGAGCTGCGGAGCGGTCTCCTCGTCTGGAGGACTAGAGGGGAGCTGCGGAGAGGTCTCCTTGTGTGGAGGACTAGAGGAGAGCTGCGGGGAGGTCTCCTTGTGTGGAGGACTAGAGGAGAGCTGCGGGGAGGTCTCCTTGTGTGGAGGACTAGAGGAGAGCTGTGGAGAGGTCTCCTTGTGTGGAGGACTAGAGGAGAGCTGCGGGGAGGTCTCCTCGTGTGGAGGACTAGAGGAGAGCTGCGGGGAGGTCTCTTTGTGGGTAGGACTAGAGGAGAGCTGCGGAGCGGTCTCCTCGTCTGGAGGACTAGAGGGGAGCTGCGGAGAGGTCTCCTTGTGTGGAGGACTAGAGGAGAGCTGCGGGGAGGTCTCCTTGTGTGGAGGACTAGAGGAGAGCTGTGGAGAGGTCTCCTTGTGTGGAGGACTAGAGGAGAGCTGCGGAGAGGTCTCCTTGTGTGGAGGGCTAGAGGAGAGCTGTGGGGAGGTCTCCTTGTGTGGAGGACTAGAGGAGAGCTGCGGAGAGGTCTCTTTGTGGGTGGGACTGGAGGAAAGCTCTGGGAAGGTCTCGTCTGGAGGACTAGAGGAGAGCTGTGGGGAGGTCTCCTTGTGTGGAGGACTAGAGGAGAGCTGCGGGGAGGTCTCCTCGTGTGGAGGACTAGAGGAGAGCTGTGGAGAGGTCTCCTTGTGTGGAGGACTAGAGGAGAGCTGCGGAGAGGTCTCCTTGTGTGGAGGGCTAGAGGAGAGCTGTGGGGAGGTCTCCTTGTGTGGAGGACTAGAGGAGAGCTGCGGAGAGGTCTCTTTGTGGGTGGGACTGGAGGAAAGCTCTGGGAAGGTCTCGTCTGGAGGACTAGAGGAGAGCTGTGGGGAGGTCTCCTTGTGTGGAGGACTAGAGGAGAGCTGCGGGGAGGTCTCCTCGTGTGGAGGACTAGAGGAGAGCTGTGGAGAGGTCTCCTTGTGTGGAGGACTAGAGGAGAGCTGCGGAGAGGTCTCTCTCCTTGTGTGGAGGGCTAGAGGAGAGCTGTGGGGAGGTCTCCTTGTGTGGAGGACTAGAGGAGAGCTGCGGAGAGGTCTCTTTGTGGGTGGGACTGGAGGAAAGCTCTGGGAAGGTCTCGTCTGGAGGACTAGAGGAGAGCTGTGGGGAGGTCTCCTTGTGTGGAGGACTAGAGGAGAGCTGCGGGGAGGTCTCCTCGTGTGGAGGACTAGAGGAGAGCTGTGGAGAGGTCTCCTTGTGTGGAGGACTAGAGGAGAGCTGCGGGGAGGTCTCCTTGTGTGGAGGACTGGAGGGGAGCTGCGGGGAGGTTTCTTTGTGGGTAGGACTGGGGGAAAGCTCTGGGAAGGTCTCGTGTGGAGGACTAGAAGAGAGCTGTGGGGAGGTCTCCTCGTGTGGAAGACTAGAGAATATTTTACAAATATATTTTATTGTTTTTATTTTGAGAAAATAAATGAATTTTTATTAACATTTTTCACTGGAAGTGGATGCATTTGAAAAATCCATAGGTGCTTAGCGTCACATTTGCTTGGAGTTTATTTTCCCTTTGAAACTGTATAATACTGTCATTCAATGCACCAATAATACTGCCATACATTGCCTAAATGTGCATATTACTTCCATATAGTGTCCACGTAGTATTGCCTAAACAATACTGCCAATGTCTAAATACAAATAATAATACTCCTAAACAAAACAGTGGCCACATAATACTAGAATAAACCTTCATATAGTTCCATACAGTGTGTACATAAAAGCGCTATAGAGTGTCCGCATAGAATGTCAGAGTGCTCCAACAAGCTCATTATTTCATTCCCATAAATAGGCGGTTTGAGAGCAAGGGTATGTGCACACGTTGCGGATTCTCTGCGGATCCGCAGCGCTTTTTGAGGTGCACAAACGCTGCAGATCCGCAATTGATTTACAGTACAATGTAAATCAATGAGAAAAAAAAATGCTGTGCACACTTTGCGGAAAATCCGCTGCGGAAACGCTGCGGTTTAAAAGAAGTAGCATGTCACTTATTTTTTGTGAATCTGCAGCGTTTTTGTACCCATTCCATTAGGGACCGCAGGGGTAAAAAACGCAGCAAATCCGCAAGAAAACCGCAGCAAATACGCACAAAAAAAGCGACAAATCAGCAGGTGCGATTTCTGCCAGGAGAGGCAGAATCCGCACCAGAAATTCCTAAGCCTGATCCGCAACGTGTGCACATGGCCGTAATCTTTGCTTAGGCTGGAAAATGGTTTATTGGAGACATTTCATGTGATCTTGGGTTTGGGTTAATGAGCAGGATGGTGAAAAGGCTTATTAACCCCATGCACGACCATGTGGTATAGATACTAATTGTCAGTTCTGCTGTCTCACATTTCCGTAGATTGCTCAGAGAAGGCACTACAAGTCTCACAAAGGATTGTGCAGAGAGGATGCTGTAAAGGGGAGAATCAGGTAAGATAAGGATAATGTATGTATGAAATGATTCTCTATGGGGGAAACTGAGGGGGGCTTCATTATTATGCCTCTGGTATGGGGAAACTATCTGGCTGTATTATGGAGAAACTTGTGTAGCCTTGTTATGGGGGCACCGTGGATATCACTGTTATTATGGGGGCACTGTGGATATCACTATTATTATGGGGGCACTGTGGATATCACTGTTATTATGGGGCACTGTGGATATCACTGTTATTATGGGGGCACTGTGGATATCACTGTTATTATGGGGGCACTGTGGATATCACTGTTATTATGGGGACACTGTGGATATCGCTGTTATTATGGGACACTGTGGATATCACTGTTATTATGGGGCACTGTGGATATCACTGTTATTATGGGGGCACTGTGGATATCACTGTTATTATGGGGCACTGTGGATATCACTGTTATTATGGGGCACTGTGGATATCACTGTTATTATGGGACACTGTGGATATCACTGTTATTATGGGGACACTGTGGATATCGCTGTTATTATGGGGGCACTGTGGATATCACTGTTATTATGGGGACACTGTGGATATCGCTGTTATTATGGGACACTGTGGATATCACTGTTATTATGGGGCACTGTGGATATCACTGTTATTATGGGGACACTGTGGATATCGCTGTTATTATGGGGGCACTGTGGATATCACTGTTATTATGGGGCACTGTGGATATCACTGTTATTATGGGACACTGTGGATATCACTGTTATTATGGGGACACTGTGGATATCGCTGTTATTATGGGGGCACTGTGGATATCACTGTTATTATGGGGACACTGTGGATATCGCTGTTATTATGGGACACTGTGGATATCACTGTTATTATGGGGCACTGTGGATATCACTGTTATTATGGGGACACTGTGGATATCGCTGTTATTATGGGGGCACTGTGGATATCACTGTTATTATGGGGCACTGTGGATATCACTGTTATTATGGGACACTGTGGATATCACTGTTATTATGGGGACACTGTGGATATCGCTGTTATTATGGGGGCACTGTGGATATCACTGTTATTATGGGGCACTGTGGATATCACTGTTATTATGGGGCACTGTGGATATCACTGTTATTATGGGGGCACTGTGGATATCACTGTTATTATGGGGACACTGTGGATATCACTGTTATTATGGGGGCACTGTGGATATCACTGTTATTATGGGACACTGTGGATATCACTGTTATTATGGGGACACTGTGGATATCACTGTTATTATGGGGGCACTGTGGATATCACTGTTATTATGGGGACACTGTGGATATCGCTGTTATTATGGGGGCACTGTGGATATCACTGTTATTATGGGGACACTGTGGATATCACTGTTATTATGGGGCACTGTGGATATCACTGTTATTATGGGGACACTGAGGATATCACTGTTATTATGGGGGCACTGTGGATATCACTGTTATTATGGGGGCACTGTGGATATCACTGTTATTATGGGGCACTGTGGATATCACTGTTATTATGGGGACACTGAGGATATCACTGTTATTATGGGGGCACTGTGGATATCACTGTTATTATGGGGCACTGTGGATATCACTGTTATTATGGGGCACTGTGGATATCACTGTTATTATGGGGACACTGAGGATATCACTGTTATTATGGGGGCACTGTGGATATCACTGTTATTATGGGGCACTGTGGATATCACTGTTATTATGGGGGAACTGTGGATATCACTGTTATTATGGGGACACTGTGGATATCACTGTTATTATGGGGGCACTGTGGATATCACTGTTATTATGGGGCACTGTGGATATCACTGTTATTATGGGGGCACTGTGGATATCACTGTTATTATGGGGGCACTGTGGATATCGCTGTTATTATGGGGCACTGTGGATATCACTATTATTATGGGGACACTGTGGATATCACTGTTATTATGGGGGCACTGTGGATATCACTGTTATTATGGGGGCACTGTGGATATCACTATTATTATGGGGGCACTGTGGATATCACTGTTATTATGGGGACACTGTGGATATCACTGTTATTATGGGGCACTGTGGATATCACTGTTATTATGGGGACACTGTGGATATCACTGTTATTATGGGGGCACTGTGGATATCACTGTTATTATGGGGGCACTGTGGATATCGCTGTTATTATGGGGGCACTGTGGATATCACTGTTATTATGGGGACACTGTGGATATCACTGTTATTATGGGGGCACTGTGGATATCACTGTTATTATGGGGCACTGTGGATATCACTGTTATTATGGGGGCACTGTGGATATCACTGTTATTATGGGGGCACTGTGGATATCACTGTTATTATGGGGGCACTGTGGATATCGCTGTTATTATGGGGGCACTGTGGATATCACTATTATGGGGCACTGTGGATATCACTGTTATTATGGGGGCACTGTGGATATCACTGTTATTATGGGGGCACTGTGGATATCACTATTATGGGGCACTGTGGATATCACTGTTATTATGGGGGCACTGTGGATATCACTGTTATTATGGGGGCACTGTGGATATCACTATTATGGGGCACTGTGGATATCACTGTTATTATGGGGGCACTGTGGATATCACTGTTATTATGGGGGCACTGTGGATATCACTGTTATTATGGGGACACTGTGGATATCACTGTTATTATGGGGGCACTGTGGATATCACTGTTATTATGGGGGCACTGTGGATATCGCTGTTATTATGGGGGCACTGTGGATATCACTGTTATTATGGGGACACTGTGGATATCACTGTTATTATGGGGGCACTGTGGATATCACTGTTATTATGGGGCACTGTGGATATCACTGTTATTATGGGGACACTGAGGATATCACTGTTATTATGGGGGCACTGTGGATATCACTGTTATTATGGGGGCACTGTGGATATCACTGTTATTATGGGGCACTGTGGATATCACTGTTATTATGGGGACACTGAGGATATCACTGTTATTATGGGGACACTGTGGATATCACTGTTATTATGGGGCACTGTGGATATCACTGTTATTATGGGGCACTGTGGATATCACTGTTATTATGGGGGAACTGTGGATATCACTGTTATTATGGGGACACTGTGGATATCACTGTTATTATGGGGGCACTGTGGATATCACTGTTATTATGGGGCACTGTGGATATCACTGTTATTATGGGGACACTGTGGATATCACTGTTATTATGGGGGCACTGTGGATATCACTGTTATTATGGGGGCACTGTGGATATCACTATTATGGGGCACTGTGGATATCACTGTTATTATGGGGACACTGTGGATATCACTATTATTATGGGGGCACTGTGGATATCACTGTTATTATGGGACACTGTGGATATCACTGTTATTATGGGGACACTGTGGATATCACTGTTATTATGGGGGCACTGTGGATATTACTGTTATTATGGGGGCACTGTGGATATCACTGTTATTATGGGGCACTGTGGATATCACTATTATTATGGGGGCACTGTGGATATCACTGTTATTATGGGACACTGTGGATATCACTGTTATTATGGGACACTGTGGATATCGCTGTTATTATGGGGGCACTGTGGATATCACTGTTATTATGGAGCACTGTGGATATCACTGTTATTATGGGGACACTGTGGATATCACTGTTATTATGGGGACACTGTGGATATCACTGTTATTATGGGGACACTGTGGATATCACTGTTATTATGGGGACACTGTGGATATCACTGTTATTATGGGGGCACTGTGGATATCACTGTTATTATGGGGCACTGTGGATATCACTGTTATTATGGGACACTGTGGATATCACTGTTATTATGGGACACTGTGGATATCACTGTTATTATGGGACACTGTGGATATCGCTGTTATTATGGGGGCACTGTGGATATCACTGTTATTATGGAGCACTGTGGATATCACTGTTATTATGGGGACACTGTGGATATCACTGTTATTATGGGGACACTGTGGATATCACTGTTATTATGGGGACACTGTGGATATCACTGTTATTATGGGGACACTGTGGATATCACTGTTATTATGGGGGCACTGTGGATATTACTGTTATTATGGGGGCACTGTGGATATTACTGTTATTATGGGGGCACTGTGGATATCGCTGTTATTATGGGGACACTGTGGATATCGCTGTTATTATGGGGGCACTGTGGATATCACTGTTATTATGGAGCACTATGGATATCACTGTTATTATGGGGGCACTGTGGATATCACTGTTATTATGGGGGCACTGTGGATATCACT